>NW_024412415.1:35396429-35445567 GCF_014898765.1 Herpailurus yagouaroundi | reverse complement strand
GTTAAAAAAAACTAGCAAAGGAGGGGCACTTGGGTGGCTCAGTCAGTTAAGCGTCTGACTTTGGCTCAGGTCCTGATCTCGTGGTTCACAGGTTCAAGCCCCACATCAGGCTTCGGATTCTGTGTCTCTCTCTCTCTCTCTGCCCCTCCCCTGCTCACACACACTCTCCCTCTCTCAAAAAATAAATGCACATTAAAAAATTTTTTAAAAATAAAAATAAATAAAACTAGCAAAGGAGATTAAAAATGTCACTATGAAGCACCTTACCCCGGGACTGAAGGAAGAGCCCAAAGGCAATGCTACTAAAGAATAAATAGAAGCCACACAGACAGATCAATAACTCCAAGGCTCAGAAAGTAGTTAAGAAATCTCTGGGAGAGCGAACAGGGAGCACGTAGGAGAGAATGCCTTAAATGTGTGAAAAGTTGACTTCTTACTTTACCCAGTAAACTACTCCGCTGGCATACTCTTACTGTGTACAGTTTCTACATATCCAACCTTGCAAAAGTCACTTTACATCTCCATTTCTTCATCTGTGAAATGAGAAAGTTGATCTCTGAGGTCACTTCAAGCTCTAATACTCCACGCTTCTATAATTTCCCCAAATTCCGTCCAGCTACCATAATGCTCAGTTTGACGCTTGAACCAAGTATAGGCGATAAACTACATTGGTGGGCACCTTCGAGAAACCACAGAGAAAAGGGGCACCTGGGTGGCTCAGTCAGTTAAGCATCTGACATTTGGTTTCGGCTCAGGTCATGATCTCACAGTTCGTGAGACTGAGCGCTGCGTCCGGCCCTGCTGACGGTACAGAGCCTGCTTGGGATTCTCTCTGCCCCTCCCACGTCTCTCTCTGACAAAATAAGTGAATAAACTTAAAAATATATATATATTAAAAAAAGAGAGAGACAGAGACAGAGACAGAAACCACAGAGAAGAGACAAGAGCCTAGAATTCTGGGACATGATCTTGGAAAAAGCACCTTACTATTACCACCAGCCAGTGAGAATAAAGAGGTAATTCAAGATCCATGCTGGGGGGAGGGGGGGGGCGCACCCCGGAAGGAAGAAGGTATGGAAACTAAGCTTGGATATAATGCTGTATTTAAAATTCATTATTTGATAATACAAAAATCATTTTGGGGTTTGCTAAACAGCCCTTCTTTGTAGGCATTGCAAAAACTAGTAAAACAGAATGGAGAGAAAATCATGGACAAATCTCAAGGAAATTAGTCAGAAATTGTGTAACTGCACTACACAATAGAGCCTTATAAAAGGAACTGGGGCGGGGCACCTGGGTGGCTCAGTCGTTGAGCTTCGGACTTCGGCTCAGGTCATGATCTCGCGGTTTGTGGGTTCGAGCCCTGCGTCAGGCTCCTTGCTGACAGCCTGGAGCCTGGAGTCTACTTTGGATTCTGTGTCTGCCTCTCTCTCTGCTCCTCCCCAGCTCATGCTCTGTCTGTCTCTCTCTCTCTCTCTCAAAAAAATAAAGAAAAAAATGTTTAAAGGAACTGGGGAAGTTTATAAAGGATATAATATTAAATACATACTGAAAACACCATCCAAAAAAGAATCAATCAGTAATTTGACAAGCACGAAATATCAAATATCTACCCTCAGTCAAGCACTGAGAATTACAAGTGAAACACATAAGCCTGAAGTGACTACTCATGTTTACATAATATAGCCCATGAAAACATAAAGTTAAGGCCAAAGTTTGCTATTCACTTCCATGTAAGATATGGCACTGGAAAGCAATGGAAATAATAAAATATGCATTCAATAAATATTATTTGGTTTGGCTGTTAGACTGAATCTCCTAAGACAAATTATGACTGAATCTTAATCCACGCAAATACTCTTTCCAAATTTTAGCCTGTTAGTTTCGTAAGTATTATTCAATTCTGACACGTTATCTGAACACCAGGAGACTCAACATTAGCCCTAAGTAAATAAACAAATATGCTCTACAAAGATTACCTGTTTTTTCCCAGCAGAAGGACACGGAGGGATCTCAGAGTAGAAAGCCCACTGATTTCTTCAATTTGGTTATCATATAAATCCAAGAATATTAGCCTCTGTAGATTAGAAATATTTTGGATCCGAGTTATAAAATTGTGTTGAAAGTTCAACAAACGAAGGTGTTCTTCTCCATCAATGATAGGACACACAGTCAGCTTTTGCCTAGAAAACATTTTTGAAAGTAAATAAGGTTTCAATGTGACAATCTGCCTCCTCTTAAGAATGTTATTAATAGTATCTTTGTGCTCCCATGCTGTGAGGAGAAAAAGGTAAACACAACCACTTCTTGCCTCCAGGAACTATTGTAAATCATCTCTATTAAAAGACAATGTACTTTGCCAAAGGCATTTATCCAAATTAAGTCTAAGCTCTCATTATATTAAAAAAAATCTCCAATATCGATTATTTCACATAAAATGGACTTAACATCAGAAAACACTCAATGTAATTGCCTTCTGTGGTGAAAGTTGAGATGATTCAAAGAGCCACATCACATACCCAGAGAAATGACCTTGATGTGAATCCACTGATACAAAGACCTCCCAGGCAACTAAGTCATCAGGAAAAAAAACAAAAACAAAAACAAAACACATATATACAGGTGTCTCACAGAATCACTGACTCTAGAGCTGAATGACATCTTGGGAAGAGGAAGAAATTCGGCCGTCTACAGTTCACCTGATGGAAACAGTTTCATCCTGAAATCCATGCATGGAAAAGTAGTCCTCAGAAACTTAGATTTTAAAAATATGATTACACATTCAACATTAACTCTAGACTTTGCAGAACATTTAGAATGCTAAAGGATACGATGAAACCTTTACTAATATACGCCTCTAGCTGCATCTGAAAGACTCAGTCTCTATTATGCAAAAAGCTATCATATATTACTTGTGAAGTAAATATGTGCAGGGCCCTTTAAGAATTCTACTAGCGCAACATACGGCAGATAGGAGGGATTCTACTCTGAGACTTTCAACAGTGTTCAAGGAAAACGTGGCTCTATCGACCAGCATGTGAACAACTCTAATGGGGAGACTTCTTAGAACTATTTCCTTTCAGTAAAAATCAAGTCAATAGAATCTCTAAAGAAAATAAATGAAGCATGAGTAAAACTGTGGAAGTGATCAGAATCAACCTCATTTAGAGAAAACAGAGTGATTAGCACAAGGAAATGACTGAATGCTAATGGCCAACAAAGATATGGTGTTTAGGGGCCCCTAAGTAAGTGGCTCAGTCGGTTAAGCATGGGACTTCGGCTCAGGTCACGATCTCACGGTTTGTGAGTTCGAGCCCCGCATGTGCTGTGTGCTGACAGCTCAGAGCCTGGAGCCTGCTTCGGATCCTGTGTCTCCCTTGGTCTCTGCCCCTCCCCCACACGCGCATACGCACGCGTGAGCGCGCGTGCTCTCTCTCAAAAATCAAACAAACATAAAAAAAAATTAAACAAAAAAGGTATGATGTTTAAAAATACAGACCCCAGGGGCGCCTGGGTGGCGCAGTCGGTTAAGCGTCCGACTTCAGCCAGGTCACGATCTCGCGGTCCGGGAGTTCGAGCCCCGCGTCAGGCTCTGGGCTGATGGCTCAGAGCCTGGAGCCTGTTTCCGATTCTGTGTCTCCCTCTCTCTCTGCCCCTCCCCCGTTCATGCTCTGTCTCTCTCTGTCCCAAAAATAAATAAACGTTGAAAAAAAAATTAAAAAAAAAAAAAATTTTTTTTTATAATAAAAAAAAAAAAATACAGACCCTGAAAAAATCAGTTTAAAATAGAAGAAAAGTAAAACATAACAGATAATAGTTGAATTCTTTTCACGTATGCTTAGTATTTTGAATTCATTTCATGCATTCAAATATACTATTTTGCTCCATGTTTCATCAGTTATAAATTAATAAATTACAAATATTCTAGTTTAAAATGTATATCTTTACCCACTTAGCAAAAAACTTATATTGTCTCATTTTTTCCTCATCCAGACTTCGTCTGTTTCTCATAATTAAACTTACCAATACCCCCAGCTTCTAGTTCATCCAAGTTCTGAGTCAGTCTTTACTGAGAAAAGAAAATAAATAATCTCGGACCTCCCTCTTACATAAACTATTGTAGCTTAAAATAAAGTCACTTTCTCAGATTCCAAATCCAGTGACTAAATCCCAGATCCAAGGCTCACGCGTCTACCCCTTAGCCCCCTAAGTCCCTGCCATCCAGCAAACCAAGCAAACACACACACATAAAAAGGCAGTGCTCTCCGCGGGGGTCATCCTACCTACAAAATCGCCCAGTTGCTACACCTCCTGCCCCATACCAGGTGTTTACTGGACTGTCCTTTTGCCTCTGTGTTTCCTGCTTGGTGCTGGAAGGCTGCCTTCCTGGTGCTCCTGGCCTACCCTAACTCCCAGGACAGCCAGAGCCTAGCTCTCCGAGCATTTCTTCTCAGGCTACATTCTCCTCTTGACCCCTCAGTCTCCTGGCTCAGAAGCTGCAGTGAGGAAGATCTGCCTTTGGAAACCACGGCCACTACCCTTGGCTCTCAAATAATGATCCCTAAGGCTCTTGCTGCTAGCCCCACTTTCTTGGTCACACCCTGGTACTGATCAAATTACGCTTGAGCTTATGGCATCTTTGCGATCCTGCCATTTCACACCCAGCCTTTGAAACCGAACCGACTCCTCGGTCCTGCCGTTCCTTGGTAAGCAAGTCTCCACCTGACCAGCCGGCTTCTTCCCCCCAGATGCCCATGATACAAGGACCATCTTCACAACTGCCTGAACCACCACAAGCTACCACACAAGTGCCTGACCTGTTATCTCTCGGCCTCACAAACACCGGCTCCTGTTAGTATCAAGGCCCACGCAACTGCAGGGCTGAGGTACTATTCCTGGCTGGGCTTGTAAAGACAGAGATGAAAATTTCCAGAAGATCCCTCAAAACGTTAAAATGGTATCGGAAGAGTCACAAACATTAGACGGCGTTAGATCACAAAACCCAGCAATACTGCCAACCTGGCACGAGAATTAGTGCCCTCAAGTGGTGCTCTGCCTACAATACAACAGCCCTCCAGAGAGCTTTCTCCCAACCAGACACAAATGGTCCATGACAATTTACTGTCAGGCACTGCCAGCGTCAGAAGTCTGCTTACCAATTTGCTCTTGGAAACGCACCGCGAAGCTAAAGGTATGCGTGGCAGAGATGGCTCCTCTAGGCTGCTCATAGCACTAAGGTAGGGCACGGGTGCTTCATCCACCATTCTATTCCAGAGGGTTTCCTAGACTTAAAGCTAGGGATCAAATCCTAAATATATTCACGCATTCCAACGTTTTTTAGTCTATTTTCCCTCAGGCTCTGTTCTAGGGGCTGGGGATACAGAACTGAACAAAACTCCCAGTGTTTGTGGAGCTTATATTCCAGTAAGAGGAGATGGACAATAAACTTGATAAGTAAAATATTTAATGTGAGAAAGTGATAAGGACTAAGAAGAAGAATAAAGCAGAGAAGGGGGCTGGGGAGTAGCAGGGTGGAAGGGATAGTAGCTTTAGACAGGGTGGCCGGGGAAGGTCGTCCCCAGCATGATAACATTTGAGTGAAGACCTGAAGGAGGTGAGGGAGTGAGCCTACTGATACGTGGGGGAACCACATTCCAGGCAGAAGGAACATCAAGTGCAAATGCCCTGAGGTGTAAGCATGCTTGGTGTATTCAAGGGGCAGCAAGGAGGTAGGTGTAAATGTGGCAGAGTGAATGAAGGAGAGATTAGGAGGAGGTGAGACCAGTGAGGTAACTGGATAGGGCCCTAAGGGCCCATACGAGGACCATGTGATAAAGTGTTTCCATCCTAAAATCCATTTTTATCAATGTCATACCCCAGAATTACCATACTACTCTTTCAGGATATAGGTAAGCTCTGTTACATTATACAGCTATAAAATCCCTCCCCACACCCCTGGAAGGATAAATAAAAAAGTGGTAACAGTTTTATACGCACGTGGGAGAACTGAAGAGCTAGAGAACAGGAGAAGGGAGAGAGACTTGTACTTTTCCAAACTTGTACCAGGCTTATGTACTATCTGGTAAAAATAAATAAAATAAAATAAATTGTCCTCACCTTTCTAGGGTCAACCTGTCTGAGTAAAGAATTTTCTCTTCAGAAGAACGTTGGAGAATGGGAAATGATGGCATTGATGAGCTCGCCAGATTAATATGATCACCTATTGAAAACGATACGCAAATTACTTGATTAAGAAAAACCTTTAAAATCTCAAGACTGAAGTCATCTTATATTTGGAGAACTTTGGCACCTACAAATATCTTTTCTGGAAAGTACAGTTTCCATAGCTCTCCACATTTAAAATGATCACATTTGAGTTTGTTTCTTTCCTCCTCAAACCTCAACTATGTATTCTGCATATACGTTCTGTATAGACCAAATCATTTTTCCCTCACCCTAGAGATTGGCTGAGAGTACAGAACAACTCTAGTGTTATCTTTACCCCTTTATAAGGCTGACTCCTCGTACTAAAATTTAACTCTCTTATAACTGACATGGCGGTCCCTCATTACCAGATACGTTTGGGCCAGCACTATGACAGCCCTGCCGGGTTCTGGACTTTGAAGGTGTCTGAAAGGAAGAATCTCCAAATGCTGATAAGGAGCTCATGGTAGTTTTCATTTCCAGCCCACATAGATCTGTCACGTTTGTTGTGGACGAGATGCATGATGATTTATTACGAGGCGAAGGGCTTATTACTCTTCCATCTCCTTCAAAATATCAAAAAGTTGGTCACAAAGCTACACAATACATGACTTTGCTACTGGAAATACAGAGAAAGTAGTCTGGGAGAGCAAATGTAAAGCTGGCATCGTCACTTTTTCTGTGTACGTTCAGCTACTATTAGTTGAAAATACTGCAGAGACCAATGGATGTGGATAAATGCTGTACAATCGTAGTTAGGGTCCACAGGGTATGACACTCCTATGGGGTGCACAGGCTGCGGTCCTATTAACCTGACTGCCAGCAAGTAGCTTTCAACCTAATGGCCAAACACATATGAAGTTAACAAACTATACACAAAATGCAGAATAAAAATGGTGTCTCTTGGGGAGCCTGGGTGGCGCAGTCAGTTAAGCGTCCGACTTCAGCCAGGTCACGATCCCGCGGTCCGTGAGTTCGAGCCCCGCGTCAGGCTCTCGGCTGATGGCTCAGAGCTTGGAGCCTGTTTCCGATTCTGTGTCTCCCTCTCTCTCTGCCCCTCCCCCATTCATGCTCTGTCTCTCTCTGTCCCAAAAATAAACGTTGAAAAAAAAAAAATTAAAAAAAAAAATGGTGTCTCTTATATAATCACACGTAAATGTGACAATTATTTTTCACTTAAGAAGACGGCTACAAACGGGTTCGGTGGGAGGTGGATGTTAGGATATATTCTAAAGACCCAGAATAATGTAGAATGGTCAGGAAAAGATGCTGGGAAGTTCCAGAGATGAGGTAGGATTTGAGTAATGGGCTAAAGGAGGCAGTTTGAACGCCAGAAGAAATCGACTGTATTTTCTCCTATAAAGACAACATTCCTGGGGCGCCTGGGTGGCGCAGTCGGTTAAGCGTCCGACTTCAACCAGGTCACGATCTCACGGTCCGTGAGTTCGAGCCCCGCGTCGGGCTCTGGGCTGATGGCTCAGAGCCTGGAGCCTGTTTCCGATTCTGTGTCTCCCTCTCTCTCTGCCCCTCGCCCGTTCATGTTCTGTCTCTCTCTGTCCCAAAAATAAATAAACGTTGGAAAAAAAAATTAAAAAAAAAAAAAAGACAACATTCCTAAAAGCAGCAATTGATGCTGGAGGGAGCAATAAGCAGTAAAAAGGAAACTATGGTTACCACAGAATTCTGCTCAAACGGACCAACAAGAGAAAATCATAAAAGCAAATCTAGAAAGCTAACATACTTTTGGGGAGACCATCAGATAATATGATGGCAAATTAAAATCAAGTTCCATATAGATAGTATTAAAAAGCTGTAAAGCAATGGTATCTGCTGGCTTCCATAGGTCTACAAGGTATAAACCAAAGTATCACACAGCTAGCTTCTTGCACAAAATAATCACTGCTAATACTCCACTTTTCTAACTTCTACAAAACATCACTACAGCTAACAATGAGGTTCTAGAGTATACGCATTCAGAACTGACATCATGTTCGCCAGTGAACCGGTCTTGGGATAGGATTCGGCTCCTAGCAGAATAGGAAAGCAACCGTGATTCAGTAAACTGATGTGGAAATCAAAATTCAGATGGTTAAAAAAAACAAAAACAAACAAAAATTAGTCTCAGAATTAACTGATTAAGGTGTAACTGGTCAGCTAAAGATTATAAAGGTAAAACTCCAAACAATGGACAAATGTTTTCTTATTAGCATTAGAGTTAGATTTTTAAAATTATTTTGTTAAGGTTTCAAACCAATCCTCAGTTTAAGAGGCAGATTTAAACTTCAAAAGACCTGAGGTATAGAGGAAATAATCAAAGGGTAATTTCAGTCATGCTTAGTGAACAAAGGAGTTTTATCCTCACACTTTTCAGCTCCTATTATATGCAGAAGTCATAATCCTAATCCCCATGATGAGCTTACTATCATGATCAGTGTGATATACATAGAGATAAGATACATATCTTACAATAAACAGTATAGAATGAGAACGATTAGGAGAAAGGCCTTAAAACCCACAAACAAGATCCTCTGAATGACTGGAAACCAGAATGAACTATGACTGAAACATACACATATTTATGTGGATATATAAACACCCACATAAATGCACATATATTTGTGGATCAAACACCCATATATCTTTGTGGGATGTTTCACCCTACATATAAACCACATTACTATGTGGCAACATTTTAATTAAACATTTCCTGTTATTATTTCATATGTCACTATTTAATTGACCATATATGAAGCCCTTGTTTTCCCAATTAAATTTATAAACTCTTTGGGACACAGACCTCATTTTACACTCTTTATATTCTTGGCCACCTCTAAATTCGGTAAGCAATCTGTAAATTAACTGATTTTCCAATTTACTAAGCGTTAACTGGAAATCTATCTTGTATATACTATTTCCGTGATCGCTTCTCGGCCTTTTGGCTAAGATCAAGGGTAGTATATACTATTTCTGTTAAAAAAAAAAAAAAAAAAAAAAAAAAGAAAATCAAAATCTTGTATTTTGGTATAAAAGTGCTGAGCATTCTTTCAATAAAGGCCTATATTCAGTGAGAATCTTTACTGCACTGCACCCTAGACAGACAGATCAATGGATGGGGAAGTGGATGGGGAAGTGGATGGATGGAAAAAAACACATGGATGAGTGATACAGTACATGGTCAGATATGTGGGTCCACTCAGCCTTATCTTTGAGATTCTGATTCTAGATTTTCCACTGATTTATTATGATCTTAAGACTGAAGCACTGCCTTCTCCTCTCTCTATACATATTTTAGAACTCTTACTTAAGGGATCTAACAAATTAAACTCTGGCTAACTGGGATTTTATTGTATCCCCGGAATATATGGCTCTTATAAAATCTCAAGGATACAGGTATCAACTCTTAATACTATTCCAAAAAGCCCAAAAGAAATTACATACCAAGTTTTAGACTTACCAGCTCAAATAAAAAATTGAGCTTCTTTCCTTTAGACTGAGAGTATCATTGATTAATTTATGCTGGCAGGCTACCATATACATTTAATTAATTTTGAAAAATAGAGAAAAATAAGAAATGGAGTGAAATTAATTATAATGATTGGGTATCAAGATGCAGTTTATTCGATAAAGATTCCCAAACTTTCCTGATAAAGTGCTACTTATAATTTCTCCAAAGTTTTATGCCTTTGCAGGTAGAATGGTGAGTACAAAAGTCGAGAAAACAGCTACACGCCATGTAGCCTTCTTTGCATGAAACTGCCTAGAACTATGGAGGAGGCACATTTAGAAACAACTGGGTACAAATGAGTAGCCTGTTCCAGAGAATGATTTTGAATAAAATCCTTCAATGAAAAAAAAAAAAGGTTTTATTTTTCCCTAGAGAATTTTGTATCTTATGAGTCATCACTTATGTATAAAACTTTATTCTTCTGGTAGGTTCACAAAACTCAGTGTTCCACACTATTTTCCCATTACTAATATCTAGTAACACCTTACCACTTAAATAAATTTAACCTGGCCAGTCATCCAGAAATCTGCATTATCAACTTACTCTTCTAACTCAAGAGTAGCTCGGGAGAAGTATGTAAGTTTGACTCCTGACATAGAAAATAAGTTGAAGATATTATTAGCAAAAATATGAAGGAAATTCACCATGCAAACATAGAAAATCCTACTTGAGAATTTTCAGGTTCACGTCTGTAACTCTGTGCGTAACACATTGTCGAACACATGGTACATACTCAATGGACATGTACTGAACTGAACAAAAGAGGGAAAGACAGATGCTTCCTGCAGTGTGGGACTGCAGTTAGGTTGATCCCATGTCTAGCATGGCCAAGACAAGACTGCAAGATACAGGAAAGAGAAAAGTCATATGTCAGATGAGACAGGCCCAAGAAGGTCCTGAAGCCACAAAACAAAAAATGAAAACTAATTAAATATTCAAAATGACCACATGCTCATATAGTAATGAGATGAACAGTCTAGACGTGCCTATACTGATCAACACTCTCATACAAACTCCTAGAAGGTGGGGGTGGTTCGTATACAAGGATTCTGTAGTGCTTCAAGCTAGCCCATTACAGATGGCTCGCAGTTGTCAGCAACCAACTAACAACTCAAATGTACTAAAGGAAATTTCTCCTTGAACTGAAAAATACATTTCAGAAATATGACCAGATCATATAAGGCAGTGTTTTTCAAAGCGTTGTCTACAAGCCATATCCATCAGAATCACTCAAGACATTAAAATGCACATTTCCAAATCCCACCCAGGACCCACAAAATCAGAATGGGGAAGAGGAAGAAAGGAAGGGGAGTATTAGGAACCTGCCTTTCTAACAAAATCTTGGGGGATACATACTAAAGTTTAAGGCCTTTGATATAAAATATCCATAATTATATGCACTAGTAAGGGAAAGAAAGAGATTTTCTTTTCTACTTGTGATTTGTCACTCTTTCCACTCTCTTATTTCCTAAAATCTGTGTTCCCATACTCTTATCCCCCATTGATTAGCCATTTTTCCTAGTTCTAATACAGTATTTGGAAGATTCTTTCCCATTATGTTGTACATAGCTCACCCCAAACTACAGTATCACTGCTTTTTCTGTATTGGAAAAATAATCTAGTATGCTGTGTATATAAAACCAATTCGTATCTAAGTAAATACAAAACCAATTTGATTAATTAACCATTGGTTAATGGACCATTTCATTTTTCATTCAAGTCTATTTGGATTTAAGCAGTTAAACTTATTAAGCAATGTTACCCGAAGAAGATAAACCATAGCTGATCTCTACCTTGCCTACTTGAGTAGTTTCTTTCAAGGTCATGTTGTAAGAGTCGACCAGGGAATGATGGTGTTTCTTTATTTAGCTTGAATTCAACCTAAAACACATATTTTGGGAAGAATTTCACAGTAAGGATTGAAGATAATTATAAAATTACATACAATACTGATACACGTTACAGCAGAGATGAACCCTGAAAACACATTAAGTGAAAGAAGCCAGACACAAAATGGTACATCGTATATGATTCCATCTATTAAGTACTAATAATAAGAAAATCTGCAGAGACAGGAAACAGATTTGTGGCTTTCAAAGCGGGTGGGAAGAAGGAATGGGGAGTGATTGCTTAATGGGTACAGGGGACTCCCTTCTGGGTGACAAAAAGTTCTGGAACTACATAATGATGATGGATATACAACCTTGTGGATGTATTTAATACCATTTAGTGGTAAATGGTATTAAATACTTAAAATGGTATTAAATACTTAAAATGGCTACAATGGTAAATTTTATGTTATGTGTTTCTTACCACACACACACACACACACACACACACACACACACATGCACACAGAGTCGATTTCATGAGGTCAAATGAAAACACGTTCCAAACCACCTGCAATTCCTCCATACCCTCACCAAAACTACAATGATTAAAAGAATTATTTTCTAGAAAACAAAAGCAAAAAACATACAACAGAAACTAAATTCTGTTGGCAAAAAAATCACTACGTTTTTATCATCACAATTCTTTTATGTTCACTTATAATAAAATTGTATATCTAAACCTTCTAAGAAGGTTTTTCTCTAAATTGATTTTAAATTATTTGGCAGAACTGAGAAAAACAAAATCAAAACAACCTCTCATGATTAGTCACAGAAAAAACCCTAAATACTTATCTTAAAAACTATGATGCTTCTGATTCATACATACTATAAACATTATAATAGCATTTGTATTCTAACTTTATGAATTATATGAGTTAAAGGTATTTTCTCAGAACATATGTCTACCCTAGAGGGGAGCAAATGGTTTGAAGAGAATTTGGATGAGGCACACAGTTCCTAGAAGTACATTCTAATGATAGAACAGGATTTGTCCAGTGAAATCAACTAGTAAAACTTTGGAGGGAATTCATTATGTCCAATTATAATAAAGAATATTTTCAATTAAGCTAGCTAACTGCTATTTATCTAAGATGATCAAATGATCGATTTTCCCAGTGTTTATTTTCATATAATAATGTCATCAACTACTGCCTCCTTGACTAATAATGTCTCTCCTCCAATTGACCCTCCCTACTCTCCTCATGCTGTTATTTGTAAACTGTCCTTCACTTTACAACTGTAAAGTGACATCTATTGAACAATTTTTTAGGAAAAATCTGAATTGCGATGGTTGGAGGTATCCAACTTGGTCAAACGGGGAAAAATTGTTGTATGTCTTGAGACAGTGTGGGAGGTAGGTAAATATGTTTGAATGCTGAGGTGAGACGGGAGGGAAAGAGAAACAGGTGTATCAAATCTAAAGCTAGACGTAATGGAAACACCAGAAATACTGTGCACAAATTAGGGGAGAAAAGAATCTTAGGTTCGTATCTTAACTTCTAAATAGCATGAAGCCTAATATATTTCCACTGCTAATGTATTATTTTCTCCCCTGATTTTAAATGGAATGTGGAGATGTATCCCCCTAAATTATCACATTTTATTCATTATAAGATGCCATTGGTAGTAAGACATACCATCATTTTACCCACTACTAAGAAAGAAAAAACTTTCCCAAACTATGATGTGCCATGAATTTCAAGAAGAATCCTAATTTAAGAAATTTTTAAATGTAAAAAGAGAAGAAAAAAAAAAAAAAAAAACCTCAGGGCTCCTGGGTGGCTCATTTGGTTAGGTGATGGACTTTTAATTTCCACTCAGGTTATGATCTCTCAGTCGTGAGATCGAGCCCTGCTTAGGGGTCTGTGCCGAGTGGGGTGCCTGCTTGGGATTCTCTCCCCCTCTATGCTTCTCCTTGTTCATGCTCTTTCTCTCTCTCTCTCTCTCTCTCTCTCTCTCTCTCAAAATAAATAAATAAACATTTAAAAGAAAAGAAAGGAAAACTCACATCTTGTAATTGGTGAAATAAGAACCAGTTTTTAAAAGAGGCTTTTTGACTTTATGTGGGCAGAAAATAAACATTAGTTTTAGTTCTGCTCTTTAAATCATGCTATTTGTGTAGATTATAAAATAATTCATCTTCAATTTAAGTACAAATCTGCTTAAATCTTACTTTGCTTTTTTCAGGAAGCGATGATGTCTGAATAACCAGATGAAGCCCACAGTTCACCTGCAATGTAAAAATTAAAGCATCAAATATGCTCTTAACTTAAATACCCCCCCACACACATATTCCTCCCCAAACCAGTACAGATAAAGACATAACAAAAACTTAGGATAAAATAGAACGCTTGTTTTTTGTTTGTGCTAAATGATCGTGTCCTGAGGATTTGCTGAAAACAATAAAATCAGGACTGAGAATTAAAAGGTTTCACTGCGATTTATTTTCCAAAATGTCTGCGGCGATTTAACCCTCTGCCTTAGCACTTCAGGTTTTTGACACTTGCCATGTCAAGTCTAAGTAAATATCTCAGTGGGACAGGTAAAGGAGGTGGGAGTGCCTATTAATAATAATAATCTTTCTTAATTAAAAAAAGGGCTGGGGGTTGACTGGTTATAAAATGAATCGTAGCCTTTCACAGCAGACCAGCTCCACCTTCTGGGAAACCAAGAACCTGGACAAGACTTTGAATAGCCATCATTCTATATCAAATACCCTCCAAGAGCCTTGGTCCAGTCCACGAAGCTCAAGCCTCGGTCAGACAATAGCTTGAGGAGATTCAGCGGTCCTGATCCCAATAACACAGCCCATCACCTAGGACAAAGACGCCCGTCAGAAAGAAGGACACGAATGGGAAGAAGGGGAAAGTAGGAGACCCAACCTACGTTGTTCGCAGCCCGGCCAGAAACAGAGCGGTATTTCCCGGGAATCATGGCAGGAGACAGTCCAGGATCTGTTAGATCTGCCTTAGAAGCGACGCTACAGCGGAGACTCAGAGACCGAAAGGGGTCATCTCCCAGGCAACCCGCTCATGGGTTACCATGGAGACGACCATTTCCGGTCTGGTCCTCTCCTCAAATCGACTGGCCAACCCGGTCGGTAGAACCTCTGGTGATGTTCGTGGGGGCCCACTGCGTCCCCACTTCCTCGTCCTACTTTCCAGGCGTCTTACAAACAGAGCGGGAGTGTGGAGAGGAGGAGGCGGGGAGGAGGCCGGCCACCTCGGTGGCCGTGGCAACCACCACTTCCGGTCCGTTCCTCTTTCCGGCCCACCTCGGCTCGGCCCGCGCGAAATTTGGATCCCTCTGCCCGTGGCCACCTGCTCTCGGGGGAGGACCGGCGCGAGCCGGCAGAGGCCGACCTCCAGGCACCGCGGACTCTTCTGTGGCGCCCGAGCTCGGTACTTCCGGTGGCCCTGCGCCGCGCGGGCAGGCGAAGGGGGCCCGCGTCGCCCCGGCTAGGAAGCCGCGGGCGTGCCGAGGCGGAGGCCGCCACCATGCCGGCCCGCTGCGTGGCCGCCCACTGCGGCAACACCACCAAGTCCGGGAAGTCGCTGTTCCGCTTCCCCAAGGACCGGGCCGTGCGGCTGCTGTGGGACCGCTTCGTGCGGGGCCGCCGCGCCGACTGGTACGGGGGCAACGACCGCTCTGTCATCTGCTCGGACCACTTCGCTCCGGCCTGTTTTGACGTGTCTTCAGTTATCCAGAAGAATCTGCGCTTCTCGCAGCGCCTGAGGCTCGTGGCGGGCGCCGTGCCCACCCTGCACCGGCTGTCCGGCCCGGCACCCCAGGGGGAAGAAGAGAGAGAGCAAGCGGGCGGTCCCGAAAAGGGAGGAGAGCCCCAGGCGGTGAGGCAGGCGGAGGCCGCCCCGGGTCCAGCCTCCTGTACGCTCCTCCCGGCCAGGAAGAGGGCTGCGGCTTCACAGGTAAAGGGACACCAGGAGTCCACCGAGGGTCGCGGGAGGACCCCCGGACTGTGGCTCGGCTCTCCCACTAGTGTCACCTGGGGAAGGTCACCTCGCCTCGACGCGTTCTGTTTTCCCATCTGTAAAATTAGGATCTGTTTTCCCATCTGTAAAATTAGGAGTGTGCTGTGTTGGTGACCTCAAGGTCCTATAGAACATGAACACTTTGGAACTATAGTTCCTTCTACCTCTTCCTCCCCCAAACACACACTCTCGTAGGCTTTTTTTTTTTTTTTTTTTAAATAGAAAGCGTTTCATTTGGGCAGATCTCAAGGAATCGGGGTGCTTGAAACTGTCTTTGCATAACCTATTACATAAGCTCGAGGAGATGTCCGTTATGACTGCCAGAATGATGGGGAGGGGGGAGGTTGAGGGGATGCGGGGCTACTGAGGAGGAGGGGGCTTGCTGGTAAACCCCGCTTCTTTCTTCTTGACTAGCTGCCTTTAAGTTAAATCATCTAAGTGAGCTCAGTTTTTCCACCTTGCCCTCTTCTGCTATTTCAGTAATCCTCATAAGCGTGGATTATACTTACCTTGCCTCTGGTCACGATCTTCTTCCCCTCTCCCCATCTTAAGACTCCCCAGCCCTCTTTGAGATCATCAGGCTTCAGCCATATCACCCTTAGGTAGATTAAATCAGGACTGTTAACTGGATCTAAAAGGTGTTCAATTTCTAGAGATGGGAAGACAAGTCAACTAACTGATCTGTAACTGATGTTTTGACTTTGAATATTCAAACGCATTCCTAGAATTTTAGAGCTGAAGGGAAACTAAGTGCTCATCTAGTCCAAACTCACAATGTATACACAAGGATGCCAGTCCTGGAGGTTACTAATTTCCTCGTGGGCCTGTAATATTTGCTCTAGGTCTAATTGTCAGAGCAAAACTTTTTTCTGCAATACCAACCTGCTTCCTACATTGGAGTGGGTGCTTAAGACCCTTTTAAGGCATCCTGACATTTCTAGGATAAAGAACAAAATTATTAACACAGCCTGCAAGCCCCTGTGTGCTTTTTGCCCCTGTCTACCATACCAGTCCTATCCAAGGCCACTGTCCTTGTTCAATATACACCAGTCATGCTGATCTTTTCCATTTTTGAACATGCTATATTCCTTCCTACCAACCAAGCCTCACTCAGCTGTTTCATGTAATATCCTGCAATTATGCTGCTCCCACTCCCCATCATCATCAATTAAGTCTTTTTACTTTAAAAATCAGTTCAAACACCCTTCTCTTTGACCCCCTAATTATATACTTTCTTTCTTCATATATTTCATATGCTTCAATAGCACATATACTTCAGTAATACTCATCACAACTGTCACAAAACAATTGTGTAGTTCGCTTAATATTTGTCTTCACATTAGAATGTAAGCTCCATGAGAGCAGGGATCCTATCTGACGTGTTCATTATTGTACTGGCAGTACCTAGAACATTAATTTGCAGATTTTAGGAATTCAATAAATATGGAATTGTGGAGTGATTATGTGACCATAAGAACACTTTTTTGTACTATAATAGAATGTTCAGTTCTCTGCCAGTTTCCTTTCTCACCAAGCTATAGACCAGTCAAGATATCTGCCCCTTCAATTATTTATCCACTATCACTACCTATCCAACCTTTACCTAAGCACATACAGGTACATCTATAAATAGATAAATATAAATATTTATATTTATATAAATTGGGAGAAGAAGAGTCAGGCTAGTGAAGCAGTCAAAGATTTTATACTATAACAAAAGCTAATGTTGAGAAAATCCAGAAAAGATACCAAAACTATTTTCCAATTAGTATATCCAGCCAGAATTTCTAACAACCCATATTACATTAATACACTTGTCGAGTTATTAGGAAACTATGTGTTTTCACAGTAGTGACTTTAAATGTATATAATGTTAAAAAGAGTTTAGAGTTGGCAGCAATACATTGGTAGCCAGGTCTGGACCAAGAACCCCAGTAACATTGCTAAGACGGTTTGCTTGTGCCACCTCTGAGTCCTTCCACCACTCACTATTCAATTCCGGGGCCAACTGACAGACAATTTCCAGGCATTCTACAACTTTTACAGAGGAGCTATTGTAGACACTGTTCTGGATGTTTGGTGCTACATGTAGGTAAATGCAATGGAATGTTCCTTATCTGTAGGGAGTTTGAAAAAAGATTAGGGACTATCTCCAAGGGGAAGGGGGGCCCCGAGGAGCACTCTGCACTGATATTTTGCTTCAAGAGCTAAGATTATTGTTTTTCCTTAACAATTTTGCATTCTTGTTTTTTTATCCAACCATAGGTGACGTAAGTTCCATATATATCTTAGAATTGGTTTGTCAACTTCCACAAATTATCTACTGGGATTTGATTGGGACTACATTGAATCTATAAATGAATGTGAGGAGAAAGAACGTATTGGCAACACTGATTCTTCCAATCCCTGAATACAGTGCATCCCTCTATCTGGGTTTTTACATTTCTCTTAAAAATATTTTATGGCATTCTATGTAAAGGTTCTGCACATCTTTTATTAGACTTATCCCTGTTTGATTTTGCTATTATAAATAGTATTTAAATTTTTATTTTTTTATATATTTATGTAGATAAATTGACTTCTGTTGACCTCGTATCCAGAAACCTTGTGTAACCTTATTTATTCCAATAATTTGTAAATACTTTTGAATTTTCTTCGTGTCTAAAACATGTTGGTAAATACTTTTTGATGTTCATGCTTCTATTTCCTATTCCTACTACACTAACTAGACACTTTAGTATGGTGTTGGGAACCGAAGAGGTGATGAAGAATCCTTTTCTCATCCTTGTTTTGAGGGAAAGCCTTTAGGTTTACCGTTTGATACGATTTATGCTATAGGTTTTTTTTGCAGCTGTTCTTTATCCTAAAAAGAAATATCCTCCTCTGTTCTTAATTTTTGATACAGATTTAATCATAAGTGATGTGGAATCATATCAAGTGCTTTATATATTTCTGAATCTATTCATGATCCTATATTTTGTCTATTATTCTGTTAACGTGGTGAGTTATATTGCCTGGTTTTGAAATACAGTATCAAACTTTTCATGGCTGAAGTAAACACAATTTGGCCAAAGTGTAGTACTCTTTTTTTACATATGGCTTCATTTGATTTGCTAATATTTAGGATTTTTGCAAACCTGATCTATAGTCTTTCTTTCCTGAAATTCCTTTCTCAGATTTGGTGTCAAGATTATGCTGACCAATTTGGAGTTATTTCTTCTTATATAATTTTCTGGAAACATTTCTATAAATGAGCATTATATAGCCATTAATAAATTTGGTATTAATATTTGGTATAGTTCAATGATAAAGATACCTATCCTGGAGTTGTCTTTGTGGGAAGATTTTTAATGATGGGTTCAATTTTTAAAAATAGTTATAGGGTTATTCAGTTTTTTGTTTCTATACTTCTTTTGATAAATTGTGTTTCCTATAAATTCATTAAATTTTCAAATATACTGACACAAAATTGCTTATGATAATCTTTTATCTTTTGAAATTCTTTATGCTATGTAGTAATTTTTGCTTTCTCATTGCATTTTTGATCTACTTCGCCACGTGTATATCAATTTTACTAGTCTTTTCAAAGAATAAACTTTGCCTTGTTGATCTTTTCTCTGGTATTTTTTTTTTCTTTTTCATTATTTTCTATCATTTTTCCTTCCATGTACTTTTTTCAACTTTGAGTTTTTAGTCGATGGGTTCGATTTGTACATTACTGAGCTAAATGGTTAACATAGATCTTTTCATATCTGCTTTTCCATTAAATAAACTTGTTAGAAAGTGGAAAACTTCACTTACACTAGGATATCCTTACATATTCAGATGTGATATTTCATACAAAGAATATCTTAAGAATAGCTAACTTGCTTATACGAAGACAACACACTGAATTACCACACTTCAAATTTTGCCTGGCTGCCTAAATTTTTTAAAACACTTTTCTCCAATATTTTAAAAATTATTTTTGTAAGATTGTTTTTAGAGTAGTTTTAGGTACACAGCAAACTTGAGGGAAATATAGAGAGATTTCCCATTTTCCCACTGCACCCACCCATGCATAGCCTCTCCCGTTATCAGCATCCTCCACCAAAGTGGAGGATGATACACCAACATTGACACATTATTATCCCCCAAAGTCCATAGTTTACATTACAGTTCACTCTTGGTTTTTCTACTTCTTAAATTTTCATTCACTCTTCTTTCTTTAACTTCTTAAGAAGTTAAATTGGATCATCGATTTTCAGAATTTTCATTTGAATGGACATGGGGGATAAGTTTCATATGCTTATTTCCCAATTGTAGAATTCCCTAGAGTGGTATTAATGGAGGAAAAATTGACTCCCAAAATGAGGCTATGTTAGAAATCTTTTGTGGAATACTTTTTTGCATGATGTCAATTCCAGTCTAAATTAACCAAGCCTAATCAATTTTCCTATACCCTTTTATGCATCTAAGGCCCAAAACTCCCTTGTAAGCATGTCATTAACTGAATCCCATAAGTTTTTGATGTAGAATATTATTATTTAGTTTAAACTATCTTTTTATTTTCACTATAAATTTATCTTTTAAGTTTATCTTTTCATGGGTTATTTAGAAGTATATTTTAAAATTTCCAAACACACAGGCATGTTATAGTTCTGTTTTTGTTACAGATTTCTACGTCAATTACAGTGTGGCCAGAGAATATATAGCATATGAATTTAATCTTTCGAAATTTATTGAAACTTGTATTAGGCAAAATATAGGTCAGCTTTTGTAAATATTCCATATGCACTTGAGATGAATGTGCGTTCTGCAGTTGGGTACAATGTTCCATATATGTCTATTAATGTTTAAATGTTCTATGTCCTTCTGGAATTTTTGTCTACTTATTGCATTGATTACTGGGAGAGACATGTTAAAAATCTTCCACTGTGATTTTGAATTTACATATTGGGTCTCTAATTCTAACAGTTTTTGTTATATACTGCTAACATAGCAACATCGGCCTTCTTTAGGTTGTTTGGCATAGTATATCTTACTACAGCCTTTGACTTTCAATCTTTCTGTATCCTTACTCACTTATGTATGGTTGTCCCTTTGAAGAGAATGTGTCTTTTTCCTCTAGCTGCTTCTAAGTTTTTCTCTTTGTTTTCCAGCTTTACTGTAATGTGCATAGGTGTGGCTTCCTTTGTTTTTATTTTGATTAATACAAATAGTACTTTTGTAAAACTGTGTCTTAATGTCTTCTGTCCATTTTAGTCAATTTTCAGATGTTATTTGTTCAAATATTGCTTCTGTCCCATTTTCCCTTTTTCTCTGGGACTACAATTCATATCATATACAATACTTTTTCATTTTAGCTGCTGTCTCTTGTGATCTTTTCTATATTTTCCATCCTTTTGTCTCTCTCTGCCTCACTTCAAATATTTTCTTTTGACACATGTTCCAGTTGATCAATACATATTTGGAAATTCTGCTTCTTAACCTTTTAATATGAAGAAGTAATCAGATATGTGCACGAAAGATTTATGTTCAAAGGTTTCCAATACAGATTATTTTAATAAATTATAGTATATCTGTACAATAGATTGTATGCAGCCACAAAAATTATGTAGATTATTTAATAATATAGCAACATGCTATATTATAGGGGAAAGTGATGTATTAAAGGATATATAAAAGGTTATAAAACAGATTATCCCAATTTTTAAAAAAATAAATAGCAAAAGACCAAAAATATTCCAAACCATAAAGTTGTTAGCTATGGATAAAGAGATTATGGCCAATTTTTAGTTTATTTTAGTTTATTCTCTGCATGCAAATTTTTCTCAGTGATAAAATGTATTCCTCGGGGCGCCTGGGTGGCACAGTCGGTTAAGCGTCCGACTTCAGCCAGGTCAAGATCTCACGGTCCGTGAGTTCGAGCCCCGCGTCGGGCTCTGGGCTGATGGCTCAGAGCCTGGAGCCTGTTTCCGATTCTGTGTCTCCCTCTCTCTCTGCCCCTCCCCCGTTCATGCTCTGTCTCTCTCTGTCCCAAAAATAAATAAACGTTGAAAAAAAAATTAAAATAAAAAAAATGTATTCCTCTAATGGGAACAGAGGTTATTTTTTAAAGCCTGAGTAAATAACTAAAATGCCATTTTTATCAAGCATAAATCTGTTCTGTAAAGAAATAATGAACTTATTGTAGACTTTTGGCTTGGCTTAGAAGTAGATATAGCCAGTGGAAATTAGTCATAATTATAAACACAAATAAAGGTAAGACCTATGTTTTGATTTAAGTCCTCAGTAATATTAGATATAATTAGATATAAATATTAGATATAATTATAATTATTAGTTACAAAAGGACTCTTCACAAAAGTATCTTTAATGTCTTGCTGTGTTACAGCAACCATAGATGCCAGCTAAAATATTTTTTCAGCGGTCTGAATGCACTTGTCACTACCAGGCCACTAGATAAAACTGCAAAGTACTTTAATTTTTTTTTTAATATATAATTTATTGTCAAGTTGGTTTCCATACAATACCCAGTGTTCATCCCAACAGGTGCCCTCCTCAGTGCCCATCACCCACTTTCCAAATTTCGTTTTTGTTTCTTTATCACGTCTTATTTTTTCTTCTCACAGGCCCCCTTACACATTCCAGATATCCTTTCTTAGCCTCTTCCATATTATTTCTAGGTACTCAGTCGTATGTTGCCTTCTAAGTATCCAAATCCTCCTCCTTTCTACCTCTCACTTCCCCCAAGAGTCAAAATTTCCATTTCATGTTGTATTTTTTTTTCCTCAGGAAAGCATAAAAACATTAAAGCCAATCATATTATTGGATTAAAGCATTTCTCTGCAAGGTGTAAAGGACCGATGATTGGGTTTTCTAGAGTAATGCTACTGCTACACTATCCAATAATTTAATGCTAGTAGTAGTATCTCTTACAGCAACTCATTTAGGGGGAAAAATAATGAGTTGTAAGCAAATAGCTTACTAGCTTATAGATTGCGGTTTGACCAGAATGCTTAGCAATTCGTGATTACAAATAGTAAGGAACAGTATGGCAGAGTTCTTAAGAACTTGGACTATGGAGCCAGCTTGCCTGGGTTCAAATTCCAGTCTTCCTAATATGTGACCTTGAAAACTATTATTTATAGTCTTTTACTACTTCTCACTTTTGAAAGATAAAACCATACTACTTAGGCTTACCTTTGATATAGTTCTCCTCTGATTCATATTTTTAGATTACATGTGAAAATGAAATTACGCAAACACAGGTCCGCGCTGATAATCTATCTCCTGGTGTCACTTCAGTACCTACTCACTGTGAAGAAGGTCCAGTGCATAAAAGTACGCAGATTTCTCTGAAAAGGCCCCCTCACCGAAGTGTTGGTACGTTTTGACTCTTCAATTCATTTATAATTGAATTAATCTTTTGTATATGAAAGATACATGACAAGCCAAGTGTCATTCATAGGCGATTGTGTTCGTTCCCTTCAGGTATTCAGGCCAAGGTAAAAGTGTTTGGAAAACAACTGTGTAATGCCACTACTCAGACAGATGAATTGCGGTCTGGAAGTGCCTCTCTCTTTGACATTTACTCCAGTGACTCAGAGACAGATGCAGACTGGGACCTTGAGAGTGAGCAGAGCGATTTGTCTTACGTTGCTGTGCAGGTGAAAGAAGAATCCTGTTAAAAACACAACATCAGGTGACTTGACGTGCTGTAGGTTCTCACATCTTTGCTCACATCATTACTTCTTTGTTCCCATAGCTCTCTCGCTTTGAAATAGTTGAGGATCAGCAAAATTTGTTTAGCTCTAAGGCAAAAATGTGCCCGCCTGCCAAGATAATGAAGATAATACTGTCCACAAATCTCCCCACCTCCCACTTGCACCTTTTTTTCTTTTTTCTTTTTAATCCTCCGTGGAAATCGGATTATAAAACAGAACCACAATAGCAACATTTCCAGATCAAGATTAAGCACTGAATATTTAAGTTTACTGCAGAAGCAACACCCATATGGGACTTATTTGACATTTATAAGCTGGAATGTCACTATTCTAAATTTGAAGATACTAGTAAGCACAGCCAAGTCTGATACTATTAAATGACCTGGGGGTAGAGTCAGGAGATTTACCCTTGATTATGATTTTTTTATGTTGTATATTTATTAGTTTGTCCATTTGTAATACTCTTCAATCTGGGGATCAGTCCCCGTGCACATTTCTGGTGAAGCTATGACTCGTGCAGAAGATATTCGAAGGGAATTAATTGAAACAGAGACAGAATTTCATATACTTAGATTATCTTGTTGATGAAATCTGCATTGGTTCCTATTGCAAGCAACCAATGAGCTTGATTCATTTAACACTGAAATTATTAACATCATGCAAAAAAAAAAAATTAGTACATTTCTAGTATCATCCCCACTTCAGGAATTAGGTTTTCCTCTGTTGATACCACTCTACTGAATTCCACATTTGGGAAGTAAGCACGTGAAACTTAGCTGCTCCATCAGGACAACGTCCATGCCAGTTTTGTACCATGAAGAAATTTGTTACAGCGGTTTCTGAGAAACTTATTAGAACTCCAGTCTTCTAGTGAGAATAATAAAAACAAATGTCCATTTGATACCTCACATGTCTTGTTGTGCATGACTGGAAGAACTTGCATGCTTTGTATCCTAGAAGATTTAAACGATATACCAAAGCGATTTTCTTCCAAAGCCAATTTCATGTGTGACTTAATTTGAACAGTGTAATTTTAATAAAAAAGAATAATAAAACAAACAAAATATTAGTAGAAGCTGTGAGCCTGAACATCGTTGTGTAAACATTTAGCATTATTATTATTATTATCATTATTATTATTATTGCTGCTTTGGCTTGACTTTGAGATGACTGTTTTATGTTTTAAGACTGTTTATGTTTTATGTTTTGTTTTGTTTTTTTAATTTTTTTTTAATGTTTATTTTTGAGAGAAAGAGAGAAAGACACAGAGCATGAGCGGGGAAGGGGCAGAGAGAGAGGGAGATGTAGAATCCAAAGCAGGCTCCAGGCTCCAGGCTCCGAGCTGTCAGCACAGAGCCCGATGCGGGGCCCGAACTCACAGACCGCGAGATCATGACCTGAGCTGAAGTCGAACACTTAACCAACTGAGCCACACAGGAGCCCCAAGAGACCTTTATGTTTTAAAACTAAGCACATAAATCTTCTGAAGCTTGATACTATCAGTAAGTGCCTGTTGTCCCTTGAGCTTTTAAACAGCCGATCTCCTTAATTCAATTATAATGAATATTATATGCCCATTCATCCCCAAATTCCAATGCCATGAGTATACTTAATTTCTACGTGTTAAACAACTTTGAGAGCTGTAACAGTTCTTTCTCTTTCTTTCTTTCTTTCTTTCTTTCTCACTTTCTATTCAGTTAGAATTTTCTTCTCTTACCAATTGAGAATTTATGTTTGGTTTGTTGATTCACATGATTTTATAATGTACAATGTTTCACTGTCCTGAAGTAAAATGAAATACTGGCTTTATTTTAAATTAAATATAAGGAACTTCTGGTTTATATAATACTGATTACTTTTTGTACATTTTCAATTATCTAAATTTCTGTTGTTCCCAGAAGAGTTTAATGGGAAATAATGAGATATATCTCAAAACGTCCCATATCATTTTTCATTTGTTTATTTAATAAGTATTTATTAAACATACTCTTTGCCAGATGACTTCTAGATACCAAGGTACATTGGTGAACAAGATAAAGATTCTGCCCTCTTGGTGCTTACCTTTTAGAGGAGAGCCAGGCAATAAACAAGGAAATGAATGAATGATTTTATTTTTTTTTTTTAATTTTTTTTTCAACGTTTATTTATTTTTGGGACAGAGAGAGACAGAGCATGAACGGGCGAGGGGCAGAGAGAGAGGGAGACACAGAATCGGAAACAGGCTCCAGGCTCTGAGCCATCAGCCCAGAGCCCGACGCGGGGCTCGAACTCACGGACCGTGAGATCATGACCTGGTTGAAGTCGGACGCTTAACCGACTGCGCCACCCAGGCGCCCCTGAATGAATGATTTTAGATAATGATTAGTGCTATAAAGAAAACAAGGCAGAGTAAGATGTTAAAACATAATTGGGGTCGGGGAGAGAGTTTGGTCTTTTAGGTAGAATAATCAGGAAAGGTCTCTCTGAAGATAAAATATTTGAGCAGAGACCTGGATGATCAGAAGAAGCAGCCATCTAATGATTGGAGGGCAGAGCATTCCACATGATAGGAATGGCAGGTGCTCTGGTATTTGAGGAACAACAAGGAGGTAATGAACTAGGCAGAGAATGATAAGAGATGAGATTGGACTGGTATACAGAACCAGACCACATAAGGCATTTGAGGCCGCTGTCAAGAATTTTTGTTTTATTCTAGGCTTAAATTCTATTTTAAATGTATTTTATGGCTGGCACATTGCCAGTATTTATCTCTTATATTTAAAAAACATAAGTGGATTCACATGTAAAGTCATTGGACTTTAGGCAAGAGAAGAGAGACACGTCAAGAGTGTGTGACTATAAAGCTTGCTCTGTCAAAAATATTTCTCAATGGGGATTCTGAAGAGATGATGGTGGTGATGGTGTCATTTTCTTTTAAATCTCCCCACATTTCCCCATGGAAGCAAATAAGGCAGTTCCTATTCTGTTAGTGGCAAGGAAGCTTGTATCAGATTAACCGTCCCATGGATAACATGTATAGAAAACAACTTTGAAGGACCTGGGGAGCATCAAAAGCGGGTAGAAATAGCAAGCCAGCCTTAAAAGAGGTGAACTGCAGTGGGCGAGATGTCCTTTGTGAGCCTTCCCGCCTCAGTACACTCCCTGTTCCATGCTGTGAAGGGCAGCTGGAACTCAAGCAGAAAGTTACCATCTTACTGGCGTGAGGAGTCAAAGTTGAAAATTAAGGACGCCTGAAGTGAAAAGTGGTGGGGCAAGTCAAAGAAAAGTAGAAGCCACTGGGGAGGAGGACCAAATCTGCTTATCAACCACCCAAATCTTTGACTAATCACTGAAGTACACATATGTTGTATGGAGAGACCTCAGGGATCCTGGTAGAAAGCAACAGCTGGAAGCCTTAGCTTAGCTACACCATAGGGGAAACAGCTTGGAGTCTGAGTCCAGCCAAGTTAACTAGCTGTTAGAACAAAATCCGTCATGCTTTAGAATAAGATGACAGAATTTATCGTCTAAAATGTCCAGCATAATACTAAAAATTACTAGCCATATGGAGAAATTGGAAAAGTGTGATCCATAATCAAGACATAGGAAATAATAGAAACCAACTCCACAATAACCAGAAGTGTACTGAGCAGAGAAGAACTTTAGAAGAGCTGTTTTAAATGTGTTCAAACAGAAAAATACAGTAATACCAAATGAAGAGATAGAGAATCTAAGAAGAGAAAAGGAAACTATAAAAAAGAACCAAATTGGAAATTCTAGAGCTGAAAAGAGACAAGCTATCAAAACTGACACAAGAAGAAACAGAAAACCTGAATCACTCTATATCTATTAAAGAAATTGAATTTGTAATTATAATCCTTTCGCAAAGAAAATTCTATGCCCAGATGACTTCACTTATAAGTTCTATCAAACACATAAGAAAAAAATGTAAATGTTACATAAACTCTTTCAAGAGAAGGATTAGGGAACACTTTCCATCTCATGAGCTCGACATTATCCTATTACCAAAACTGGGCAAAGACATAAGAAATTACAAAGCAATATCCCAATGTGAATGTAGGTGCAAATATCCTTAACAAACTATTAGCAAACCTATCCTGCAATATAACAATAATACATCATGTCCAAGTATAGTTTAGCTCAACACTGCAAGATTAGCTTCACACTCAAAAATCAAACAATGCAATCACGTTAAGAGAATAAAGGAGAAAAATCACATGAACACCTCATTAGATTTAGAGAGA
This sequence comes from Herpailurus yagouaroundi, assembly GCF_014898765.1. Lineage (NCBI taxonomy): Eukaryota > Metazoa > Chordata > Mammalia > Carnivora > Felidae > Herpailurus > Herpailurus yagouaroundi. The sequence continues at coordinate 35,418,024 of NW_024412415.1, read as the reverse complement.
GTATTTGACAAAAATCAAGATCCATTTATGATAAAAACTCTCAGCAAACTAGGAATAGAAGGGAAATTTCTCAGTCTGATAAATGGCAGCCATGATGTATATACCAATAATACCATAGTTAATGTTCAAGGGCTGAAAGCTTTATCAGGAATAAGAATCAGGAACAAGGCAAGGATATCCATTCGTCAGTACTTCTAGCCAACATTGTAGGGAAGATCCTAATTAGTGCAATATAGGCAAAAAGAAAAAAAATAATAAAATGCATAAAAGTTGAAAAGGAAGATATAGGGGTCCCAGAGTGGCTCAGTTGTTTGAGCGTCCAACTCTTGATTTCAGCTTAGGTCGTGATCCCAGGGTCGTGGGATCCAGCCCCGCATGGGGCTCCACACTGAGCCTGAAGCCTGCTTAAGATTCTCTCCCTCTGTTCCTCTCCCCCATTTGCATGTGCTTTCTCTCTCGAAAATTAAAAAAAAAATTAATAAAAGGAAAATGTAAAGCTTTTTAAATATAGATCACGTACATAGAAATGCCTATGGGATCTAAAAAAAGCTAATAGAATTAATAAGTGAGTTTAGTAATGTATAAAAACCAATTGTATTGTTACATGTTAGCCATGAACAATGAAAGTGAAATTAAAAAATTAATACAATTTGCAATATAGAAATACAAACGGTTTAGAATAACCCAAGTGTTGGATAGAGAGGAAGTATCCGGCACTCTGAGACATGGTTGATGAGAATGTAAAATATTAAAACCGCTTTAGAAAACAGTTTGGCAAACTCTTATAAAGGGAACAACCCATATCATTCAACCACGCAATTCAACTCCTAAGTATTTATCCAGGAGAAATTAAAATACATGTCTACACAAAGACTTTTACACTGATGTTTATGAGCCTAAAACTGAAAACAACCCAAATGTTCATGAACAGGTGAATGGAGAAGCAAATTATAGTATATCCAGACAATGGAATTCTCCCAACAATAAAAGAGAACAAGCGTGTGTAACAACATGGATGAATCTTGAAAACGTTATGCCGAGTGAAAAAAATCCAGATTCAAATAAGAGCACATGCTTGATATTTCCAGTTGCACAGAATTCTAGAGAGAGAGAGAGAGAATCAATCTGTAGTAACAGAAAGAAAATCAGCAGTTGCCTAGGACTGGGGCAGGTAGGAAACGACCTGCAAAGGGGAGAAGGAAATGTTTGGGCTAATGTGGGTGTTTTATTTCCTAATGTGATAGTTACATTGGTACATATCCCTGTGGTGGTGTAGATGATACCTTTATAAAGTCGACTAAAGAAAACAGCATACACGCTAATTGCCAAATCACTAGTACAAACAATAAATTCTGTAGTTTTTTTAAGGTAGACTTCACAGAAGAGGTAAAATTGGAATTGCCATTTCAGGAGAGAGAGGATATAGATATGCTACATTAAAAACAAACAAACAAACAAAAAACTGAGCAGGGGCGCCTGGATGGCTTAGTCAGTTAAGCATTTGACCTTGGCTCAGGTCATGATCTCACGGCTCTTGAGTTCAAGCCCTGAGTTGGGCTCTGTGTTGACAGCTCAGAGTCTGGAGCCTGCTTCGGATTCTGTGTCTCCCTCTCCTCTGCCCCCTGTCTCTCTCTCTCTCTCTCTCTCTCTCTCTCTCTCTCTCTCAAAAATAAATAAGCACTAAAAATTTTTTTTAAAAAACTGAGCAAAGAAAAAGTCAACACAGGCATAAAGGCAGAAAGAAGCAGAGTGGGTGGCTTGAAGGGATGGTGGTGGCATCCTTAGACTGAAGGCAGAGGCTTTTACAAGGGAATTGTGGAAGATTCCGATGGAGGGAGGAGAAAGGGGGCAGAATGTTGCCAGAAAAGAGATCGGCCTTTATCCTTTGGGTGCTGAATGACATTTTGAGGTTTTTGAGCCGGGAAGTACATTAGGTGACTGAATCTGGAGCATGGTGTGGGAAGAATCAGCAAGGAGAGAAGTTGTTGGGGCTAAGAGAACAGACTTTTGCGGTAGTCCTGGCTTGAGAAGATCCAAGATTGAACTAGAGTGAGAAAGGCACAGAAGGGAGGTGATACTGAGAAGGAAGAATTGACCGGACATCCCAGACACGAATATTAGGTTAGTCTCTGGATTTGTGAACAAGGACGGAGTAAGCAATGAGTTTCCAAGCCGGGGCAGCTACAATGGGAGAACACTTCGTAGAAATAAGAAGCAGTCAGTCTGGGGAGAAAGGTTCTGATTTCAATTTTGGGAGTCAGTTGTCTGAGGAACCCTCCCCGGCCCTACTCTTCAGTCTTTTTTTTTTTTTTTTTTTAAGTGTATTTATTTAAAGAGAGTGCGGGAGGGGTGGAGAGAAAGGAAGAAAGAGGGAATCCCAAGCAGGCTCCACACTGTCAGCACAGAGCCCTACACAGGGCTCGGGCCCACGAACCATGAGATCATGACCTGAGCCGAAATCAAGAGCCAGACGCTTAACTGACTGAGCCACCCAGGTGCCCCGATCCTGATCCTACGCTTACCTCTGTCTTAAGACTGGATGAAATGTCACTGCATACACCAAAGTGTGTCATGCTTAGCCATCACAACATTTGTCTCCTTGTACTGTGACTGTTGACCAATCTCCCCCAGTAGGCTCTGTAAAACTTGAAAGTAAGGACTTACATTAGTATTCCCATGTGCCAAGCATTGTTCTGAGAGCCCAAGGGTTTTGTGTATGTGCTTAGCACACAGTGAGTGCTTGTAAATATTTGCTAAATAAGTACTGAAAGTTGAGTTTGAGAGGATAATGGAACTGGAAAGTGGGTGCGTCCTTTAGTCGATTACAGTGGTGAGTTTAGGAGATACAGTCTGGGGAGGTATTTACGTAAAAGTGATTGTTGAGGCTGTGATATAAGACTCCTAAAGGACAGCTTATAAATCTCCTGTGGCACTTAATGTCTTCATTACTTACCTGGCAAATTTGCTGCAAAATGATAAGTAGGATGGACCAAGAAAATGCATGCGAGCCTGCATTATCCATTAATGCAATTAACAACCTTCTGAGTATTCAGGAATGGGCTCTAAAGATAATTGGCACACAAGCTCTGCCTGGCATTTGATGCTTGCCTCTCCCCTTTTGTACCAATAAAAATGAAGCCGTGACATTTGAGAAAATGGGAGAAAAATTCTAGGGAGGTGGCAGCAGCCTGGATGCATCTTTTGGTTTCCACCCTGGTTGGGTACCGAAGCCCCACCACTTATCAACTATATGAGTTTAGAAAAATTACATCATCTCCCTGGGGTTATGTCTTCTCATCTGAAAAACGGGGATTTTATTATCTACATCTGATTTCTGTCGAGAGGATTAGAGGACGTCCACCATGCAGCGCTCTTAGAACAGTGCCTGTCACATGGTAAGCGCTCTGTGACTCTTAGCTAGAGGCAGGAAAGTATGGTGGAAAGGAGAATGGCCTCTGGAGCTCACTCACTACCTGGCCTTGAATTCTGGTGCTGCCACTTACCAGGCAAGTTATGTTCTTGTGCCCTGTTTCCTTATCTGGAAAGTAAGGGTGTTAGGAGCACCTCTATCGCAGGTTTGTTATGAGAATTACATGAGTAGTAGCCACCGAGAACACTGGCTGACACATAGCAAAAATCATGTCAGTGTTCATTATGATAACCATCGCTCCCTTCCTCTGATATCTTGAGTCTCAAGCCGGTCTCCAGCTATGTCTGGTCTCTTCACTGCCCTTCCTTCCTCAGTGCTAGAATGACTAATGGCTGTTTTCTACTAAGGTGCACACAGTGACACTAGATGGGGTTGCTGAGCTAAAGCACGTAAGGACTGCCGGGCGGCCACATTAAATTTTTGGAGCTGAATGAGACTTTAGGAATGCTCTAGTATGCCCTTTTTATTTTGCACATGAAGAAACTAAGGATCAGAGAAGGCATCTGATGTAATCCCTGCCTGCAATTGTCTCAGCAATCCAGTGTCCCCATTTCTGAGAAATCCAATCCCACTCTTCATCAGAAATGACTGAATAGTAAAGCTAGATGTGCTTACAAATCCTAATTTTTTTCTAGAATCATTTGACCAAACCCAAATGACCCTGTAAGTTCCACAGGAGCAGGAGCAAGCTGCCATCGTTAGCTGACTGCTTTGTCTGGCATGTGATTAATGTTCAGTTAACGTTCATCGAATGAATGATGGGGATCTATCATGGTTTTAAAGTTCTATGGGACACCTGGGTGGCTCAGTCAGTTAAGCATCTGGCTCTTGATTTCAGCTCAGGTCATGAACTCATAGTTCATGAGTTCGAGCCCTGTGAAAGTTCTAGAGATTGCAAATCTTCCTAACACCTGCTCCAATGCTCTCTGAAGGGGATTCCTTCTAACACAGCCCCATTCCCTTCACGTAAACATGCCGATCAATCTTTTTCTTCTTTTTCTAGTTTCTGTGAAGATGTTAGAGCTGGAAAGACCTTCGGAAAAAATCACCCAGTCAAATGGTGATTGTGTCAATGGTAGTTTTGTCAATGAAAACACTAAAGTAGGTGGTTTGTGCACGGTCACATAACTAACTGGCTGGTGGCAGGATTGAGATTGAAACCTCCCTTAGCTCATCATTCTTTTTTTTTTTTTTTTTCAACGTTTATTTATTTTTGCGACAGAGAGAGACAGAGCATGAACGGGGGAGGGGCAGAGAGAGAGGGAGACACAGAATCGGAAACAGGCTCCAGGCTCCAAGCCATCAGCCCAGAGCCTGACGCGGGGCTCGAACTCCCGGACCGCGAGATCGTGACCTGGCTGAAGTCGGACGCTTAACCGACTGCGCCCCCCAGGCGCCCCAGCTCATCATTCTTAAAAATCATTCAGTCTGCTTCAAGAGACTATCACATTTCTTCCACCTGCCCTTTAAAGGCTTCCTAACCTTTCTTCCAGGTCATATTCTCCAGATTATTATTAATTTTGATTGCTTCCCACTGAGAGCAAGTTTACCATTCACGTCCTTCCTTTTCCCGTCTCCAGGACTACCTTGTCATTGCTCCTCACCCACCAACAATGTGCACTTCTGGTTCTTAATCCCTGTCCTTGAAAAGAGAAGGTAGGTCCTTTCCCCTACCTAGACCAGGAGGGATGGGGGTTTCAGATATTCCAAGGGCATTATCCCTGCCTGGTTAGTTTCAAAACAGATGAATCCCAGACATCTAGGACAGTTCCAGGATTGTTCCAAGATGGTATTTACAGTTCTATTTAGAGCCTCAAAAGTGTGTTGGGCCCTGAGATAACACAACCCAGGGCAATCTCTAAACAGAGTATTCCTTGGCTGCACTAAATGACATTCAGGTTCTGTTTTGCTAACACTACCAGGAAATGAAGAATTTCTATAGTCAATCACTGTCACCTTTTAGCCCCTTCTCTACAGTTCTAGTGGCTTACTGGTTTATTTATTTATTTATTTTCACCAACTCTAGTATCTTGTTGGGGTGGATTTTTCTAAATGGCCATAAATTCTTCCATACCTGTCAAGAGGTGCAATCTCTATGTCCACTCCTTAAATCTGACTTGGCCATATGACTCACTTTGGCCAATGGGACATTAACAAAAGTGATTCATGCTGGGGCTTTGAAAGTGCTAGAGCACTGGGGTTGTCCTCTAGATGTGGTTGGAACCCTGGAACTCCCACGTAAATGAGCCCAAGCCAGCCCACTAGAGGAAGAGAAGAAAAGCAGCCAGACCCTTCCTAGAGCCTTCTAAATACCAAACATACGAGTGAGGCCATTCTAGATTTATCCAGCTACCGCTGACATGCCAGCCGAGTGGAGAAACATGAGCAAGCCCAAGGTTATCAGCCATACCTGTTCAGACAGAAGACCTTCTCAACCAACCCACCGAATCATGAGATAAATTAATGGTTGCTTTTTAAGTCATTACATTGTGGGGTAGCATAGTATATAGGAAATGCTCCAATAGATAGATAGATAGATAGATAGATAGATAGATAGATAGATAGATAGATATAGGCAAAGACTTCTTAAGGAAATGGCAATCAGTATTCTCTAGTTCCCACCTCATCTTGACCCTCCCCTCATCCTATCGTATGTCATCCTAGGTTTAATTAGTCATTCTGATTATACATGATATTTTACCTAAATAAGGGATTAGCAGAGTATGGCTGTTAATAAATTGGGTCAACTGCAGGTTTAGACTTAGGTGCTCTCTGCTTGGCAATGCATCATTAAAAGTCGTGTCTTTCACAGGTATTGGAATGTCTTGGAAAATAAGGTCCTGTCTCTGTAGGCAGAGATCTACTCCACGGTTTCAGATCCAGACCACTCGCCTCATGCATGAACACAACAGCTTTTTTACTTTATTTTATTTTTATCTTTTTATTAAAATTTTTTTAATGTTTATTTATTTTTGAGAGAGAGAGAGAGACAGGGCACAAGTGAAGGAGGGGCAGAGACAGAGGGAGACATAGAATCTGAATCAGCCTCCAGGCTCTGAGCTGTCAGCACAGAGCCTGATGCAGGGCTCAAACTCAGGAACTGTGAGATCGTGACCTGAGCCAAAGTCTGGCGCTTAACCAACTGAGCCACCCAGGTGCCCCCGTAACAGCTTTTTTTAGATTCTGCCTATGGAACTTAACTTCTCTGCCTGAATTTCCTATACTATTATCTTTTTTTAAGTTTATTTATTTATTCCGAGAAAGAGAATGTGTGTGTGAGCACAAGCCAGGGAGAGGCAAGGAAAGAGGGAGAGAGATAATCCCAAGCAGGCTCCATACTCTGCACAGAGCCCTATGTGAGGCTCAATCTTACGCATGTGATATCCCCACTTGAGCCAATATCAAGAGTCAGACGCTCAATCGACTGAACCACCCAGGTGCCCCAAACTTCCTCTGTTATTACAGTGCCAATAACTCTCCTTCTTGACAGTTTTCTCATCCTTTTAGAAAACACGCACTTTGGGAACCCCTACATTGTGTCATGATTTTATCCCCAACATCATCCCAGGCTTCTAATCCACAGTCTAGGTCCCCCAAACTGGACCCCTTGGGATGCTACTTCTAAGCATTCATCCCTCCCATTCAGCTCTAGCACAATATGAGTGATTTCTCATTCATTCATCAAACATGGCAGAGTCAGTCCTTCCCTTAAATATCATACAGCATATCTAAAAATTCTTAAAACTAAGTCCAGCCATGCGCTAGTTAGAATTCGGTTCTCAGTGGAAGAGGTGGTGAGGTGATGATCCTGAGAAGGACAACAATGACCTAACAGGCTTATTCCAAATAGTCCTGTCCTGAACTGTATCACCCTTTGGGGTTGGTTGATGCAACTTCACGTGAATCTGACCTGTCACAAAATAGTGGTAACCAACCAATATGGCATTCACGCGTATTTCTAAAACTGAAAAACCACACTTGAACTAGTATGATATTACAGCAAAAGTTTTGTGACAAAATGTGGGCTGTTCTGTAGCAATCCCTCCCAACTCAATTTGAGGATGACTCACCCATTCCAATCTTCAAGTCGATGGGGAAAACCATGACTCTTTTCGGCATCTGTCTTTGCTGTTGAACTCCTCACAGAGTTGCTGGGGGGAAATGACAGAGCTTAGCTCAGTAGAGGACTAAGATTTTGCACGGACATTTCCAAGCTTCAAATAAACTGTCCCCTGGATTTTGAACCAAACTGAAAGAAACCAAAGAAGACCTCTCAAGTTCAGAGTGTCAAAAATAGGAAGGTTTATCAGTGGAGGCTAGTAATCAAATAGGCAGCTTTCCAGTAAATAATTATTTTTCAGCTGCAGCTCAGTGCTTTCATTTTAATAATAGTTTCCCATCAAGAAACGCAACAACACAGTGTGGGAGATTAAGAGAAAAAAAAAAACATGAACGAATAAACAAACAAAAGTCACCTGTTAATTTAAGATGCCATTGCAAAGAAGAGAAACCGTCTCTAATTAGCTCAAGGCAAAAAAAAGGGGGGGACATTATTGGAGTCATAACAGAGACAAAAGTATTCCAGTTGAATATCTACAATGTTTCCCCACTGTGTTTTTAAGGAGAATGTGTGTGTGTGTGTGTGTGTGTGTATGTGTACCCCAGCATGTGCTACTTACCTACCGAACCTGTATTGTAGACGGTAGTAAACAATAGATCTATAGATCTGTGCTGGCCAGCCTCCTCTACTGGCATACCCCCCAAGATGGCCACAGCCCTAAATCTACATGTTTCCATTCTACAGCTATCAAACACTCTCTGGGTTTAATACTCCAGTTTTGTGAGGGAGTCCCTGATAGGTTCACCTTGGGTCGGGTGTCTGTGCAGGGTCCAATCGCCTATCACTGGAAGAGAGCCTAAAAAGTCCCCTTTTGGATTTCAAAAGGTGGGGCTTTGGGTAGGACATACTATTTATATTATTTTAGAAGATCAGGTAGGGAGGAAATGATTGACATTCATAGCACAAATGTAATGCTATCCTGTTAACATTTCAGTGTGTTCCCTTAGATGATATGCTGGCTATAGCAATATACATGTATTAATATGCTTCATATACTATACATACATCTTTGTGCCTTGGGGTTTCTGTTTAGTTGTATATCATAACCATTTCCTCTCATCATTAAGAATGTTCTCCAAGCACTTTGATGGTTGCATAATACTCCATTGTATGAATACTAGTATGTATGTATATATATATATATATATATATATCAACTATTAGATATTTATGTGATTTTCAAGTCTCCACTATTTAATATAAAGCTGCAATAAACATTTCTGTACCTTTGTGCATATTTCGAATCATTTCTTAGAGATACCTAGAAGTGGGACTACTAGATCAATGCACCTAAGTATATTTTTTTTTTACTGCCAATTCATTTTCTGGAAAGTTTGTGTCAACATGTCCCCCCCACCAGCAATGACTGTGTGGTCAGCTCATTTTAGGACCAGCTCTTACCCATTTAGAAAAGTAAAACAAAGCACGAAATTGGACGTTGCCACTGTGTACAGTTTTTGCCAATGCCATGAATTCTATTTAATTTCTCACTTAGGCTGACTAAAGTTTAAAGCTGAAATTCTCAAAATATGGTCCCCAGGGGCACCTGGGTGGCTCAGTTGGCTGAGCCTCCGACTTCAGCTCAGGTCATGATCTCCTGGTCTGTGAGTTTGAACCCCGCGTCGGGCTCCACGCTGACAGCTCAGAGCCCAGAGCCTGCTTCAGATTCTGTGTCCCCCTCTCTCTCTGCCCTTCCCCTGCTCTCTCTCTATCTGTCTCTCTAAAAAATAAATAAACATTAAAAAAAAAATTGTGCCCAGGCCAGTAGCATCAGCATCACCTGCAACTTAATGGAAATGCAAATTCTTGAGCTCTGCCCTAGACCTATTGAATCAGAAACTCTGGGGGTGGAACCAACTTGAGTTTGAATGAGTCTCATAGGTGACCCTCATGCCCACTCAAGATTGAGAACCACCAGCTGAAAACATTGGAGAATCCTTTCTAAGCCCTCCCAAGTGCTTCCCCATTTTGAGTGCTAGTTTATGAGCCCTGACCATTTATAAGAAACTGTTTAACGTAGGATAAAGGCGGTAGTTTTAGTTTAGAGAGTCCCGAGTTATAAGTCCTGTGTGACTCCCTGGGTACGGATCCAAATGCACGTCATAATGACTTATTACAGTGTTGTAGCTTACATTTCAAGGTGAACATTTTTCTGTATCATTTAGCCTAAATGAGGCACTGGAGGGAAGTTTGAAGCTAAGTTACCCCAGATGTTCCATGGTTACGCAAGAGCGCAAAACAAAACATGTTTTCCCCACTGAACGAAAGCACAATATAAGTTTTCTTTAGCAGCTGTGTCTGGAGATTGCAAAATGGAATAATCTGGCAACCCTCCAGGCTCTTAGTTACCCCTCCCCCCTCCCCCAGGGCCAAGGACAATCAAGCCAAAGAGAAAGGATAACACAATGCTCTCAAGTTCACAGCTAATACTGAGAAATGGAGCTGCTGGAACATCTGGAATGTATCAGAATAGAGGTGACAGAGAAGTACAGAGCACCTCGCCCCACCGCCCCTGAATGAAACTAGTTCATTTAGAGTGGCCCTGGGAGGCATGACCCCCAGTATTCATCTCAAAGCAATGCATCCCCGGGCGCCTGGGTGGCTTAGTGGGTGAAGCGTCAGACTCTTGATTTCTGCTCAGGTCATGATCTCATGGTTTGCAAGTTTGAGCCCCCCACTGAGCTCTGCGCTGATAGCATAGACCTTGCTTGGGATTCTCTCTCCCCTTCTTTCTCTCTCTAAATGAATAAATAAACTTAAAAAAAAAAAAAAAAAAAAAGTAACGCGTGCCAGGATCTCAAGGCAGCTGGGAGGCGCGATAGAAAAAATTGGGGATTTTCAGTCTTTTTAGAAGCCTGCACACAGCATGGCAGCAACAGCCGTCTTCTTCACCTGGACTTGATAAAGCCCCCACGTCTGAGGCTGTTCAGGCCTTAGCCCCGTTGCACCTCTTAGAACAATGCAGGGTGTAGAGCAGGAAAAGTGTGGATCTGGTGTCAGCACACATGTAATTTTCATACTGTGCCACATAGCAGGCACGTAACCTTTCACAGGTCACTTGATTTTGCTAAACGTCAGTTTCTGAACATTACCTCATTGAGACCGCTGCAAAGATTAAACGGAGTCAGGCCCGTGGCGCACAGCCGTTGTTTCACAAATGGTCATTCCCTTTATCTCCTTAGAGGGCTTGGTGTCTTTTCACTACCTCTGTCCCCACCCTAGCATGAGGAACACATAAAAAATATTCTGTTGAAACTCAGGAAAAGAAATTTCATCACGAAGTTCAAAATCCCTTCACCGTCAGGAAGTTCTTTTCTAAACGCTCTTGTCTATCAGTCTTTGATCGTTCACGGTGACCCCGACGCCTCTTTTCTCTGGTGAGCTTCTGAACTAAGGAGTCTGCAAAAAGGCATCCCTTTATGAATTAGCCAGGGTCCCAACCAGAGCCTCCTGTCGGGAGGGAGAAAGTAATGAGAAAGCCTACATCGAGATGAGTTATCCGCCTGGACCTTGCCAGTCCCGGGCCCTGGGCCTTCACGATTCCAGCCCTGATCAGCCTCCAACTGAATTCTTTACCAACAGGTACCCAATGCTACTTCAAGTCCGTCACAAAATCCCCAGTCCAGACTTCCCCAAGGGCAGACATGACTTAAAGCTCAGGCCATGTCCAGAATTACATATATTTCAACTGCCTTCTGAACCCCAGCCCCTCCTTCTTGGCCTCTCAGAGACCAGTCATGCAATGGCCCTGAGGGGGTTCAAACTTAGAAAACAGGATAAAGACTGAGGAGAATTATTATTTTAATCTCCACCTGATTTAACTGAAATTTCTTACAGTGTGATTGATTTCCTTAGGACCCTGGTACATGGGCCAGGGTTGCTTAGTACCAGGTTAAATGTTTCCAGATTCCCAGATACTCTCTCCCCTCATCACATGAAGTCTCTGAGAACTTAGAAGCCAAAGTATGAATTTGATCCTGAAGATTATTGAAACTTCCAGAGTCTCACCTATAAGGCCAGAACAATGAGATAGGATGTTGGTTAAGACAAGCATGCAAGCAACATAAGCTAATAGCAACACTCAGTAATGAAGGGATGGAGATTACTGACCAGCATTGCGTTCTGACTGTTTAAAAATTTCTTAGCTGGGCATTCTGAAAATACATGTTGAATTTTGTTTTGTACATTCAGTTCTAAAATTCCTGGACACCATTCAATTATTCCTTCATTCAATAAATATTTAATAAGTGCTTAATATGTACCAGCATTAAAAAATTAAAAAAAAAAAAAAACCAAAAAACAAAAAAGGAGGTGCCCGGGTGGCTCAGTTGGTTAAGCGTCCGTCTTCGGCTCAGGTCATGATCTCGCAGTTTGTGGTTCAAGCCCCGCGACAGGCTCTGTGCCGACAGCTCAGAGCCTGGAGCCTGCTTGGGATTCTGTGTCTCCCTCTCGCTCTCTGCCCCTCCCCCACTCACACTCTGTGTGTGTCTCTCTCTCTGTCTCTAAAAAATAAATAAACATTAAAAAATTAAAAAATAAATATATATGTAGCGGGATTACAGGGATATAGCGGGATTAGAGTCATGAGGAAGACAAATGTGTCCCTGCCTTCATGGAGTTTACTGTCTATTGGAAAATTTAGATGTGAAACAGAGTCAAAAATATGACAAGCATTCTGAAAAGGTAAGCACAGAACACTATGAAAGCATTTATTGATCAAGTGTGGCTGCATCATATTGGGCTATTATTATTTTTTTTTTTTTAGAGGTTTACCCTGTAAAATTGTTGCCTTGCAACCATTCAAGCAAATATCAGATTTTGCGCCTCCTGGCCTCTCATGTGACCAACTCAACATTGTTTCTGTGGGCCTTTCTTCATTTGGGCACTAAAAGTCCCATGGTCAGAAAAAACCCTCAGCCCCAAGCAAACCAGGAAGAGTTTGTTACACTTCTTGCCTCACAGAAGGTATGAAGTTGATTCTCTGGGTTTTGTTTCCAAAAGCCTGAGTCCTTTCGGTTAACTTCAAAAAGCCAATCCCTTCCTTCAAAAAGCCAGTGCTGTGAAGCAGCAACAACTACCATATAAAAAGTTGGAGGCGTCGTTCTAGATTAACATAGACTAGAAAGAGGGCCGCCTGGGTGGCTCAGTCAGTTGAGTATCTGACTTCGGCTCAGGTCAGGATCTTGTGGTTCGTGAGTCTGGGCCCCGCGGTGAGCCCTGGGCTGACAGCTCGGAGCCTGGATCCTGCTTCAGATTCTGTGTCTCCCTCTTTCTCTGTCCCTCCCCTGCTCATGCTCTGTCTCTCTCTATCTCTCTCAAAAAATGAATAAACATTAAAAAAAAGCAGACTAAAAGGACATAAAGGGAAAATGTCATGTGTGACTCTTCATGGGTCTTGGCTTTTGTTTTTAGGCATAAAAAATTATTGGAATGGAACATTTATGGGGAATGCAAGTATGAACTAGATAGTGGTGATTTTGTGGAACTACTGATAATTTTGTTACATGTGGCCATTGTACTAGAGTTATGCAGGCAAATGCCTTTATTGTTAGAAGACATAGGCCGGAGTGAGTACATACTGGCGAGGCGACAATGATGGCAAAATGTTAACAATTTAAACAAAAAAAATTTTTTTTACATTTATTTATTTTTGAGAGACAGAGAGAGACAGAGCATGAGCGGGGGGAGGGGCAGAGAAAGAAGGAGACACAGAATCGGAAGCAGGCTCCAGGCTCTGAGCTGTCAGCACAGAGCCCCACGTGGGGCTCAAACCCTTGAACTGTGAGATCATGGCCTGAGCCGAAGTCATACGCTCAACCGACTGAGCCACCCAGGTGCTCCTTTTTTTTTTTTTATTTTTTTTATTTAAAAAAAAATTTTTTTTTCAACGTTTATTTATTTTTGGGACAGAGAGAGACAGAGCATGAACGGGGGAGGGGCAGAGAGAGAGGGAGACACAGAATCGGAAACAGGCTCCAGGCTCTGAGCCATCAGCCCAGAGCCTGACGCGGGGCTCGAACTCACGGACCGCGAGATCGTGACCTGGCTGAAGTCGGACGCTTAACCGACTGCGCCACCCAGGCGCCCCTCCCAGGTGCTCCTTTAACAATTTTTAAAAATATTTTTATTTTATTTTATTTTATTTTATTTTATTTTATTTTATTTTATTTTAGAGAGGGTGTGCACACACATGAGCAAAGGAGAGGAGGAGGAGGAGGAGGAGGAGGAGGAGAGAGAGAGAGAGAGAGAGAGAATCTTAAGCAGGCTCTGCACTGAGCTCGATCCCATGACCCTGGGATCATGACCTGAGCCAAAGTCAAGAGTCGGACGCTCAACTGACTGAGCCACCCAGGCACCCCTAACAATTTTTAACCCAGTAGGGTTTATAGGGATATTTATTTATTATTCTCTCAACCTTTCTGTGTAAAAATAATAAAAAAGTTTTGGGAAAGAAGTCAGCAACCATTGAGCAGAACAGGGTTTGAGACGAGAGCAGCTTCTCCTTGAACTAGACAATGATTCCTCTCGAATGGAAGCAAGACTAAAAGGGAGGAAAATAATTGTGCGCCAGTGGCATGGACTCTAGGCATACGGGATCATAGTGAGCCTCGCAAACATCTCCGTGCCCCAAAGTTGGCCTTGAAACAGCCAAAAAAGCCCCTGACTGATGATCTAGACATCTCAGTAGTCGGATTCATGAGGAAACAGCTGCCTGGTGACCAGATGCCTGGAATCTTTATCCAAATCCCAGTTATGGGAAGAGCCTGAACTAAAACTAATATTCAGTTTCCTTTACCGCAAAGAGTTACATTGTCTCCACATCTGAGTTAATGGACTTTATTAGGCACTAAATTGCTGACTCTAGAAAGGAAGATCCACCCAAGTAAGTGATGTTTTAGCTGAAATCTGAAAGATGAGTAGGATCTTAGCGACTCCCCCACCCCAACACTCCCCAAGTGTCTGTGGGCATTCCCTGCAGTGTCTCCCATGTCTGAATGGACAAGTGTAGCTGGGCATCACCCGGTTATCCTTCTTCTATTGTCTCAGCACTTCTCTGCTAGACAATGCCCTTTCCCCTGGGCACAGCTGCGTCCAACAGGTGCCACAGGTTTCCTCCCGCAGCCAAGGAAGGGCGCAGGAAGTGTCAGAGTTGTGAGAGATTGTCATACGCAGTGGCAGAGAATGGCTCCTGCTTCGTGTGTATGTTCAGCTAGTGAGGTGGCAAAGACCTATTCCTTTTGCCCAGTTACATGGGTTATAAGGAAATAGCTCTTTCAGTTCTCATGCACAAGCCCCAGCTTTCCACCCACACTCAGATATATAAGCACGAGGCATCGGCAGGAGCTGGTAGTGGGGCCTTGGCCCACACGCAAAGACATGTCACGCACCAAGCTGCCCCCCAAACCGCTCCTCCTTTCTGACAATGGAGGCTTTGTCGGTGGGTCTGGCTTGTGGTGCCTGGCTCCCTCTTCCCTGGGATGACTCCTCCTGGGAGGAGCTTCTGTCCTTCCAGCAGCGATTTCCGGGTCTGCTCTCTGGTTCTCCGAATATGCCAGACCCGTGTGAACCCTAGTTTGGGCTCCTTCTGGGACCCACTCTTTCTGTTCATGTCTCCCACTAGAGAGGGATGTTTGAATAAGAGGTGAGGTTTTATCTGCCTCTTAAATCCCTGAAAGGTGGCATCGGCCTGGCATATAAGAGGGACTCAATTTATTTATTTATTCTTATTTTTTTTAATTTTTTTAACGTTTTATTTATTTTTGAGACAGGGAGAGACAGAGCATGAACAGGGGAGGGGCAGAGAGAGAGGGAGACACAGAATCGGAAACAGGCTCCAGGCTCTGAGCCGTCAGCCCAGAGCCCGACGCGGGGCTCGAACTCACGGACCGCGAGATCGTGACCTGAGCCGAAGTCGGCTGTTCAACCGACTGAGCCACCCAGGCGCCCCAATTTATTTTTATTTTAGAGCGCATGCGAGCAGGAGAGAGGGGCAGAGGGAGAGAGAGAGAGAGAGAGAGAGAGAGAGAGAGAGAGAATCTGAAGGAGACTCTACGCTCAGCTCGGAGCCCAACACAGGGCATGATCCCACGACCCTAGAATCAATCATGACCTGAACTGAAATCAAGAGTTGGTCGCTCGGCCTACTGAGCCACCCAGGTACCCCAGAGGTACTCTATTTTTATTGAAAGACCATCCCCTACCCTAGACCAGCATTCACCCAACTTTAGATATTGTTTAAAACACAGATTTCTGGGGCCCCATCCCCAGAGACCTGATTCATTAGATCTGGGGTGAGGGCCCAGGAACTTGTGTTTTAATAAGATTCCAGGCAATCATGATGCAGAGGGTCCTTGAGTCTCTCTTTGCCTCTGCCTCAGGCAGGCTCGAACCAGGAACACTGCTAGCCCTTCAGCTCCTTTGAGAATTAGGCACCCTTTCCCTTTCCAGTTGCACCAAATCCAAGGCTTACAACTTGGTAAGCAAAGTAATGTCAGCCCCTTCACCCCCTCTGCCAAGCATTCTTGTGTTACACACAACATATGCGATGGTTCGAGCAACCTGGTCTGAAGCCTGCGCCTGCTGAGAAATGCTACAACTGAGAAATTCATCTTGGAGTCCGTCACCCAATATCTCAATAAACCCTAGGAAAAATCTGGAGTTGAATTGTGCTGATTACTTGCTCCTGGAGATCGGGTGAGCCAGTGGCCAGTCTCCAGATCTGGTGGGGAGAGGGGTCTGGAGAATTCGAGCTCGAAAGATCTAACACAGAGGTCGTAACCTTTGCTGCATATTGGAACTGCTTTGGGAGCTTTGAAAGATCCTGATGCCTGGGTCTCACCTCCAGAACCTACTTGAGTGGGGGTGCAGCCTGGGCATCAGAGTTTTTTAAAGCTCCTCAGGTGATTGTAAGGTGCAGAATCTCTGACCTGAGTCCTCGCCCTAATCAGGGAGATGCATTGGCTGCTATGTGTCTTCCTAAGAATTGGAGGACCAGGGATGAGCTCACCCTTCTGACCACAGAACGCAGCTGGTTGCCTTATTCTGTATGGTCCAGCTCAATATAAGTTCTTCAGGCTTTTCCTCAAGAAGATAATGAGTTCTTTCGTGTATGTTCTTTGGCTTTTCTGCCCATGACCTATACCCCTGAAGTTTCTGAACATTCTCCCAGCCTTCCTCTCTCTTCCCTCCCTCTACATCAAATCCATCTATTCTTAATGTTGCATACGCACCCTCAGCTTGACAGGCTAATTCTCCACAAGGCATATGTGGCAGGCAAAACTTCAATACTCTCTCTGAAGTAGGTGCCAACCCAATTTGATAATATACCGCAAAGAAAACAATGTCATAACAGCCAGGTGTTATTTTTAAATGGTGGGACCCAAACTTGAGAGGTTGTTGCTTTTGCGGGGGGAACCTCAAACCTAGGGGAGTGGGGAGACAGTAATGCAGAGGGTCCTTGACAGCCTTTTGGAAGCCCCCACTGTTCTCCCCACTTGTGGCAACGGCTGGACTTCCACTAACAATGCAGGTGATGGGACTCTCACAAGAGGATGAGAAGAAAGAGGAAAGAAGTCAATTCTCCTGTTAGAATATGAACTCCTAGAGGTGCCTGGTTGGTGCAGTCAGTTGAGCATCTAGCTCTTGGTTTCGGCTCACATCATGATCCCAGGGTCATGAGATCGAGCCCCCAGTCGGGCTCTGCGCTGACAACACGGAGCCTGCTTGGGATTCTCTCTCTCTCTCCCTCAAAAAACAAAAAATAGAATATGAGCTCCTAGAAAGGGGGACCCTATTCTATTCCTTTTTGAATGCTACATCATTCTCACCACATCATCTGTACACTTTTGTCATGCAATAAATATTACTGAGTTGTCAAATTTTTCAAATTCAAACTCAGCACTAATTTATTGAGTGGCTGCTATGTCCTGCATCCTGAACTAGGTAATTTCATGTGTTATCTCATTCAATCTTAATAAATCCTCGGGTATTAGTGAGGATATAGACTAAGCTACTGTAACAAAAATATCTCAGAATACAGGATTAAACAGGGTATGTGTTTCTTTTCTTTTCTTTTCTTTTTTTTTCCAAATGATGGTCCAGATTATGCTCCACCGAACAAGTCCAAGGTCTGGTTGTTGGTTCTGTCACCTTTAACATGTGCTAGTTACTTGCCTCCTGTCTTTTTATGCCCAGATCTTCCATGGCTGCTCCAGCTAAGAGGTAGATGGAAAAGGCCAGAGAAGCACATCTGCATTTTTAGAAACACAACCCAGAAGTAGGACAAAATATCTTATTGGCCAGAATTTAGTTGCATGGTTATAACGATGCACAAAGCATGCTGGGAAATGTAATCTCTAATTGGGTGGCTCTGTATCCATCTACAACTGGGGATCGAGTGTATTAAGCAAGGGACCATGTATGTTGATGGACAAGTCTCATCGAACACCTCATGCCTATGGATGGGTATCTTAGTTCTGATTGAAGCTACACATGGACTGTAGAAGATGCTGCCTTCCTGCCCAGAGAGGTCCTCTGTTTTGTCAGGGTATTCAGAATTAAGTTGGCTCTGAAAGGCTACCTCAGCTTACAAGAGTTTGGTGTATTGGCCAGAAAAATACCTATTACTTAATTGACAACGGAGATAGATACATGTCAACAACTTGAATGCTGTGTTCCCCATTCAGGCTAAGATTTTCCTGGTCTGGAGGTACCTAGAACCACATCACAGTGTATACGAGTAGATACTGAGGTCCAATCCGGACCAGGGGCTGTGCTAGACGTCTTCCACAATCTGCTTTGACCTACAGACCCGACTCAGTGAGGTAAGGATCATTCGGACCATTTTACAGGTATGAACACTGAAGAGCAGGGAGGTCGTGTAGCTAAGATGTGGCAAGGCTGGTGTCGGAATCCAGGTCTATTTGGTACCAGAGTGAGTGCTTTTTCCACCACACTCTATCGCTTATGTGGGCACTGCTTTAAGCTTCAAGACATCCTCGGTAACCTTTTCACCGGCTGTGCCTCTTTGTACAGACTTCTGCTGTGGCATTTATTGCCCGTAGACACATTCTATTATTGAAGGACGTCTTTTCCAGGCTCCCTCCTCTCCTGGTATCCATGGATCATGTCTTAGTCATTTTACAAACTTAAGGCGAGCATAGGGCCTGGTGTTTGTTACACGCTTAAACAAATGAGTAAATGACTAAATAAACCACCCTCCTTCCCCTACAGTTAAAACCAGACCCTCTGCTGAACCCCCACCCTCATACTACCAGCTTTCACCATCAATACTTAGCCCACTCCTAAGTTCTCCAAATTAACATCTTATTCTAAGTCCTTGGTTTGCAATTCTAGTGCCAGGGGCGCTAAAAAAAATATTTCCAATTGATTCTCAAACAACAATCTTTCGTATACTGGCAAGATCTCCTGAGGTTGTATTTTTCATTCAACCTAATCTCAGTCCATCCTGATGACTCATTAATATATTTCCTTTTGTTTCATCTTCAGAAGCTGTGGGGGGAGAAACTGTTTCCCATTTTAAGTTTATTATAAAAATGAGCCCTCAGGATTCCAGGGAAAGGGAAGGATACCAACTCCAGGCTGAGGTCATGATTTTGCTGAAGGAGACTTTGTTAATCATCTCGATGCTGATGCAAACTCCCCGCAGTGATATTCAACACAGGCCTGGGTGGGGCTGGCCTCATCTCCTGGCCACAGCTCTGTGAAAGGAAGGAGCTAGAAATGAGAAGGGCACCTAAAAAATTCCTTCACCAGTGGCACAAATGATGGGTGTGTGGTTAGGACAAGTCAAATCAAATCAACAAACATTTCTAGATGCAGGGCTTTCTGCCGGACAGAACGGGCGCCGTAATAGAATGGAAGAGGTCCTTCTCTCATTAATAAATTTACTCATTGAATCATTTGCTTAAGCATATAATAAATACCCATGAGCTTCATTAGAACTCACTATCCTCATCTGAATAGTGACTGAGTTGGACTTCTCCCGTGAAGCACTATCCCTAATGCAGATGGGGGTGTCTGTCTTTCCCTCCCCCAGGCATCATGCTAAGCCAGCTACTACATATGAGAAAATTATGTGAAGTTGCTTTAAAAGTCCTATGCAAGATTTGCATTCAATTCGTGATATATTCCAAGGGGTGTGGGTGTGTGTGTGTGTGTGTGTGTGTGTGTGTGTGTGGTATATGGTTCTTTTCTCAGTGGAGCCCTGGCAGAAAGGTTTGTACACTTGGGGGTACCCATTCCCTAAAAGGAGGAGTTCAAGGCTGGATGATGTCTGACATCCCTTCTGGATTCAGAATTCTTTTCTGAGGAGTCAGAAATAAATAATATCAGAGACAGCATAGGCAGATATATTTGAACCTAAGGGCATATCGATGCCATTTATTTTTTTCTCAATCCCAACCAAATAAAACACTTCTGCAGACCAGATTCACCCACCAGCTGCCAGTTGTTAAAATTATAGGAGCCTAGGAGTCCGTGTTTTCAGAACATTCCCCAGGGGACTCTTAGGCTCAGACAATCGGGAGCTCTGAGATAGGTATGAATGAGTTCATCATACACTGTAGAACCTGGTACACATATGAGCCATTATTGTGGGTAAGGATAATAATCCTTGCTGTCTTCACCACACAGGAGGGTTTAAATGAAATGATGTGTATTGGTTTGTGAAAATCAGGAACTAAGGTTATCAAAACAGGAAGTGTGGAGAGGGCTGCAAATCTTCTCCTGATCCTGATGAGAGTGGACCAGGTATACAGAGGCTCTATAAGCTTTACAGTCTTGACAGGAGGCGCTGCTAGCTTAGAACAGATCCTCTCCACTTCTTGTCTCTTCCCTCCCCATAGCTCAGACACAGGCTCTAAGCCATCCTGGGACGGACACCAAGGGTCTCTCTCTTCCTTCCCTTAACTCACTCTATGGCCCCTTCAATCAGAAGAGAGATCTGACAAAAAAAGGGATGCAGATTCTAGTCAAACCTTACAGAGACGGGCTGTCCTTGCCGCCCCCCCCACCCCACCCCCACCCCTA
This sequence comes from Herpailurus yagouaroundi, assembly GCF_014898765.1. Classification (NCBI taxonomy): domain Eukaryota; kingdom Metazoa; phylum Chordata; class Mammalia; order Carnivora; family Felidae; genus Herpailurus; species Herpailurus yagouaroundi. The sequence goes on along the minus strand of NW_024412415.1, from coordinate 35,397,424 downwards.
CCCCCCGGGTCTCTCCTGGCCCCAGCCCAGATACCAAGGGCCCGGTGCATGGTGTTCCTTTACAAGGAGAGTGCCTTCCAAGAGATCCCATTTCTTGAGCCTCTCTGATCTGCTCCCCTTATCAAAACGTATTGGTCCAGGGGTCTGTTCTTTCGGAGCCCTAGTTTGGCAAATTAATATAATAAATTATGTTTAAGAAGGTAAATTAAGAGCTTCATGAAAGCACATTCAGAGTGTATTTATGTCGATGCTTCTGTCCCTAGTTTCTGGGTCACATTTGCAGGGTTGCTATGGAACTCATTCACAGCTGAATGTGAACAGGCTTTTCAAACATACTGGCATTTCAATAGCTCCCTTTATTTGTTCAACAGTATTTGAGTGCTTATTATATGCAGGGTATAGTCTAAGAAGAACTACAGGGCAGTGGCTTTCAAACTTCAGTGAACTTTGGCGGTACTTGGAAGGCTTGTTACAACACGAAGTTCAGAATCCTAGATCCTGATTCGGGAGACCTGATTGGGCCCGAGCAGGTGCGTTTCTGACAAGGTCCCGGGTGAGGCTGGGGCTGCAGGTCTGGGGACCACACTTTGAGAACCAGTGGTATAGGGCACGGCAGGAACCAAGTGTGTGACCTCACGGGGCGCACAGTCCAGGGTGGTTGTAGCAAGGGGACTAATGGTGGAGATGTCGGTCGGTGGGGAGGCACAGAAGCCCCTTAAGGTGCTGTCCGTGCCTGCCACCCCCAGAAGTCATCCCCACGTTGACAAGTCAGAGGCGCTGCGCCCTCCCGTCTCCCCTGTCCGGGGCCCCGACGCGTGGGAGGAGGGAACAGCTGGCGCTCGCTGGAGGAGCCGGGGTCCAGTGCATCTTTCCGGGACGTGCGCTGCGCGGGGACAGCGGAGGAAGTCGCCCTCCCCAGTCGCGGCCCCGCCCGCTCTGGCGCGCGGCTTGGCGGCCGGAGCGGCGGCGGCGGCGCCGCGGGGCGGGGCGCCGCG
>NW_024412415.1:35376530-35396029 GCF_014898765.1 Herpailurus yagouaroundi | reverse complement strand
GACAACTCCGCGGGCCGAGCGGCTCGAGTCGGCCGCGGCGGGGCCGCCGGCGCGGGGCGTCCCACCCGGGCGGAACCTGCTTTCGGCGGCTGTGGGGGCCCCGCTCCGCAGCTGTCACCCGCCCCGGCCGGGGCTCCTGGCGCTGGCGGCGGGGCTCTCAGGGGCCTGGACGTCGGCATGCCCTGGGACCCGGGAGGAAGTCCTTCCCGGGCCACCCTCGCCATCTCCTCCTCCCGGGACCCTCCTCCCGGGACCCTCCTCCCGGGACCCTCCTCCTCCCGGGACCCTCCTACCAGCACCTCGCCCCGGGCCCTCCAAAAAGCCTGGTTCGGTCCCGTCTCCCCCCTAACCCTGCGAGAGTGGCCCACCTCCCCTGGAGAGGAGGGCCCTCACTGCCATTATCGCCCTGTTTATCAGTCCGAATGGGTGGGGGCAGGCCAGGCCCAGCTGACACTTGCTGCTGGGGGATCCGAGGAGTGATTCCACGGTGTAGCGAGCTCTCCTCGGATTTGGAATCAGCTCAAGGCTTGCTGCTCGCCTTTTCGAGGGCCGGGGATTCCCATTTTCAGGCAGCCTCCCCCACCTGACTCCCATGCTTGCATCATCATCTTGCTGCCTTGCTGTTGGGTTCCTGAGTGATGGGTAGTCTGGAGCTGTTATGGCTGTAGTAGGCCATCTGTCTAAGGTGCCAGTGGGCCCTGAGCTCTTGTCAACAGCCAGAGACCTCGGACCTATGTCCACTAACGCCCACGCCTTTCAGGTCTGTGGGTCCCCCCCCCCCCCATATTCAATATCCCTCCTGATATTGAAAGGACGTACAGTATGGAGTATCCGTGGATACCAGAGTAGCGCAGTGGTGGAACTTGCAAATTCTGGGAAATGCCAACAGGCACTTCGTAAGAGCCCTTTTTCTTCTGGGTTCCTGTGCCCATGCCTCTTAGCTGTCAGGGTTCTGCAGGATGATTCCCTGGCAGGCATAGCTTTACTTCACTGGCAGAGGACTCAACTGAAGGGCGTGAGGATACTGGGTCCAGAGCCATTCCCCGTCACTGGCTTGACCCCTCTGCAGCAGAAGGGGTCTGGATTTAGGCACCCAGAGATTCGGGGCGGTTCCGTGGAGACAGAGGTATTGGAGGAGGAAAGGCCAGCCCAGCAGGTGAGAGCAGGAAAGCTGAGCCACAGCAGATGACACAGTAGCCACAGTCGACATAGCAGAACTCTGTATACTGTAAAGCTTGATTCATTCACTCGTTCACTCAGCTCCGTGCTGAGTATTGAGAGTATAAAAATGATGACTCCACAGTCACTGATATCTCAGTCTTGAAGGGAAGGCAGTCACCTAGTCAAACAATTGCAGAAGTTACATAAAATCGCTCAGAGTGGCTGATCCCTTCTGATTTGATTTGCCTGTGACTCTGGCAAAGAGCTGTCCCCTATACTAGGGGACTAAGTTTTGAGAGATCTAGGAAAGATCCCTCTGTGGAAATCTAGGAGAAGTGATCCTCACTGGGTGGGCTTCCTACGCCCACCCCACCCCCACCCCCACCCCACCACTCTCCCTCCAGAGCCTCCCTTCGCTCCCAGCTCCAGGGACTTGGAGCCTCATGGAGCATTCAGTTTGAAGCGTTTCTTGCTGCCCACTGGCAGAGAGTTGACACTAGAAAACCCCTGGGGGGCTCTTTAGGGCGGTGGAGCCGACAGAGCCCAGCAGGCAGACGTCCAGAGCAGGAGAATATAGCCAAGAACAGTATCCGTGCTGCCCCCTGTTTGGGCTAGCCTGGCACAGCATTCCCTCCCCTGCTCCCCCCCACTCTGTGCGGATACTTCTTGGCTTCTAGAGTCTGCAGGAGAGAGCCCAGGTTCCTAAAGCTGTTGCTAGAGATTTAGCACCCAGGTTTACCACCACCCTTGGCCCATTGTTTCTTTCCCTGCCTGTGTTAGCAATTCATGCTCCCGCAGCACTAACCCGTCTGGGTCCCTGAACACGGGGTGCAGTTTCCTGTCTACATACCTTTGCACTCCCTGCTCTGGGGCTCTGATCGATTGCTTGGTTGATTGGTTGATTGATTGATCTCTAGTCCGCCTTAAAACCTCACTGCTTCATTCCCACTACCCCTAACCCCCCCCCCCCCCACACACAAAGCTGTTTGTTTCCTGCCCTCCCTGTTGCTGTTGCCGTAGCACTCTGCACGTTTTGTACCTAGCACTTGCCTCGTTGTAACTGTATAATTCTGTCTCCTTCACAAGAATGTGGACATCCTGAATTCAGGGACCAAGCTTGCCTTGTTCTCATTGTATCCTCAGCACCCAGCATGTAGCGAGTGCTTCGGAATATTTATTGAATGAATGCACGTCTCTATGATTGCATCACACCATCGGGTTGAAATATTTGTGTGTTTTTCTTCCACCAAACGGAGATCCTTCAAGGCAGTGACCTTGCCTTAGTCCTCTCTACACCGCCAGTACTTAGCCCAATACTAGGTTTTTCCCTGGGGTACCAGCAATAGCGGAAATGAGAAAAATGTTCTTTAGCCTTCTTCCCACGTCTTGCTCGCTAAATGGTCTTTCTTTTTATTGTCACCTTTGGGAAACAAAGATTTCAAACATACAATGTGAAAGAGTAGTATGGTGAGCATTCAGATATCCACCATCTGGATTTAACAGTTAGTAATATTTTGCCATATTTGTGTGATGGACATATGTATGGATTTCCCAGAACCATTTGAAAATAAGTTACACACAAGACTTACTATATCCTAAGCACTTTATTTTGGAGCTCTTAATAATGACATAGTATCCATAATGCTATTATTGCAAGGAAGAGAATTAACAGGGATTCTTTAGTGTAATCCCTAAAATGATCCAATAACCAGGTTCCTTATTTGGGTGTCCTCTGAGTCGTCCCACACTGCATTTTATAGATATTCCTTTTTGCCCTCCAACCAGAATCCGATCCAGGGGGTGGCATTTGCCTATTATGTCCCTTTAGAATCTTCTCATCTAGAACATTCACATTTTTTTTTGTAATGCATTGCTATTTTGAAATAAGAGGCCAGATGTCTCATTGAATGTTTCCCAGTTTGAATTGGCCTGATTACGGTGTCATCATCTACTTTAACTTGCTCCTTTGTTTTTTTTTTTTTTTTTTTAATATTTATTTATTTTTGAGATAGAGAGAGAGCATGAGTGGGGGAGGGGCAGAGAGAGAGGCAGACACAGAATCCGAAGCAGGCTCCAGGCTCCGAGCTGTCAGCACAGAGCCTGATGCGGGGCTCGAACTCACAAACTGCGAGATCATGACCTGACCCAAAGTTGGACGCTCAACCGACTGAGCCACCGGGCACCCCTAACTTGCTCCTTTGTACCCTGTGTTTCCTGTAAACTGGAAGTTAGGCTAAGGGCTTGGCTCAATTTGGATTAAACGTTTTGGCAAGAGCACCTCATAGTCAATGCCACGGACTTTCTGTTGCATTCACCTCAGGTGGCTGTCACCAAAGTGATGCTCTAATTTGACTGCTTGACTCAGAGACCACTTGATCTCTCCATTGTGAAGCTGTGTCTCTTCTTTTGCAAGGAACAAGTGATATGGGGGCTTCCTGTGAATATTCTTTCACCAGTGCCCTTCACCTAATGGTTTTACCATCTACTGATCCTTGCCTGAGAGTCAACTCCTCAGGAATTACCAATTGGTGATTTTCTAATTTTATTAGCCTTTGTTCACTTATTAACTGGCATTTTTCTGTATCAGAGAGCCTTGCTCATCATCTGGGATTGAACAAGTGTCCCTCCTAATGAGGCAACATAAATGCTTAATGACCAGCTTTCAAAGAGAGGAGTGGCTCTAATAGTCACGTCAAATATTGTAAATTAGAGCCCTCCTTTGGGGCTCTCCTCGATTCATCGATTTTTATTTGCTTTTTGAAAATCAGTTACGTTCATTCTTTTTGATGTTCAAAATGTCCTTGATTAAGTAGGGAGACCCCTTCAGGTTGGCTTCAGGATAGCCTTTTGGAACACGCCCTTTCGTTTTTGAGCACTTTCTTGTTGTCTCTTGCTAGATATTCTGGGTTTATACTTGGTACTTTTCCTATTCTAGTCATGGGACCCAGCCATTTCCACAGGAATCCTTGTGGCTAGTATTTTTCAAATACTAGCAGGAGGGTATTTAGAAACCAAGACCTGGAATTAAGAGTGCTAATTTCTAGTGGGGCAACACTGGTTTTAGACCCTTTCCATAGAGCTGGGAAATGCATTTTAAAAAATAACTTAATGTTGATAATTCCAATTCATATTTAACATAATAGGGTTTTTTTTTTACTTTTATTTTTTTTACACTGACAATCTTGATTCCGAATAACATTCACATATTTATTTGTTTGCTTTGTCTTCCAATGTGTAAAAATGATTTACAATTATAATACTAAATATTAGCATGAAGAATCAAATCACTGAAGCACACCTTCATTTAACAGACAGAAACATCTAGGCTCCTTTCCCTTCGGGATGTTTCTGGGACATTGCACAAGCTATCTTTTCTCTGCTCTGGATGATGATAATGAAAGGCTCCATTTATTAATGCCAACTGTGTACCAGATGTGGAACTAAATACAATGTAAACATTGCTGCTTCACACCGCAAACCATTTAAACCTGCAGAGACGTCGACTGGTTGCACTCCTTTTGCAGGCGCTAGGAAGATTCCAGAAGAGCATGGCAGAAGACAGGGTTAGAGAAGAAGGTCATGATGTCTGTAATAACTAAGAACCCATTGGCCACCCAGACATAGCATGGGGCCTCTGCTAGTGGCATCCAAAATATAATTGTTCCCATACTGCCTTTTCCAAACTTGGACACATCCCCATGTATGTTTACAACTTGTCTGTATGAAAAACCTTTCTTTTTGGAATCTGTCCTTGTGTTTTTATATTGCACGATCAATTTTGTTTACCTTTTGAACTTTTTCAGCCTCGTTATCTTTTCCTAAAGGCAAGTCAAAAGGAACTATAGACAGATTGTCCCGGATCCTACTGTTTTTCATAAATGATGCTTGCTCCTTTTTGTTCAATATCTTCCTTCTTGTTGTCCGCCATTTTCTTGGTATTGGTGGCCAAAGCACCATACTTGGCTAGACCATCTGCAGAGATAGGTGATGAATCCAAGAAATCTTTGCTGTACGGAAAGCTATAGTGAGGAGCTCACTATTCCCCCATTTTATTTTGGATATTTTTATTCATAAGGTGTCATTTGAATAACCACTTAATTAATATCTCCAGATTATCTTGAGATTTTATGAGAAAGGCAGCCCTGGAGATTTATGTTGTACTTATTTCCCTAGATCATCTGTAAATATGATTAATATTTCAACATTGATCTGTGGAGCCCCATCATCTGTTTTGAAGTGTACCTCCTCATTTCTACCCTTTACTTTAATTTCTAGCAGGTTTACCATTACAAAAAAAGAACACGTCAGTACTCCTAATTTACAATGGTTTATTTAAAAGGAATCAAGACTGTAGGGGCGCCTGGGTGGTGCAGTCGGTTAAGCGTCCGACTTCAGCCAGGTCACGATCTCAAGGTCCGTGAGTTCGAGCCCCGCGTCAGGCTCTGGGCTGATGGCTCGGAACCTGGAGCCTGTTTCCGATTCTGTGTCTCCCTCTCTCTCTGCCCCTCCCCCGTTCATGCTCTCTCTCTGTCCCAAAAATAAATAAACGTTGAAAAAAAAAAAAAAATAATAAAAGGAATCAAGACTGTAAACGTAAAACTTTTTTTCAAAGTCCTCTTGAAAGACCACTAATGGCTTATTCACCGGTAACCATACTTCCTGTCTCAAAGAATCCTTCAGATTTGCCCTTACAGAAACGATTCACTTTACACCAGCAATACTTTGTAAATTCCTGCTATGTCGGTTCGTGCCAGAATGAAGGACACTGATACGGTTCAAGGGCACTAATAAGATATGGACACGGTAGCTCCGATACAAGTACAGGCAAGGGTTAGGAGAAGTTGAAATGATTTGCTTCCTGAGAGAGTTGCTTTGAGATGGGGCTTGATGTATGGCAGGGATTTGGACCTGAGAGATAAGGCAAGACGTTTAAGGAGATGGAACAGTATGCCCAAAGGGACAGAGTCCAGAAACCTGGTGACACAGGGATCTGTGAATCTTTTACATGCTTTTATTTTAGAGCAAAGGATCTGAAGGGAAATAGACAAAAATACCTTTGGAAGCTGCTTACAGCCAGATTCTAAATGAATCTGAATAAAGGGCTAAAGACTTTGGATTTTATTTAATAGAATAGAAAACATTAGTATTAGTATTAGAGTAGAGCAGGGACATAGTGGTTCTTCAGAACATGTAATAAGGCACAGAGTGGAAGAGGCTTAACCCAAAATACAGCAAGAGTGGAAGCAGAGGGAGATGGCAGGAGGTGGGAAGACAGAACCCTAGAAAGGTTCTGGTTAGGAAATATGTGAAGGATGCAGGGATTAAAAAGGATGTTGATATCCAAGAGGTAATTTAAATTCTTCCTTTAGAACAATTGCCTTACCTCTCTGCCTGACCATAAAAAGGAGCAACCAACATCACTGTTTACGTGCAAGGAGAAAAGGAAGAAACAAGGTTATTTTCTAAAGGCGCCGAACGAATCAGCTCATGATCTGGAGTTGCTAAGGTAGAGCTTGTACCTGCAGAGTAACTCCTTCTCCATATAAAGCCCCTATTTAATCACTCCCTGCCTATGCACCCTAAAGGGAAGCCTTCCAGTTGGCATGTGCCACCCATGGATATAGAACCAGCTAGGAAGAAAATCAGAGTATACAGCTGTGGAGGGAACCGATATGGACCCACCAAGAAAAAGCAACCCAGACCTCCCTTCACTCTTCGAAATGAATAGCCACGGAGCAGAACTCCCCACCTCTTAAGTGTGGACTGTATACAGTGACTCCCTTCCAAAGTGCACAGTATGGAAAGAGAGGGGGGAGCAGTAACTTCACAGTGGAGACACAAAATAACACTACCGCAGCCAGGGTCACCGTCCACAGTGATCAGGTATGTTGATAGTCCCCTTGATATCCTGTGATGAGAATGGAAGTTTACCTCGGTGCTTCTCTTCCCTAAAAGCCATACCCACCATCTAATCCTAAAAAAATATATCAGATAAATCCCAAATGCAGAGCTGTCTACAGTATATCTGACCAGTACTTCTCAGCACAGTCAAGGTTATCAAAAATAAGGAAAGCCCGAGAAACTGTGTCAGCCAAGAGAAGCCTGGGAGACACAACGACTACTTGGGATCTAGTATCCTGGATGGGATCCTGAAGGAGAAACAGGCCACTAGGTAGAAACTAAGGAAATCTGAATAAGGTATGGACGTTAGCTAATAATAATGTATTCGTATTAGTTCGTTAAATGCTTTGTACTAACACAAGATATTAATAATAGAAGAAGCCTGATGTGGGATATATGGGGACTCTCTGTACTCTTTTCACCATTTTTCTATAAATCTGAAATTATCCTATATCAAGTTTATTTAAACAGATTTTGAATAAAGAAAAGTTGAATTGTTTACCAATCACATGAAGAAAACCAATTACATGAAATTAAGTGAAAAACTGATTCCAGAAGATATAGAGGTGATGCTGTTGGAAACAAAGAGACTTTTGGGGCGCCTGGGTGGCTCAGTCGGTTGAGCGTCCGACTTCGGCTCAGGTCATGATCTGGCAGTTTGTGAGTTCCAGCCCCGCATCAGGCTCTGTGCTGACAGCTCAGAGCCTAGAGCCTGCTTCGGATTCTGTGTCTCCCTCTCTCTAACCCTCCCCTGCTTGTGCTCTGTCTGTCTGTCTGTCTGTCTCTCTCTCTCTCTCTCAATAATAAATAATAAACATTAAAAAAAAATTAAAACAAAGAGACTTTTAAAAATGTAGACTCTGGAGAGTGCCCCAAGAGGGAATTTAAGAGACTGCATCAACAAAACAAGAACAGGATGCTTTTAAAAAGGAGCAGTTTGAAAACATAAAAGAGTTCTTGGAGAATACATAATTCCTGAAATTAAACAATTCATCAAGAATGATTAGAAGGTAACGTCAGAAAATCTCTTGCAATGTAAATCAAAGACAAAGACAACGAGGTCAATATGAAAAAGAGGGTAAGTGTCATAGAGGATTGGGGCGCCAGGTGGGCTCAGTCAAGCATCCCATTTCGGCTCAGGTCGTGATCTCACAGTCTGTGAGCTTGAGCCCTGCATCGAGCTGTGTGCTGACAGCTTAGAGCCTGGAGCCTGCTTTGGATTCTGTGTCTCCCACTCTCTCTGCCCCTCCCAAATCACACTCTGTCTCTCTCACTCTCAAAAATGAATACATGTTAAAAAAAAATTAAAAAAAAAAAAGAGTTATAGAGGATCAATCCAGGTGGTCAACTAACAGGACTTTAAGAAAGAAATGCAATCTGGGCAAATGCCTCCACCCTGCACAGATCAGTGTTTGTACCATCATAAAGGTAAACACAACTGATTAACTTTCTGCTTTTAGTATCTATAGACAAAACTTGGAATATTAGTTACAGAGTAGAATGTAAATATGGACCATGACAAAATAACATAAAGGTACATCTGGGAGAATTTGAAAGGTTGGAAATGGAAGGAGAGGGAAAGAACACACCTATCGTATGTAGTGAGGAAGTGAGAAGTATCATTTAATGTTGATAGAGTAAGGAACAGAATTTTAAATGTATTATTTTAAAACACAATTAGAAGGCTATAAAAAAAACCCCAAAATAATATAAAATTTTAAAAATTGGAAAAAGAGGCTTTGGGAGACGAGTGACCCCAATGTTGAAAATTGGCATGTGAGGAGTAGAATGAGCATATTTTATAGAACCATAAGGCAACTCTCCTAAGAACTAAATGGTTGACTAGAGGTTGCCTTTAGGGAGGAGCGGTGAAGTTGGAGAGGGTGGCGGCAGGGGCAGGGATCCGTTGCTTTCTTTGTAAGTTATGCACTATGTTGTTTCATCTTTTGCTTTGTGTTGTTTATTTCACATTAATGTTTAAGATCCATTTTTGATGAGCTATTAATAGTGTCCAAGGGAGAAGTAGTGAGGACAGTTGGAATGGAAAAGGGAACAGATGGGAGACACTGCAGAATAAAATCAACACTTGATAATTGGCTCGATGTGGGGGCAAAAAGAGAGGGCTAAAAGATGCATCTTGGGTTTTGAGCCTAAATGCAGAGAAGAGTGAATAGGGAAAGTAGTCAGTGGGGCAGTTTGGGAGGTTTTTGCAGGTTTTTGCATGGTTTTTGCAGGACGGCTGTAATTGACAGAAAGTTACCAACATTCATATTTAAGAGATATAAACTTCTTTAATGTTCATAAAGGATACTGGTCTTTTTTAATTCAAAGGCTGTTGCACGAAGCAGGAAAGAAGGCAGCGTGCTCCCAGATGTGCAAAAAGGCCTTGCCTCTCAGGATCCCCCTTTGGAGATATACAGTTGCCGATGACAGCACCCATGTAGTGAGGGGTCCTTAGGGTGCAAGGACCTCGCAGAATAGTTTATATCACCTCCCCAGGACTGCCCACCTGTTCTGGAATCTCTGGCTACCTGCCTGTCTGCTTACTGGCTGCAAATAACCGATGCAGAATCCTGTCACCCCCCAAACACACAGTGTGGATTATTTACCATCAGACTGTATGAAAAGAGGAGCTACCCAGACAGAATGCCCCTTGCCAGGTCTAGGCTTCAATCCGACCCAAGGTCAAGCTCTGCAGAAAGTGATGGTTCAATTCTGGACATAATGGATTTGAAGTTTTAACGGGCTGTCCAAGTGGAAGCATCAGGCAGGCAGCTAGGAATTGAGGATGGGGTCTCAGGCATGAGAGAAGGATGGAGGGGTAGGTAGAGGCAGATTTGAATTGGATGTGCTATCCGGCAGCTGAAACCTATTGGTTGCCAGGGGATAAAGGGTCAAGGATAGATCCTTGGAGAAATGGGAGCAGAATGAGGAGACTGAAAGGGCAATTAGATGGGGAGAAGAACCAGAAAAGGACAAATCACAGAAGCCCAGGGCGAGAGGTACCGAGAAGAAAGAGGTCAACAGCGTCCCATCCTGCCACAGGGGTAAGAGGACCAAGGTGGAGAAAAGGCCCCTGGGTGCGGTGGCTGCTTCGGCAGATGCCCAGACACATAGAACAAGCTTGTGGGGAGGGAGGGCGTGTCCAAGGGAGGTCTGGGCAAGTCTGCTTCGATGAACGTCATCTTCTCAACCAAGTTTGTCATAGAATCACCTGCAGGGAGTAAAGGCTTCCCATGACCTTGGAAAGAATGGGAGGCTCTAGAATGGGCACTGGAGAAATTGAGAAATTACATCCCCATCCTTCCATTATGTTTTATTTGTTTATGAGATAACTTTAAAAAAATATTTATTTATTTTTGAGAGACAGAGAAACAAAGCGTGAGTGGGGAGTGGGCAGAGAGAGGGAGACCCGAAGCAGGCTCCAGGCTCTGAGCTGTCAGCACAGAGCCCCACGCGGGGCCCAAACCCACAAACTGTGAGATCACGACCTGAGCCAAAGTCGGATGCTTAACCAACTGAGCCACCCAGGCGCCCCTCCATTGGATTTGTGACTTCCCTGTGCCCTGATGGATCCTGTTTGGTTTTTTTTTCAACATTTATTTATTTTTGAGAGACAGAGACAGAGTGTGAGTAGGGGAGGGGCAGAGAGAAAGGGAGACAGAATTCAAAGCTGGCTCCAGGCTCTGGAGAGCACAGAGCCCCACGCGGGGCTTGAGCTCACAGACTGCGAGATCATGACCTGAGCCTAAGTCCTCTGCTTAACCAACTGAGCCACCCAGGTGCCCCATGAGATTACTTTTTATAATAGCCTCAACTACTCTAGTTGCGGAGTAGGACTTACTAGTGTGTGGGTGCCTTTGATGGTCTGGTCACCTCTGATATACTTGCGATTTGTAGTAAGTTAGACCATTTTGCTAATATCTGAGTCCACTCAAAGCTCTTCACTGGTCATTATCATACACCTCATCCCAACTCCTCTGTATTCTCATCCTTGTCATTGGGGCTCAGACTTTCCCATGCGTTTGTAGTTATTGTATCTGGTGTATTCAACTTATCTAGTTGAACTGCTTTTTAGGGTGTGAACTTTCTCTAATGGAGTGAAAATCCGTTCTGTCCATGTTGCCTCTCCTTTTTCATATCATTGATTGTACCACTGACACTTTTCAGTTAGCAAAAGGACCACTTTGTCAAAACAGTATTACTCTCCTACTATTTGGCTGTAAGTAATAGAACACCCAGCTAACAGGTGAATTATGCGAATGAACATTATCTTTCCCATGTAATCAGAAATCTGCAGGTAGGTAGTTAGAGGAATTGGTTCAGCAACTCAATACTATCAGAGCCAATAATGTCAAGAAATCAGGCCCAGCTAATTCTTGCGGCCTTTTCCTTTTTTTTAAATTTATTTATTTATTTTGAGAGAGAGAGCGCGTGTGCCTGTGTGTGCACACACTTGAGTTGGGGAGGGGCATAAAGAGAGGGGGGGTAGAGAGAGAACCCTGAGGAGGCTCCCCACTGTCAGCACAGAGCCCGATGTGCAGCTTGAACCTTTGAACCACGAAATCATGACTTGAGCCAAAACCAAGAATCTGATGCTTAACTGACTGAGCCACCCAGATGCCCCATTTTGGCCTTTTTCTTTTGGTAGCAAAATAGCTGCCACCGCCCCAACCATCACATCCACACTCAAATCAGTCAAAAAGGGAAGAGGTAGGGCCCAAAGATTTTCACTTGTGTGTTACTGGTCATATCATGACAGGTGGCTCAGATGGCTATTACCTGTAACAGATGCTGAGAAAGTACATGTTTAGTTTAGTTTTTGTCTTTTTGTAGCCTCCGTAATAAAGAAAGGTAAACGAGAGTTTGCTATCAGATGTTGGTTGAATCTACCACAGCTATCTTCTAGAAACTTCTAAAATACTCAGCTTGTCTGATGTTTAAGTTGCCTTTGACCTGTTTTATCTGCTTTTATAGGCTGCCTTCAAATATTCCTTTAGTGTGCCATCCCATTTTTAAAAGGCTTTTTAAAAAACATACTTTTAGGGGTGCCTGGGTGGCTCAGTCGGTTAAGTGTCCGACCCTTGATTTTGGCTTAGGTCATGATCTCACGGTTGCTGAGTTCAAGCCCCATGTTGGGCTCTGCACTGACAGTGAGGAGCCTGCTTGGGATTCCCTCCCTCTCTGCCCCCTACCCGCCCTCTCAAAAATAAATAAACTTATAAAAGAAAGCCAAACCCTCCCCCCAAAACTTATCATCTTAACCATTATTAAGTGTGCAATTCAGTGGCGTTAAGGACATTCACGCCGTTGTGCACCCATCACCACTTTCCATCTCTAGAACTTTCTGTCTTTTCCACCTGAAACTCCATACCCGTTAACTATTAGCTCCCCATCCCCCCCTCCCCAGTCCTCGGTAACCACCGGTCCCCTTTCTGTCTCTGTGAATTTGACAACTCTAGATCCTTCATGTCACCGGCATCACGCGGTATTTGTCTTTTGAGGACAGACTCATCTCACTTAGCATCGTGTCTTCAGGGTCCATCCACATGGCAGAATGTATCAGAATTTCCTTTTCAAAGCTGAATAACATTCCCTCCGATGCATGGATGTGCCACATTTTGCTGATTCAGTCGTCCATCAGTGGACATTTTTGGTTCTGCCTTTTGTGTACTGTGAACACGCCGCTGTGAACTTCCTGAGCCTGCTGGGGACTCAAGCAGGTGCTCCCAACAGAGTCGAAGCACACTGAATGCTGTTGGTGGCTCGGTGTCTGCATCCCTCCCAGGAGATGCTCTCCCTACTCAGAACATGTTAATGGAGACTCCGGGCCTGATGGTCATGTTACTGGAAATCAAGCAGCCACATAGGAAAGTGGTAATTTTTTTTTTCTGGAAGTAATTAAAAAAAATTTTTTTAGCATTTATTTATTTTTGACAGAGAGAGAGAGAGAGAGAGAGAGAGACAGAATCTGAAGCAGGCTCCAGGCTCCAAGCTGGCAGCACAGAGCCCGACACGGGGCTCGAACTCACAAACCGTGAGATCGTGACCCGAGCCAAAGTCGGATGCTTAACCGACGGAGCCACCCAGGCGCCCCTCTGGAAGTGATTTTTAACCAATCCTTTTTGTTGAATAAGATACGTATGATAGTGGATAGTACATAATTTAAAGTGGTAATTAAGCGTACAAAAAAGAAGCCACCTTCTCGAGCTTCGAATTAATGGTGTCACCTACGAGGCAGATCGTCACAAAGTCCCTATATGTGTATGGTTTTGAAGTGTTTGTAATCCCTTGGTGGAAGGTTTGCCTGCCTAAAGAAACTTTGCTCAGGATTTCTTTGGCTTGCTCTCATATCCTAAGATTCTCAGGGAGAGGGGGAGGAAGTCTGTCCAGCTGGAGCTACTGGTGGGTATGGGTTTCATTTAGAAAGGCCCTGGTGAATGGGATCGTTTCCCGATTCCATGGCAGGGTCCCGACGACACATGGAAAGGATATGTGTGCTGGCTTTGGGGACAGAAAATTGGAGCTTCAGTCCTAGATGTGAGGTGCAAATGAATGTACCTGTCACCTACTCGGTTCTCAGGGTGTGCCAGGCATTCATGTGAGCATTTCCATGTATTAGTTGATTTACTGTTCGTAACAGTCCTATCAGGAGAGCGACGATAACAGAACTGAGGTGTGGCAGGGAGTGGGGTTCCTTGCCTGAGTTGACTCAGTTAATAAATGGTGGCGTCGGGATTCGAACCCCCATGGTCTACCTCTAGGATTGGGACTCTTAGTGAGTCTGCTAAATTACCTTCCAGAAATCAGGATTGGGGGGTGGAGTGGGGAGGGAAGAATAAGGAGGGAATGTGAAGAGCATCCCGTCAATGGCACAGCAGCACAGAAACGTTCATAGACGGTGTTGTTATTTTAGTGACCCTCGGTCCACCTTAAAAACAAAAGCTTCATTTCTTAGCTCGTTGGGCACAGTTTAGCCCCTTGTGATCACCAGGTGATACCGCCTCTGAGGAGCGCAGTTCGAGTGGGAGCCAGTGAAGTTTCCTAGAGCTGCACCACAAACTGGGTGGCTTAGAACCACGGAATGTATTGCCTCACATTCTGGAGGCCGGAAGTAGGGAATCCGGGTGTCAGCAAGATGCACTCCCTTCGAGGGTCTGTTCTGGGCTTCTGGTGGTTTGCTGGCCACCCTTGACGGTCCTGGACTTCCGCTCATCACCCCCATTTCCACCTTCATCCTCACGCGGCGTTCTTCTTGTGTGTGCGTGCCCAGATTTCCCCTTTTGATGAGACGCCGGTCGTAGTGGATTGGGGCCACCCCGCTCTGGTGTGACCTCGTCTTTAACTGATTACATCTACAGGGCCCCATTTCCGAGTAAGATCACATCCTGACATACAGGGCTTTGGGACTTCAACGCAAGAAATTTGGAGGGGGGGAAAGCAGTTCAGCCTGTACCCTTCCCCCCCCCCCCGTGTCTCCTTCTGGTCTCAGTGGCACCACAACAAGTGGGGGCGAGAACGAGCATGAAGACGGGGAGCAGGAGTGGAAGCCCCCAGACCAGGAGTTGATCAGGAAGCTGGTGGATCAGATCGAATTCTACTTTTCTGATGCAAACCTGGAGAAGGACGCCTTCCTGCTAAAGCACGTGAGGAGGAACAAGCTGGGGTATGTGAGCGTCAAGCTACTCACGTCTTTCAAAAAGGTAAGCCTTCATCCTCACACGCTGCCTCCAGGATTTCAGGGGTGTTTGGGGGTTTCAGTTCTCAATCGTGTTTGCCCACATGATAACCTGACGACTAGTGAGTTTTTGCCCCCTGACGTAGAGAAACATGATCAAGAATAGAGATTTAGGATCGTTATTAGCAACATCGTGGGGGAGCCTGGGTGGCTCAGTCAGTTAAAGCGTCTGTCTTTCGCTCAGGTTATGATTTCATGGTTCATGGGTTCGAGCCCCCCATCAGGCTCTGTGCCGACAGCTCAGAGCCTGGAGCCTGCTTCGGATTCTGTGTCTCCCTCTCAATCTGCCCCTCCCCGGCTTATGCTCTCTCTCTCTCTCTCAAAAAGAAATAAACATTAAAAAAAAAAAAAAAAAAAAACCAACGACAGCGAGTATCTTCCCAAGTATTAAAAGGGGCCTGGGTGTTGGGACAAACGTCAGCCGGTGGCAGTTGTGCAATGATAGTGCTTGCTCTTAGTAAAGTTCAAGCACTCTTGCCAGGCAAGTGGGTGACCAGGAGGGTGCTGTGCCAGGACACGGGGACTCCGTGGCCTTGAGAGACACCTACTGGGCCTAGAATTACATGAAACCCAAGCTTTTCACCTGCCCAGTCGAATGAATAGGAAGAGGAAGAAGGAGCGCCCAGAACTCAGGGAGAGGAACCTTCAAGACTCCAGCAGTGTTTGTAAGACCAACATTCTCACCTATGCAATGGGGACGTGGGGTATCTGATGCTTGCCGCCATCTGGGCCACAGACCGCACGTCCCTCCAGTGCACAGACCCAGCAACTGGACTGTGCGTGAATTCCCTACTTCTCAAAGTGTGGATGGGCTAGCTGGAGCCAGCACCGTGTGTCTTCCGTGGGGCAAGCGTATTTACCAGAATGGAAAAGCACCACATGGCCCGTTGCATAACGGGATGTGTAACAGCTGGGTCCCAGCCAAGCCGCCTGTGCCCTTGGTCAGACATTCCCGGAGGAGAGCTTCTCTCCGTGGAGCTGTTCTCTGCCTCACCTGCTGGTAGAGTCGGCCCTCTCCTCTTGCTCTCTGGCCTTCATTCATTCATCAAACCTATTCACGCCGCACCCTGAGTGCTGCCTTAGGCACAGGATACATGACATGAATGGGTTCTCTGCCCTTGCAAAGTCCAGGAAAGGCGAGAGATCAGTGAAGGATTGCAATATGACCAAAGGCAGTGAAAGAACAAAGTAGCGAGTAACCCTGCCTGGATCATTGAGAAGCCTTCCCAGAAGTGGTGACGTTGAAATAGGATCTTGGAGGGGGCGCCTGGATGGCTCCGTCCATTGAGCTTCCGACTTGGGCTCCGGTCATGATCGTGAGTTCGAGCCCTGCGATGGGCTCTGTGCTGACAGCTCAGAGCCTGGAGCCTGCTTCGGATTCTGTGTCTCCCTCTCTCTCTGTGCCCCTTCCCTGCCCGCACTCTGTCTCTCTGTCTCTCTCAAAAATAAAGCAACATAAAAGGAAGGAAGGAAGGAAGGAAGGAAGGAAGGAAGGAAGGAAGGAAGGAAGGAAGAAAGAAAGAAAGGAAGAAAGGAAGAAAGAAAAAGAAAGAAAGGATCTTGGAGGGTGACTAGGAGTTTCCAGGGTATAGGAGAAGGAGGGAAGGGGCACTTCGTGTTGCAGTGGAAAAGTCTCCCCTTCCTCCTGCGCGTCTCCTTTGTCTCACACCGCGAGCACACGCTGACGCCAGATGTGCCTGTGGGGGGAGGGCATCCCCACCCAGCAGTTCTGCGTCTACCTGGAGACAGCAGCAGGCCCTCCAGGGTAAGGCCCACAGCTAGTCACCTAGGTTACCCACAGCTTCTGTCCAAAGTGGCTGCACATCAGAGGTTCCCATGACCTCCTCGCCTTTGGATTTGATCATTTGCTAGAATAGCTCACAGAGCTCAGGGAAACACTTACTTACGTTTACCAGTGTAATACAGGATATGATAACAGATGCAGACAAACAGCCAGATGAAGAGATACCCGGAACGAGACCCCGAATGCAGGAGCTTCTGTCCCAGAGGAATTGGGGTGCATCACCCTCCATCCGGGAAGTGCCCTGAACTCCAAGGTATTGGGGTTTTCAGGGAGGCTTCCTCATGTGGGCTTGATCAACCATTATCTCAATTTCCTGACCCTCTCCCTTCTCTGAAAATTCCAAGCTTCTAACCGCGGTTTGGTCTTTCTGGTGACCGGCCGTCGACTAGGAGCCATCCAGAAGCCCACCCAGAGTCGCCTCATCAGAATAAACGGTACTCCTACTGTTCTTATGACCTGGGAATGTACCGGGTGCCAGCAACCCCGTGCCAAGAACGGGGACAAAGAGCGATGTATATGTATTTTAGGGAGGTACTATTTCATCATTCTCTGGGAGGCCCAAGTTGGGTTTCATTCCAAGCTGAAACAGTCCACGTCAGTTTCAGGAGCTACGGCATTGGGATGTGAAAGATCTTTTGGAAGCTTGTACGTATCAAACGCATCAGTGCAGAAACACAATTTCAGAGAAGTATTTGAACGTTAACATCTCCGAGTCCTTTCGGAATGATAAATCACAATACCACACACGTCCAGAGAACAAAGAAGTGTTTGTGGGGGATCCCAAAATGAAGCAGGCGGTAAACATTCCTTCATTCCTCCCCAGGGACCTGAAGAGGCAGCCCGATTTTCTTTCCTTTTGAAGCTGCCACTATAGATCTATTTACGAGGGCTTTTCTTTGTTGAAAAGTGGCTGCACGGTAGACATAGACTCCCCAACGCCTTCAAAATGAGAACAAAGACCCTTTTCGTTCTCACTTTTTGTAACGTTTATTTATTTTTGAGAGAGTGAGACAGAGTGTGAGCGGGGGGAGGGGCAGAGAGAGAGAGGGAGACACAGAACCCCAGGCAGGCTCCAGGCTCTGAGTGGTCAGCCCAGAGCCCGATGCGGGGCTCGAACTCACAAACCAGGGGATCATGACCTAAGCCAAAGTCGGACGCCTAACCAACTGAGCCACCCGGGCGCCCCCAAGGCTATTTTCATTCTAAAGGCTTTCCTGCTAATCATCATAGGAAATGCATATGACGAACAGGGGAGTTGCAGTTTCTGAAAACGTTAGCAGGTTCTTCTAGTGATTGCACAAAGATATCACCTCCCTGGCTCCTCCTCTTAAGTGGTGCCGGACACGCCTTCTAACGGCTCACAGACAGGCCTAGGATGTTCGGACTATCACGGAGATTTCCCAGTGGACTGTGCTCCTGGCTCCGGAGGGATATCGAGTGCTTGCTAGAGCCCGCTTCTCTCTCGATCGTGTGTGGTCTTCTGTGAGCTTTTCTAGCCCTCGGAGCAGGGCAGTACTGGCCTTCCCTCGAGCACGCCTGGCTCAGGGTCCAGGTCGAGGCAGGAGCTCCTCTTCCTCTCCCCCACTGGCTTTGGAGAAGGCTCCCCGCCGTCCCGTCCTCAGCCAGCCACTGCCTAGCTTCCTCACCACCTGGCAGTGACCTTCCATCATCACCCTCACCCCTTCTGGAGCCCTGATGGGCCCCGTTCGCCTGAAGTCCGACCCTTTGCCTGGACCTCTGCCCACCTTCTGTCCTTGGTGTGTGCCGTGGACATCAGCCCGTGGGTTCTGTGTGTAGGTGACTTGTGGCTCCCACACCCCTAAGCCCACATCTGGGCCGTGTCACCCAGAGGCCACAGGCTCGAGCGGACAGCGCCCTGTCTGCAGGAGTCTGCCTGTACTGAGAGCTCTGCGAGGTTCCCCCCCACCCCGACACTGCCCTGTTAGGGAGACTCCCACATTGAGTTCTGGGAAGTTCCTGTTTGGTCTCAGGGTTCCTCTGCAGAGTGGCTGCGTTGGCCTGGCCTCCGAGGACGGACGCAGGGTGATCTCGCCATTCCTGGCTCAGGTTACCCACCCCACCCACCTCCACAGTTCCTGCGGGATGCGATGACTCATTCTCCCTGGCATTCCCTCCAGCGGAAGTGGGCCTCTTGAAAATTACTGTTTTACAGCATAAATATAGCCTTCATATACTGCGCGTTGATACGCACAATTTCCACTCAGGGAGGAGGGAGGGAGGGACTATTTCATCATTCTCTTTGAGGCCCTAGTTGGGTTTTACTCCAAGTTGAAACAGTCCACATCAATTTCAGGAGATATTCCAGTGAAATATGAAAGCTCTTTTGGAACCTTCTGGGTATCCAACGCATAAACGGAGAAACACAACTTCAGAAAAGCGTTTCAATGTTAAAAATCTCCGAGCCCTGTCAAAACGATAGCACGTGATGTTTGAAATGATGATAACACATGATATCTATTGCGTACTCGCCATGAGCTTGACACCGTTCTAAGTTTTGCATAACGTGTGTCTGGATGTAGGTACGTATGTATCGATTTATTCATTCACTCCTCGCAACAACGCTGTGAGGCGGGCACTGTAAGCGTGTCCATTTTACAGATGGGGGAGTTGAGGCACCGAGAGGTGGGAAAACGTCAGGTCTTACCGCCGGCCGGAGGTGGGCTTTGGATTTGTGTATCTAACAGCCTTGTTCCAGGCCCTACAGGCTTAACCTGTAAACTTGCGTGGACTAGACTGCCTCCATCACCACAGAAAGTTGTGCTGGACGGCACTGCTCCAAACTGTGCTGCCTAGCTTGACATTGTGGAGAGCTCACTAGATTTTTGAATGCCTGCACACAGCGGGTGTGATTCTAGTGACCAGTGTTACCGGGGT
>NW_024412415.1:35075405-35376430 GCF_014898765.1 Herpailurus yagouaroundi | reverse complement strand
CAGGGGAGGGAGATTATAGAGGACACAAGAGGGGCAAAGACGATAGGTACCATTTCAGAGGTTGGTTTGTCTTCTTCAGGTGAAACACCTGACCCGGGACTGGAGAACCACGGCACACGCCTTGAAGTACTCGATGAGCCTCGAGTTGAATGAGGACCACCGGAAGGTGAGGAGGACCACCCCCGTCCCGCTCTTCCCCAACGAGAACCTGCCAAGCAAGATGCTCCTGGTCTACGATCTCTACCTGTCCCCCAAGCTCTGGGCCCTGGCCACGCCCCAGAAGAATGGAAGGGTGCAGGAGAAGGTGATGGAACACCTGCTCAAGCTCTTCGGGACCTTCGGAGTCATCTCGTCAGTGCGGATCCTCAAGCCCGGGAGGGAGCTGCCCCCTGACATCCGGAGGGTCAGCAGCCGGTACAGCCAGGTGGGGACCCAGGAGTGCGCCATCGTGGAGTTCGAGGAGGTGGAGGCGGCCATCAGAGCGCATGAGTTCATGGTCACGGAATCTCAGGGCAGGGAGAACATGAAAGCCGTCCTGATTGGGATGAAGCCACCCAAAAAGAAACCTCCCAAAGACAAGAACCAGGATGAGGAGCCCACCGCGAGCATCCACCTGAACAAGTCCCTAAACAAGAGAGTCGAGGAGCTTCAATACATGGGTGACGAGTCTTCTGCCAACAGCTCCTCCGACCCCGAGAGCAACCCCACGTCCCCCATGGCCGGCCGGCGGCACGTGGTCACCACCAAGCTCAGCCCTGCTGGCCACCAGAATCTCTTTCTGAGCCCCAACGCCTCCCCGTGCTCCAGTCCCTGGAGCAGCCCCTTGGCTCAACGCAAAGGCGTTTCCAGAAAATCCCCTCTGGCCGAGGAAGGGAGGCTGAACTGTAGCGCCAGCCCTGAGATCTTTCGCAAGTGCACGGATTATTCCTCCGACAGCAGCATCACTCCCTCCGGCAGCCCCTGGGTTCGGAGGCGCCGCCAGGCCGAGATGGGGACACAGGAGAAGAGCCCCGGGGCGAGTCCCCTGCTGTCTCGGAGGATGCAGACTGCCGATGGGTTACCTGTGGGGGTGCTGAGGTTGCCCAGAGGCCCTGACAACACCAGAGGGTTCCACGGAGGACACGAGAGGGGCAGGGCCTGTGTATAAATACCTTCTATTTTTAATACCCGCTCCATCAAGATACCTGGCATGATACAGAATGCGATTAGGTCCCCTTTGACAGATTTTGTATACGTGTAGACCTCTTAATTTATATATTTGTAATGTACATAGGTTGTCCGCTACGCCATGGTTTTAAGAGCACCTTCTAGTTCAGAACAACCAGCATGACCTTTATTTTGATGATGCCCAACGTATATGAATGTTGCGGCTCCGCAGAGCTGTGGGACAGAGGCTCCTCCAGGGTGGGTCGGGCGGTGGGTCTCTTCCTCAGGACAGAGCTCCTGCCTGCGGTGACTGAGCTGACCTCGGCTGGCCATGCAAGAGCTTCCTGAGGACCCCCAGGAGCTCTGTTGTGTAATGGCAACTCGTTAAGCCGGTAGCATGGTGTCTCATGGGACCAAATGTATATTTCCTGTCAAGTCAATAAATAATAAAACATCCGACTGGGAGTCCTGCCTCTGAAGTCCTAGATCGTGTCTGACAGAAGTCTGTGCCCCTCTGACAAGGCTGTGGGTGGTATGTCAGGAGGCCCTGAGGAGCTTAACGGAGACGCATCTCTTGGAGGTCCTGCCCAGGGCAGCCCTGGGGCTCTCCTTGAGGCTCCAGCAGCCTGAGAGGTCGGCAGAGTTTGTGCAGATATGAGAGCACCACGTCTCTTCGTCACAGTGAATCCTACCCGGGCAGAGGCAGCTTAGTAAAGACCAAGCTCTCTGGACACGGTCCCCAGGCTGGCTCCTTTTCCTTGGTGAATGTCCATTGTCACTGGCAGCTTCTGATGTAGCAGAAGGAGCAGTGGCCTGGATTTTAGCATTGGCTTATCCACTTGCCCTTTGGGGGAGTTTAGACAAGTGCCGTTTAATGAAATTTGTTGACAGTTATTGAACGGTGATTAGACGCCAGGGACTATGCTTAGAGTTTTCCATGCATTATCTCATTTAATTCCCCCTCCCCCAAACCACGCAAGAAACTTTCAGATATTATCCGCTTTTTACAGCGGAAGAAACAGACTTTATGTGGGTAACTAGCTTGTCCAGGGCCTAAGGGCTAGGTTAGTAGAGCTGGCTTGAACCTTAGCAGTCTGGCTCCAGAGCCCATACTCTTAGCCACCAGATGGTACACAGCATCCCTGAACCTCACCATCCACGTTCAAAAAAGAAGCAACCACAGAAGGTGCTAGTATTTATTCAGCACCTCCTATGTGCTAGGCGTTTTGCTAGACACATTCTTTCATTTATTCTGTCAGTGTCCCTGGAAGAGAACTATTACACCAGTCGTACGCTGAAGCCCCTGAGGTACGATAATAGCTCAGGCCATTGTGGAAATGGAAAAGGAGAGTATATGTTTAATTACACCGTTTTATAAAAATTAGCAGATGATTATTATCTGCTTGGTAGGACCGTGTGTCCCTTCAGTCCCAGAATACCTATTAACTGGTAAATGCCTCCAGGAGTTATTTAGATTTGCCATTTCCACCGCTGTTAGCTGTAGGTGGCCCAAAGGCCCACCCCCAACCCCCACCCCCCCGGGGCAATGCCACAGCCCAGCCTCAGTCCCCTCCCTGGGCCGGCTCCCTCACTGTGCTCCCACTCACCCTCCCTGCCCCTTCCCCTCCAGCTGCCCCCTCCCTGCCCGTGGGCCATGGGGACATCTGGGCTTCACGACCTCTCCTTGGCCTGGCTACATTCTGATTATTCCACCCCCTTTATGCTCCAGCACACAAGCGGCCGCTCTGTTTTTTAGATTCACTCCTGTCAATCCTGATTGCTTTAAAAAAAAATGCCTACACCCTCACCTTTTTATGTGAATACAGAAGAACTTGGCCTTCTGTCCTCAGTATTGCCCTCTGTGGTCTTGTGAAGGAACCCTGAATTGGAGGTCAGCAGAGTTGGGTTGTAGGCGTGGTTCTTTGGTAAATAACTGACCCTGAGCAGGTCATTTCTCTTTTTGACTCGTGATTCCCCCGTCTAACCAGGGGGTGACAGTAAGACGCTCCTGAAACAAAGCCTGTATGCGAGAGTGCTTTATGAACCGAAACTACTTTGTAGGTGTTAGTCTTTACCTGGGTCTCCGGTCACCCCCCAAGACAACCTTCCTTGTCTTGTCCTAGTGCTCAAGCCTGGCCTCACATTCGAATCACCTAGAGAGCTTTTCAAAACTGCCCGTGTCCACCCTGAGACAGTCTGATTTCCTTGGTCCTGGGGTGACGCCTGGGGACGAGCGGTATTCGAAACTCC
Organism: Herpailurus yagouaroundi; assembly: GCF_014898765.1. NCBI lineage: Eukaryota > Metazoa > Chordata > Mammalia > Carnivora > Felidae > Herpailurus > Herpailurus yagouaroundi. Next base: position 35,373,034 of record NW_024412415.1, on the reverse strand, counting down.
CTGGGTGACTTTACTGGGCAGGCAGCACTGAGAAGCCCTGATCTGTCGGAACGAGGAGGAATGTGGAATAGATGGAGGAAGGCTTAGAGGCATCCCTCCTCTCCTTCTTTTTCAGGATTTGGGCTTTCTCTCTTTTCGTGGAGCTCCGGGCGCACTTCACCCATCCCCCACTCACGGTGGCAGGGAGCCCTGGAGCACCTGCTGATGAACCTGACCCCTCTAAGTCTCTGGCCAAACCTTCAGCTGGGGCATGGGCTTCCTGTTTGCTAGCCCAGCAGGACTCTCTTGAATAGCTTGACTGGGAAACCCAGCCAACAGTATTTTTGCAGATGTTTCATTATTTTTAATGAAAACCAGTTCCTTCTCCACCTTGGGACCCAAAGCCTGCTGGACGCCTCCCATCGAAGGGCTGGCAGAACATCCTAGTGCGACACGTGTCCAAATACCACCTTGTCTACCCCCCACCCCCCACCCCATGCATATCTGCTCCTCCTGACTTCCCACCTCAGCCAGTATGTCTGGCTTTCACGTCCCCCAGACGGGAAGAGACCGCGTGGCCTCTGTGAAGGGGGCAGGTTCTGGAGTCCAACGGCCTAGGTTCAAATCCTAGTGAACGTTGACCAATGACTTAGCCTCTCTGAGTGTCAGTTTCTTCTCCTGTAAAAGGCGGAGGATCATCGTTCCTATCTCATACGGTTTGCCAAAATTAAATGCGTTTAGACCCGTAAAATGCTGAGCAACTTGCACACGGTAAACGCTCAGGGAACGTGAGGATGTCCTATGTATACCTTCTCCTTCTCCACTGCCCACGTTCAATCGACAATTCCGAGCTGTGAGTTCCAGCCCTCAATTGTTTCTTATTTGCTCCCGTCCCCAAGCACTTACTTCCGTTCATCTGTCCTCTCAAGCTCTCCCTGGCTGTAATCCTCTCTTTAACCTATCCCGTAATGCCACCAAAGCCATCTTACTTATGTAGAATTCTGTTTGCATCACTTCCTCACTTAAAAAAAAAAAAAAATGCTGGCTGCCTTTTCCCTAAGCGCAGAGTGGGGGCCTAACTGCCTCGCATCCCCTGCTGTGCCGTGTATCTTGGGGGTAAGGTTCTCGGAACCTTAGCTCAGTCGATCTACAACCCGTGGGACTGTGGGGTCACCTCCTGAGCTGACAGGCCAGCTTCATATCCAGAAATGGGTTCCTGCCTGTTCTCGTTTACTAATGCGTCACTCCAGGGTGTGGCTGGGTTGAAAACGGCTCTATTTGGTTTCGGCCACATGGGACTGAAACATATGAAAAAGTACTCTTTGAAGACACATTGGTCATTGATTATTTTTAAAGACTTCCCTTAAAATGAGAGCTAGCTTTCTCCAGTCGTCCTCAGCCACATATCCTATTCGTTGTGAGCTGTAAACAGGATGGAAAAGCCCCCGAGAAACTAACGACAAAGCTCTAAGGAGGAACGGATTGAAACAGGGAATGTCAATTTCTTATTCCCCGACGCTGGCTTCCATCCTGGTGAGAGCACGTTCCCTTAATGGAAAGGTACCCCTGGAGGCTATAGCCTGAGTACTTTGTCTTCACGAAGCATCCCTCAGGATGACCGTCATGTTGACGGATCAGTCCTTTGGCAGGCTGCCCATGGAGCAGAGGCCACACCAGCCACACAGTGTTCCGGGTGTTGGAACAAATGGGGTGGTGGGGCACGTGGCCAGCCCAACGGGTGAACGGAGCTGCTTTCACTTGGAGCAGTTTCTCGTTGAGCAGCTGTTTGCACAACACCCCTGATTTGGAATCAGCTATGGGAGGAGCAGAAGCAAGCAAGACATGTGTCTTGTGACTGTACAAAACATCCAATTGAATTCCACAAACGTTCCATACTATGAGTAGAAGCAGCAGCGAGCTGACGTGCTTTAGACAGAAGATGAATCCTAAGTGATCCTTGCCCTTATCTGTGACCGGAATGTGCAGGAGGTTCAGATCTGCCCTCTCAGCACCGCGCATCTTCAAAGACGAGTTTGAGAAGGTCAATTTGCTGTGACTTCGGAGAGGTGGCCCCAGAGGCAAATTCCTTCCGTTGCTTTGCTCTCTCTCTCATCGCCCTCTGGTGTCCACACGGAGACATGGCCTTCATAACCAGGCACGGGCATAGAGTCCAGCTTATACTCCCACAGTTGGGGAAAAAAAAGAGACCCTAGTTTTTAAGACGACTTGCCAAACTGTGAGGACTATCCCATCTCTGTAAGCTTCGGTTTCCTCGCCTGTAAAGTGAGGATGATAATACCCTACATCAGTGCTCTTGTAAGGATTAGAGGGGGTAATATAGGAAAGCACTTCATACCATCCTGGAATATAGACACTGCTCCAAAAAACACATCCACTAAAACTCTCGGCAATGAATTCATCCTAACTTAAGAAGAAGGGGCAAGACTTCTCAAGGGCATTAGTGTTTTCACATTATAGTCAATTGTTTATCTACCATTTCCTTGCTGGATCATGAACCATGAAGTAGGAACCATAGATCTCAAATCATCTTAATACTGCCTGGCCCATGGCTGGAGCTCAGGAAATATTTGTTGAATGGAAAATGAGTAAAAACTGATTTCCCCCAGTTTAAAAAAATCTACAGTGCGATGTGACTTTATAATTCAGTGTTTCCAAACATCCAAGCAAATCCTCTCACAGGCCGTAAAGATCCCAAGAGCTCTGTGATTCGGCACTGTTTGAGAACTCCACCTGTCCTGAAATACTCTGGCCCTGGAATATATCTTGGAGTATCTGTAGGTTCCAACAGAAGGTATGGAAAAGCGCGTTCTGTATGATTAAGTCAGGGGTGGAGACTCTTGAGCTCTAAACTCTGAGGAATCTGAGAAGGGGAGCACCTAAGAAAAATGGAGAGGAGCTTAAGGATGGAGGCCAAGGGCCAGTAGGAATCTTCAGAAGTCAGGACCAAGGGATCACCAAAGCTGCCTGCTTTGTATGCAAAATGAGGGTGATGGTCGCATCCCAAAACACCTGGAATACACTCTGTAGGGCCAACCTAGTCAACAAACGCCCAGGTGAATTCAGTAATACAAATGTACTTGAGTCTCTCATATCTCATCACATGTGGCCACGGCGCAGACTTGAGAGAAGAAGCAGATACGAAGCTTTATGAACATGAATAAATATTTTCTTGATCCCCAAACGATTCTCCTAATGCCACACGTCCACAAACCGACAACCACAAAATAAAATCAATGAGACAGACAAGCAGATTTGTTCAGTCTTTAAACGCAAGAACTATAAGAAACTTCCACTGTGCTTTTACTTTAAACGAGCTCCGTTTGGGAAGAGAAACTTGCTTGTTCTGACTTGAGCAGCCTCTTCACAAGATGGAGAAGCTGACCGACCTTGAGAACTGATCAGAGGCTGGTAACTGCAGGTTGGTAGAGTGCAACATCTGTTCTTTGTCTCGTAGAGCCCTAAAACACTTTAAGGAAGACGGAGCTATCAGACCAAAGTTCTTTGAAACTAACAACTTCACAGGGGAACTCAACAGTAGGTCAAATAAAGTGCTGGGTTTTGTCGCCATTACAGTTTGGAAATAAACAGATTCAAGGGCCATGAAACGATTGCGGAGAACTCCCGAGGGGGATTTCAGTTCTGCATCCATCAAAATCTGGCCGACCCTCCAAGGAGAAATGAGCTGGGACCCCTGTGTGAAGAGCTGGGATCCCTTTGGCAGAAAAAGCAAGACTGTATTGAGATCGTTCTTAAAATAATATCGAAACTAAAATACCCTCAACTACAACACTTCACCTGTTAGAGAAATCGTATTAGATGTGGGATGCTGATAAAGTTCATTGTTTTAAACTGTTTTAGCTGCTGAGAATACAGGAGGGAATAAGACTCATATGTACTCTGCTTTCGTGGTGTTTACATTCTTCTGGAAGGGGGCAGGCAATACACCAATGAACAAGATAATTTCAGGTAATAGTTTAGGAAACATGAAACGAGATAATGGGGTATAAAATGACAGCAGGTGGGGGGCGCCTGGGTGGCGCAGTCGGTTAAGCGTCCGACTTCAGCCAGGTCACGATCTCGCGGTCCGGGAGTTCGAGCCCCGCGTCGGGCTCTGGGCTGATGGCTCAGAGCCCGGAGCCTGTTTCCGATTCTGTGCCTCCCTCTCTCTCTGCCCCTCGCCCATTCATGCTCTGTCTCTCTCTGTCCCAAAAATAAATAAATGTTGGAAAAAAAAATTTTTTTTTTAAAATAAAAAATAAAAAAATGACAGCAGGTGGGGTGAAAGGCTATCTTATTTATTTTTAATTTTATGAGGAAAAACTTTCAAGCAAATGTAAAAGCAGAGAGTATGAGAAAATCTTATTAATATGTTCCTCAGATTCAACAATTACTAATTTTTCTTCATTTGCTTCATTTGGCCCTTTTCTTCCTTCCTTTCTTCTTCTTCTTCTCCTCCCCCCACCTCCTTCTTCTTTTAGTAAAATATTTTTTAAATGTTTATTCATTTTTGAGAGAGAGAGAGAGTCTGAGCAGGGCAGGGGCAGAGAGAGAGGAAGACACAGAACTCAAAGCAGGCTTCGAGCCATCAGCATAGAGCCCCACGCGAGGCTCGAACTCACAGACCATGAGATCATGACCGACTGAGCCACCAGGCACCCCTGCTAAAATATGTTTTACCTTTTTCTGTTTTTCAGGGCAACGTTTCTGGATTTAATTGCTAAAATATTTAAAAATAAAATAAAACAAAATAAATAAACAGATTATAAAAAATATAAACACAAACAGCCACCCCTGCATACTTCAGTATACATCTCTAACGATTAAAGGCCAGATAAGATTTTCTAAAACTTTTGCTTAAATACATTTATAATTCATAATTTATATTGTATAGATTATAAAATTATAGGGGCGCCTGGGTGGCGCAGTCGGTTAAGCGTCCGACTTCAGCCAGGTCACGATCTCGCGCTCCGTGAGTTCGAGCCCCGCGTCAGGCTCTGGGCTGATGGCTCAGAGCCTGGAGCCTGTTTCCGATTCTGTGTCTCCCTCTCTCTCTGCCCCTCCCCCGTTCATGCTCTGTCTCTCTCTGTCCCAAAAATAAATAAACATTGAAAAAAAAATTAAAAAAAAAATAAAATAAAATAAAATTATATAACAATATGACATAGATGCTTTATAGTAATTACAGCTATATAAGTTATATAGCATACAATTATAAAATTATATATTATAAATAAGGGTTTTTTTTTAATCTTTACTTATTTCTGAGAGAGAGAGAGAGACAGAGCGTGAGCGGAGGAGGGTCAGAGAGAGAGGGATACACAGAATCTGAAGCATGCTCCAGGCTCCAAGCTCTCAGCACAGAGCCGGATGCAGGGCTCGAATTTGTGAACCGTGAGATCATGACCTGAGTCAGTCAGATGCTTAACCGACTGAGCCACCCAGGGGCCCCATAAAATTATATATTATAAAATAATTGCTAAACATTCTAAAATAATTACATTGTATTAAACAATACATTAAAAAAACACTTTATGTTATTAAAAATAAAATTATATAAATATCTATAATCTAATCACCTGAACTAAGTAACTGTTTGAATTTAAGTGCTTTTTTCCCCCATCTTCCAAACATTTTTATCACTGTACAACATACTGTTGAAAAGTACACATATCGTAAGGATGTAACTTGCTGAAGTACCTACCATAAAGTGAACATGTCTGTGTAACTACCACTCTGGGACCCCAACTTTGTTTTTTTCCCTGCAATTTAGTTATTGAAGAAACCGGTCATCACTCAACATTTCTTCTCTCGCTACATTTTCTGCAAAATGGTCATTAGATCTTGACTCTAGACCAGGACAAGATCAGCAGCAGAACTGAGCCATAATGGAAACTGAGGCAAAGGAAAACCCAGTAAACACTGATTCCGTCTTTATTTGAAATTCTGATATTTTGTTCATGGTGAATTTGTTTTTTAACCTTAATTTTGATTTTTGAAAATATTGCATGAAAATGTTGTTTGTCTTGATCACTGAGTTGTTTGGCATTCCCTAGTCTCGGCTCGAGTTTTTGTCAAGAATACCACATAGCTGGGGGCGCCTGAGTGGCTCAGTCAGTGGAGTGTCCGACTTCGGCTCAGGTCCTGATCTCACAGATCGTGGGTTCGACCCCCGCGTTGGGCTCCGTGCTGACAGCTCGGAGCCTGGAGCCTGCTTCGGTCTCTGTGTGTGTGTCTCTCTCTCTGCCTCTCCCTGCTTATGCTGTCTCTCTCTCAAAAATAAATAAACATTATAAAAATGGTTTTTAAAAAAAGAATACTTCATAGCTGACTGTGTATCCCTCTTGCATCACATTAAGACGAACTTGCTGTCTGGGTGTCTTTCTTACGTGAAGAGTGAAGGATGTCAGCTCTGACCACAACTGTTCCATATTGTCCTGGAAATCCCATCAAGCATAAGAAGACAAGACATGAAGGCATTCAGATGAAACGGAAGAAATAAAACTGTCCCCCATCACAGATGATATTATTGTATAAACAAAAAGGAGGAATCGAGTTCTAGAACAATCAAGTGTGTTTAGTGAGGTCATGGAGTAGGTCAACATATAAAAATCCATCATTTTTCTAATACAGAAAATAATTTTGAAAATAAAAGAACAAGTTGGAAGACTCACACTATCTGATTTTAATATATATTATTAAAAAAAATTTTTTTTTCAACGTTTTTTATTTATTTTTGGGACAGAGAGAGACAGAGCATGAACGGGGGAGGGGCAGAGAGAGAGGGAGACACAGAATCGGAAACAGGCTCCAGGCTCTGAGCCATCAGCCCAGAGCCCGACGCGGGGCTCGAACTCACGGACCGCGAGATCGTGACCTGGCTGAAGTCGGACGCTTAACCGACTGCGCCACCCAGGCATCCCCTCATTGTGGTTTTCATTTGCGCTTTCCTAACACTGAAGATCTTTTCCTTATGTGGAAGATCTTCTCACATGCTTGTCATCCATATATTTTTTTGTGTGAAGTGTCTGTTCAAAGTTTGGACAAACGTATGAAAGCAACTCAATTGTCTTTTCAGCTGATGGTGCTGGAACTACTGGATCTTCACGTGGAAGGTTTGAACCTCAACTTATGCCTCCCAACGTATACAGAAAATAGCTGAAAATGAATTATAGAACTAAATGTCTGACTCTGGATCTCAGCTCAGGTCTTGATCTCAGGGTCATGAGTTCAAGCCCTGCATCGGGCTCTGTGCTGTGTGTTTTAAAAGTAAAAACAGGGGCGCCTGGGTGGCTCAGTCAGTTGAGCAGCTGACTTCGGCTCAGGTCACGATCTCACAGTCCGTGAGTTCGAGCCCCGCGTCGGGCTCTGTGCTGACAGCTCAGAGCCTGGAGCCTGTCAGATTCTGTGTCTCCATCTCTCTCTGACCCTCCCCCGTTCATGCTCTGTCTCTGTCTGTCTCAAAAATAAATAAACATTAAAAAAAATTTTTTTTAAATAAAAACAACCCCCCCTCCAAAAAAAAAAAACAAAAAACAAAAAGAAACTCTTTGTGCTCTTGGATAACAAAACAAGATTCTTTAAAAAAAAAAAAGTTATAAATTGGAATTCCTTGAATGAAAATCTTTTGCTCTGTGGAAGACACTGTGAAGAGAATGAAAAGATAAGCAACAGACTTGTATCCAGAATATATAAAGAGCTCTCAAAACTCAACAATAAGAAAGAAAAACAACCCAAATTGTTTAAGTGGCCAGAAGATTTGAACATGCACCTCATGGAAGAAAATGTATAGATGGCAAATGAGCATATAGACAGCCCTTCACATCACTAGCTCTTAGGGAAACGCAAATTACAAATCACAGTTAGATACCATTACATATACACTAGGAAGGCTAATCCAGAAACTCTGATAATACAAAGCATTGGCAAGGATGTAGAGTAAGTGGGCTCTCACGTGGGGCTGGTGACATGCAGTACGGCACAGGACAGGGGCTCAGAAGAACAGTTTGACGTTTCCTTACAAAGTTAAACAGATACTTAACCATTTGACCCGGGAATCTCATCTGTAGGTATTTACTATAGACGTGAAAGCACACTCACACAAAAACCTGTACACTCATGTTTAATAGCAGCGTTCTTCGTAACTGCTCCAAATTGGAAACTACTCAAATCTTCTTTCGTGGGTCACTGGAGAGAACAAACAAGCCTGGGATACAGCCATACAACGGAACACCACTCGGCAAAGATTAGGAACACGCAACTTGCGCAACCTCGCCACACGCGACAATGTGGGAGAATCCCAAATGCGTTAGGCTAGGTGAAAGGAGCCAGTCTCAAAAGATTCTCTGTTGTACGGCTGCCTTCATATGACAGTCTGAAGAAGGCTGAGCTCTAGGACCAGATCAGCGGTTGCCGGGGGGTGGACAGGAAGCAAGGACAAAGAAGAAGCATGGGGCAATTCTTTGGGGTGTTGGAATTCTTTCGTATCCCGTTTGCGGTAGTGATTACAAGTATCTGTACGTGTGGAAAACTTCATTGAACTGTACGACATCCAAAGCAAAGTGTACTGTACGTAAAAGTTTTTAAGCAATAAAAATGACTGGTGGGTGGTTTCAGGTGTATATGCAGCTGATCCCTGCCCCACCCCCACCGCCACCCCCAATCCTGAAGTCCTCGGTGAATGAGCCAAAGGCTAGTGTGGCTGGAGATCGAAAATCCAGGGGGAGCGCATGGCAAACACAGTGAGGTCAGCGAGGTCAGCGAGGTCGGACAGGTGGGCAAGACCAGCCCGGGGAGAGCCATAGAAACACCTGGATTCGAATCTGAGCTTCTTAAAGATCGTCCCTGCTGCTATGCGGAGAATGGACGCACACTAGCGAGCTACGGAAAAGGGCTTTTCTCCTTTCTCAAAATGATTAATTAAAAAGGAAAGTGATCAGACCTTAAGAGGAGAGGTCCAAATAATGGGAACATTTGACTGGGACCGAGGAATGGGAAGGGGAAGAAAACAGTTTGCTATTAAAATGCCGTTCTAGGGCGCCTGGGTGGCGCAGTCGGTTAAGCGTCCGACTTCAGCCAGGTCACGATCTCGCGGTCCGGGAGTTCGAGCCCCGCGTCGGGCTCTGGGCCGATGGCTCGGAGCCTGGAGCCTGTTTCCGATTCTGGGTCTCCCTCTCTCTCTGCCCCTCGCCCGTTCATGCTCTGTCTCTGTCCCAAAAATAAATAAACGTTGGAAATTTTAAAATGCCGTTCTTGTCTTGCGGTTAGACAGAATTTCCTTGTCTGGCTAACTCTGGTGATGCAGGGACACGCTTCTTCCAATGTGTTTTCTTGGCCTTCCTTCTCAGAATAAACAAATGTGGTGTCTCCAGGCTTTCAGAGGGTCCCAGGTACAGGGCGACCTGATCCAGACCACAGAAGCTTTATTGCCAGCTTCCCCCAGCTCACGGCTTGGGCCCTGTTGCTATAAACACACCGCTCAGGAGGCTTACACAAGTTTGAACGCCTCCCTGCGACTGGTTTCTTTGTTATCCTGACTCCTCACGCACAAGTGAGGCTTACCCATGGAGAACAGAGCATCCTGGGAAGGGCTGGCACTCTGACCTCAGAAAACACTGGAACATGAGTGTAGTCAAGGCTGTTGGGAGGCCCATGAGTCACCACTTATTTAGGTGGCTTCTCATCTAATGCAGAAAAGAGATGATTCTCGAAAACCAATCGTGGTGTCTGTTTGCTGGGCCCTGTGGCTGGCGGCAGATCGCCAACCCAAACCCCCAAGTCCAGGCTGACAAAATGGCTACGGAGACGTTCATCCTGTTGGAGAGAGAGGGAAAGAGAGAGAGATATAAGCCGGAGCTCTGAGAATCCTTGACTCCTTCCTTTCTGCTGTCCCGTGGTAGCCAGTTCCCATTCAAAGGGGGCATTTCATTTGGTTCCTGGACATTTCTGCACCTCTTTCCTGCTTTTTTTCTCCCCCTCTAAACCCTGGTCACCTTGGTCATGGGCAAATGTCTCCTTGATGAAAGGGTTAGGCCTGCCTCCATTGGGATCACTTAGCATGAGGACCGCAGCCAAGCTCCATGGCTCAATTTCAAGTTCCCTTTTAAATGGAAACCATTTGATACACTTCGCTGTCCTAAAGTCTTTGAGTACATTGAAATCAAAGGGAGAGTCCTGACTCAGATTTAACTCTGCCCGCACAAACATTGGTCATCAGTCTACTTAAAAACAAACAAACAGGGGCGCCTGGGTGGCGCAGTTGGTTAAGCGTCCGACTTCGGCCAGGTCACGATCTCGCGGTCCGTGAGTTCGAGCCCCGCATCGGGCTCTGGGCTGACGGCTCAGAGCCTGGAGCCTGTTTCCGATTCTGTGTCTCCCTCTCTCTCTGCCCCTCCCCCGTTCATGCTCTGTCTCTCTCTGTCCCAAAAATAAATAAACCTTGAAAAAAAAATTTAAAAAAAAAATTAAAAAAAATGAAAACAAACAAACAAACAAAACCAAAAATAGATTTTTGAAAGACGGAAAATAAAACTTACCTTTAATCAGCGCCAGAAAACCCAGTGAAAGAGTATGGGTCAGTGAGTGCCCCGGAACATTCCACACACGGTCTTTCACGTATTCACCGTGGTCAATGCTCAAATTACCAGGATTAAGATGACCCCTGGGGAAAAGGACAACACATACAAGACCTGAATTGGGGGTCAGGAGAGGTGAGCTCAAGTCACAGACCTCAGGTCAAGTAGTGCTGTAGCCTTGGGGACATCAGTGACCCTTGCCCCTCTAGAGTCTCGGTTTTGGAAGTGTTTCATATTGCTTAGATTCTCCGATTTTCACCTCTGGTCTTACATTGTCCACGTTCTCCTTACCATTTATGTCCTCATAGCCATGGGAAGTCTCTGCTTGAGTATCCTGGCGTTACCCCAAACTAACTCAGTTACCAATCACATGTTGAGATCCGTCCTCTGAGTCAAGCTTCTCTTCCGCCTTTACCTTGACAGTGAAGGAATTTATGGTGTAGCCGAAGGAATGGCTTTCCCCTCTATCTTAAGGGTCACCTCCCTCTATATCTGGGAGAGAAATGCGGGTTGTCTCCCTTCTCCCATGTCCGACTTTCCCTGGCTTCAGCCCCTCTGAGGCCTGTTTTCCTCCCGGTGCTCTGGGTTCTGTGTGGGCCCGACTCAGGTCAACCCTGGGCAGGCCACCCCCGGCATCTTGTTACTTCCTGAATAATGACCTACGTGCCAATGAAGACAGACTAATGTGTCTTTTGCTGTCTTCACAACATCACACAAACATGAATAAATATATCAGACTTTCAGGGGCGCCTGGGTGGCTCAGTCACTTAAGCATCCAACTTGGGCCCAGGCCATGAACTCATGAGCCCCGACTTGGGCTCTGTGCTGACAGCTTGGAGGCCAGAGCCTGCTTCGTATTCTGTGTCTCCCTCTCTCTCTGACCCTCCCCTGCTTGAGCTCCATCTCTCTGTCTCTCTCTCTCTGTCTCTCTCTCTCAAAAATAAATAAGCATTTAAAAAAGTTTAAATATATCGGACTTTACTAAAAGCTGGAAAAATTAGTGACAACATTAAAAAAAAATCTTTTTTAATGTTTATATTTATTCTTGAGAGAGAGAGAGATACAGAGCACAAGCAGGAGAGGGACAGAGAGAGGGGGAGACAGAATCCGATGCAGGCTCCAGGCTCTGAGCTGTCAGCACAGAGCAGGATGCGGGGCTCCAACGCATGAACTGGGAGATCATGACCTGAGCCGAAGTCGGACGCTCAACCAACTGAGCCACCCAGGTGCCCCTAAATTGACAACATTTAAGAGGGAGAATTTTAAATGGCCACCAATACCATTTTTCCTGGAAAAACACCCAAGAAATGAAACATTTCAGAGGAGAAAACTTTTTAGGTCAGTGGTCTCCAGAACTTAATCTTGTTGCCGTGACCTTGTATGTGTCTCCCTTTTGGAGAGACAGCCTTCCTCCTCACCTCCCTGCTCTGGGGTGTGAAGCCCCTCCCGTGCTTAGGAAACCCCACCTCCCACCTTTAGACACTGGCCTGTCGCACAAGGGTCTCCCACCCCCACCCAACTCCCCAGAAGTTCATTTAACCGAGTTTTAGTTACACCGCCCGCAAGGGCTCAGCAAAATAGTCCGAGAGGACCTTGGGCTCTCCAAGTCCGTCAGAACCAGACAAACTACGGGGGAATGCGGAGACCCCGTATCTGGTCCTCTCGACCGTGTCCCACCAATGTGAATTGAAAAGGGACCTCTTTATTCTTCCAAATATCCATGTAGTGACAGTGCACACAATTCCCTTGCCGTGACCCACAATTCCCCGGGGCAGCACAGACTAACTTTAGACCCTTAGGGAGAAAACAAAACAAACTTTCCCTCCCCAACTTCCCATACTTTGCAAGCCCTCCCCTTGGGGTTTACGCTACATTCTTTTGGTGACCAGAATATGCTTCTATGTTCAACTCTTGCCCTACCCATTCTACTTTCGAATAGTGCTCCCTTAGTCTGGCCAAGAATAAGCAAAGGGGCCTACGGGCTGTATACCTTTGGATAGTAGCTGTGGAGCCTCTCAAAGGTTCCCCCGGAAATCTGGAAGATATTCCTTGTGACGCGAGAGACAGATGAACTTCTTAGATGATGGGGCCCGTCTGCTCCCAATGGCTGAGTGTGGGGAGCGGGGAGGGCTATGTGTACGTGAGGGAGTAATTCTCTCAAATATAATACCAGTAAGAAGGGCGACGGCCTGACCCGCGCTTGCCGATTTTACAGCATTTCTCAATCCTGGCTGCCCCTTACCATCACCTGGAGAGCTTTAAAAATACCCGATACCTCACTTGAACTGTTCAATCAGAGTCTCTGGGGGTAAGGCCCGCGCAGCGCTGTTTTTAAAAGCCTGTCGGTGGGGCGCCTGGGTGGCTCAGTGGGTTAAGCCTCCGACTTCAGCTCAGGTCACGATCTCACGTTCCGCGAGTTCGAGCCCTGCGTCGGGCTCTGGGCTGATGGCTCAGAGCCTGGAGCCTGCTTCCGGTTCTGTGTCTCCCTCTCTCTCTGCCCCTCCCCCGTTCATGCTCTGTCTCTCTCTGTCTCAAAAATAAATAAACGTTTAAAAAAAAAAAAAACAATATTGTAAAAGCCTGTCGGTGGTTCTAATGGGCAGTCAGGGCGAGAACCACCGGCGTGTAGGGATGAGAGATTACCACAGCGGGAAGAGGTCACGTTTTGTGGCACCTGCAATGGATTCTGCAGCCTCAGGCAGCCTTGTTCCATCAGGCTCCTTCCAGCCTCCAAGATTTTGGGTAAAATCTCAAACAGTGGGGAGGGAGGGGGTTGGAGTCCTTTGATGCAGCTGCTATGGAAGGCGTGGAAGGGCAGTAAGCACCAATCCCGGGGGCAGGTTCCTACCGCTTAGTTTTAATGTCAAGGGATGACCGCAGGTACCACCCAGTGCCTGATACAGAGTGGACGCTCAACACATAGGGCGCTTGTGGAAACGAGGACCATGACCCCAGTGCGCAGATAGGCCGTTACCCTCTGCCGCCACCAGATGGCGACATAACAAACATCACCGTAGAACAGAGTCTGTGGGGCGCCGAAGAGAGAGGGAGGTATCCCCGAACTTGGAGATACAGACGTAGCACAGGAGGGGGTTTTGTTTCTTTGGTTTTGGACCTTTATCCTTTTATATAAGCAAACTGGCAGAATTTGAAGTGGTGTTAAAAAAAAAAAAAAAGTGAGGGGTGCCTGGGTGCCCGCGTCAGTTAAGCATCGGACTCTTGGTTTCCGCTCGGGTCATGATCGCAGGGTTTGTGAGTTTGAGCCCCGCACCGGGCTCTGCGCTGACCGTGCAAAGCTTGCTTGGGATTCTCTCTCCCTCTCTCTCTGCCTCTCCCCTGCTCGTACGTGCGCATGCACTCTCTGTCTCTCTCTCTCTGTGAAAATAAATTAATTTAAAGAGACAGAGAGAGAGAGAGAGAGATACATGGCTAATCTCTCTCCTAAAAGGCCAGGCCGCTTGGTTGACATCTGTGTGCTTGGGGCATCTAGGAAAGAGAGGCCAGGGCTGAGCACTCCACTAACTTTCATTGCTCTTTCTGGCTTTTTCCATGTGCAGGCTCCCTCATCATCGACAAGTGAAACAGGACAAAACAAAACACTCCCGTAAGACTGTGGGCACATCCTCAAGCCTGCCTCAGTTCCCTCGAAGCTAAGGTGCTCAGCTTCAGATGTGGGTCAGGTGTAGAGACACAGGGGGATGAGGAGGGGGTGGAAGCCCCCTCTCTGCCCCACCTGCAGTCTGTTACCACTCAGAAGCGGGACGGGAATTGTGAACACAGGGCCCCGGGCAATAGCGCTGCTGTGTGAATGTGGCAATGTCCCTGAGGTCCAGCGGCTGACACTGGAGCTGGCATCAGAGGCTTCCGCAGACTGCTGAGGCCGTTGGCAGTGAGAGCCTCTGTCCTAGGTTGCCGCGGACCTCACCTCCCGCCAAATCATGCCTCTGGTCTCCAAGACCAAGGCCAGAGTGGAAATGTGCCCGGCAAGAAGCCTGTCCTTTCTGAGGGTCAGATGGGGACAGGAATAGCAGCGGATAAGGCGCTCAAGGGTGAGAGGTAGACACGCTCCAGGCCAAGGTCAGAGTAGGCGGCTGATGGGCATGTGCAGCCTGTAGATGAAATGGGTGACCAGGAAGAACATTAGGGGTCAAACAAGAGTCCCCATGCTCAGAATCTAGTCTGGGAAATCTTCCAGGCTGGCCTCGGCCACCAAGGCCACACCCCTCCTGCAGGCCTCGTCTGTCCCTGTCTGAGTTGCTGTGGCAGGGCGCTGACTCAAAGGCCTCCTGGATGCCTACTCTTCAATTTTCCTAATCGTTACAACAGAAACAGCATTGTCTGCGCTCATCCCATGCGTCCAGCAGTCGGCTGACTATTCAACAAACATCATGTCACCATTGAATCATCACCAAGTCCGTGAAGTAAGTTTTATTGTCTCCATCTTCCTCACAGAAGAGGAAACCAAGACTAGGCAAGGTGAGGTCTTCGGTCGTCCAAGTTCATGCATGTAAACTAGCACGGGAGACAGAGCCAGGACTCGAGCCCCGGGCCTGACTGACCCCATGCCCTCTGGACTCTGCGGCCCAAACGTGTGTGACAAGTAAAACTTCGTTCCAACGCACCCAAGTGAGAAAAGTCACGTGGCTAACGTGGCCAGCCCTCACTTGCCACGGTCAGCAAGATGGCCAGTAACGAGCCATCGAGCCCTCTGCCTTCGCCCATTTTCCCTAAAAAGCAAGAGGCAAAGCTTATGTGCCAAGGCTCTACGGGGAGGGGTGGGTAATCCCAGGGCAGAGACACTGAAAGAAAGGGGACGTGAGGTGGAGAGAAAGCAAAAGCGAACACAAAATGGTCTCTTCTGTGGGGTTGCGGCCGCACGAGTAAGGAAGGATCGTGTGGCCATGCTGGGTGTTTCTGGGAACACCACATAAACGCCCTGCGCCTGGGAACCATCTTGGGGTGGAGACTCAGGGGTCTCTCTGTTGCTCCCTCTCTGTCTCAGGTCTCTCTCTGGTCAAAACCCACCCCGTGGGCACTAACTCCCTCACACGTCTGGGCTGTGAACCCGGGCCCTCTGGGCAGCTCTGGGGCCAGCCCCGGCGCATCCAGGTCAGGTTGGACGTGGGTGCTGGGGCTGTTTTAGCTCCTCCCATCAGAGTGGGGCACAGTAATGGTCACGCCCAAACTCAGTGCTCACCCCTGAGGTGGCCCAGGCAGCCTGCTGTGTTGGGAGATAGGTGACATTGAGCAGGGCCAGGAGAAGTACGAGGGGGAGGCGGGTGGGCTCCAGCAAATCTGGCTTTCTGTTTCTTTCACACTGAAGTCCAAGTTCCTAAGCACGGCATGGGACACCCTCCCCGGTGAGCAGGGGGAGTCGGGGCTCAGCAGATTTTCCCAGCCTAGCACACTGCACCCAGGGCCCCCATTAGGTCCTGAAGTCCCCGGAGAAGAGAAAAAAGGTGACCTAAGCGGTTCCAGTCCTGTGGCCTCTGGTTTGGCCGGCGGAACAATCCTTTGGCGTAAATTTAGAGAAATAAAACGCTCTGTCTTCGCGTTCACCGCTCACGCCAGAGTGCACAGCTGGATTTCAATGTGTCCCTTGGCCACCCATGCACAGAGGCCTGGCCAACCACACGACATCCCGGAAGTGGAAACAGGCCCAGGAAGGTAGAGGCCCTTTGCCCAAAGTCACATAGGCCCGCACCCAGGACTCGGTTTCTGACTTGAATTTAGCGGCTGCCTCCTATTTCGCCCCCGGGGCCCCCTTGGGCAGCCTGGAAGCTACTCCTCCCCCATCCCATCCAGAAACGGTTTTTGAACTTTTCCAGGTGTGTCTGGCATTGACCCCATGCACGTCCTGGACGGTTCTAGTGCCCAAGGCTACGGGGAAAGGCCTGCACGCCAGGCCAGCGTTCTCTTCCCCAGCCCCACGCCCTGCAGAGAATCTGCCCCTGGGGCCTTCCTGTTTTTATACTCCTTCCTCCCCTGCTGGTTTTTTCTGCTTTGTTGTGCTTCGGTCATTTTTGGTTCTCCTCCCCTAGCCCACCCTGCAAAACCAAACTTCATTTTTGGTGATTATTTTCCACCCATGTGTAGACAGGAAGGGCGTCACCCTTCCTTTTTTCCACTTGAGGAATTGGAGTTGAGTGTTATTTCTCCCTCCTCTTTCTCTCCCTCCGCGTTCCCTGCGGTTTATTTCCTAGATGAGAGGCTTCGGGGAGAAGAAACAGACTCAAAAGCTGTGGCTGCAAGTACCCTGTGGATCCACGAGCCTGGCTGTGCTGGAGATTTCTCTTCCACTGGATGCCTGTGGCGGGTGGAAGGGAAGGAGTCGGCCCGCCTCCCCGGCGTGGGATCCCCAGCTCCCTAAAGCAAAAGATGCGGCTCCCACTTAGAAACCGCAGGGACTCTCCGTTTCCGCTGAGATTGGCTCTAAAATCCTTAGCATGCGAGGAAGAACCTCCAAGACCCTAGCTTTTCAAGCTACTTCACTCTTATTCTATCTGCCTCTCCCTCCCTCCAGCCCTACTTCCTCTCTTCCAGCCAAGCTTCCTAGGCTTCCTGGAAACACCCTGCTCCTTTGTGCCTCCCCCCACCCACCCCCTGCTCTTATACTCGCTTTTCCTCTGCCTTCAGATCCCTTTCCCTTTCTCTGCCTTGGGAGTTCTTACTGGGGAAGGACTCCGTGCTACCTCCTTGGGGATGCCTTCACCAGCTTCTTCTCCGAGTAGAATTTGTTAGTCCTTCGTCTGTGTTCCTTTTGCACTTGGGGGCATTTGAAGGAAAAGGAGCCCGGTAGGGAGTATGGAAATGAATGATTAAAAAGTTAGGCTGTACTCCCTTAGAGTAAATATCATGCACTTGACCGTTAAGAACCTCTTTTACAGGCTCTCTTTGGTGGTATTTGACTCACTTGAGCAAATCTGCCTCCTTTTTTTTTTTTTTTTTAATATATGAAATTTATTGTCAAATTGGTTTCCATACAACACCCAGTGCTAATCTGCCTCCTTTTGCATTATTCTAGGCTCCTCCTCTGTCTCGATTGGATCAGTCACTTGTATTTATATCTATCTGCTTCTAAGTGTTCATCTCTGGGATAAATGCTTTCTCTCCTATTTTGCATATGCACAGAATGTGCACGTGTGTCTGTGGTACGATGAACGCTTTGCTAACTGTAGTCCTGAGACGTAATCCCACCACTAGGGCCCGGGAAGCAAGGCCTCCGTGGGAAGGCATGAACCGGGAAGGCTGGCCACTCACAGCGTTGACCTCCCGCAGGGAGCCTGTGGATCATTTAACAGGAAACCGGAACCTGGGGCAGGTGGGGAAAGGATGCTTATGTCTTCAGGGCAGTGCTTATCAAAGTATAGTTTTGGAAACAACCGCATCAGAATCACCTTGCAGGGACCGGGGTGGGGGTGGGGGTTGGTGTTTAAAAATTTAGGCTCCTGGACCCTGACCCAAGCCTTATGAATCCAAATCTCCGGAGCTAGTCCCAGGAATCTGAATTTTAATAAACTGCCACCAGGAATCTGAATTTTAATAAACTGCCAGGAAAGTCTTCTGCACCAGAATCTGAGAACCACTGATCCAGACGTGTTGGGAGATGGTGTGTATGCCTCTAAAACTGTGATTCTCGACGTCACTAGCTGTCAAACTGCCTGAATGTCTAACTCAGTGGCTGCTTCTCATACACGTTTGTGTGCTCTCTCTCGGGTGGGATTGAAGTCGCTGGAACATTGCCTCCTTTTTGAAACCTTTGGCTCGCTCTGCTGCTTTGACACCTCCTGTTCTGGTGCGTATCCTAACTTTTAAAAAAAAGTTTTGGGGGTGTTGTGGTTTTATTAACACAAATGCAGTGGGTGCATGAGCTGTCTCTCTATTCGTCTCCTTTGCTGCGCAGCCTGGCATTGGGACTGGTGACTCCAGCGGCCGGCTGGGCTGCTCATGGCTCCTTGGAGGAGACATCGTGAACAACCTGTGCACGGTGAGATTTGTAGCACACCTGCAGCACTTCGAGCTCCTTGACGTTGTGGACTAGAAACTTCCAGAAGCCACCGGCCAGCCCGTGCTTGGTTTTCTTACTGCTCCCGTAACCAGTGTTGGACATCAAGATCAGGCTGGGCCCTCTGATTTGTGCCGTTTGCCCTCAACTTGGACATATTGGTCTGACCGGTGCTGGGTGAGCTTCCCGGTTCTGTTTTTACTGATCTTGTGATTCACCAGAGATCTGAGGGCAGACATGATGCCCAGTAAGACATGGCTGCCACCTCCACGGGCAGCACCAAGGTAGAGAGATAGCCTAACTGTTTAATCATTCATTTCCATACTCAAGGCCCCCTAGTGAGGAGCCTTGGGTCTTCTCCTGGGTCCTGACCTTGTCCCTGTCCTCAACCTGCCATACCAGACCTGTGGCTCCTACCACCACGTGTAGGCGCAGATGGTGTCTCAGTTGATGTTTCTAGCACAGATGCTCTCATTGGCCTCCCGCCATTACACTCCCTGCTGGAGCTCTCCATTGGGACGGTCCCAGGCATGCCAAATGACACATTTCTAGAACTGTTCTGTGGATCTTCCTCCTATAGTTCCTCATCTGAAATCTGGACATAATGATGGTAACTACCTTACTTGGTGTTGAGGATTACGTGAATTTGTCCATATAAAGGGCTCAGAATAGTCCCTGGCATGGTGAAAGTTCTCAATAAATGCCAGCTATTAATGGTCATAATGATGATACTAATGAATACTTAGTGGTTTACAACCATTTTTATTGCTCTGGTCTCTTCCCTCTTTCTCACTGCCTGCCCACTGGGCAATCACTGTTCATTTTCTCTCCGTAACACTGGTATCTGCCCCTTCTTCCCTATCACCGCTGCTCAGTCTTAGTTACAGTATCCTCCTGTCTTTCCTGGGCTTATCTAGGACGAGTCTTCACCTCAACTCCCATCTCCTTTCTCACCTTTGAGGCTCCTCAAAGGCAGGGTCCATGTTTATTCCTCTTTGTGGCCCCCCAGACCAACTGAGTGCATGTGATTTATAGAATAAGTAGATGAAATGATGCATGGACGGATGGATGGGTAGATGGGACAAAATCCATGCGTTATGTAGAAATCTTGGAAGGGGAAAGATGCCTTATAAATCAAGTTGATAATGGATAGTCAGGAGCTTGGGCAGGCAAACTCTAAAGAAGGTGGGATCTTCAGATGGTGCTGCTGAACCAAAAAAATGGCAATGGCTTAATCAATTATGTTAATGTGTCCGAGGAAAGCATATCTTCCAGAAGGAATGGGGTCTGCAGAGATGTCAGAAGATAAGTCAATGTCTACAACTGGTCAGTGTGCTTCCAATTATTCTCAAGGGAGAGAGACACTGGACCTGAGGTTCATGGTTTCCCACTGCTACAGAGAGGGTACTCTCGTCAGACAGAGATATTTTATCCGCCTTTACTGACTCGTGTGAAATATTCCCTCCGAACCTTCCCACTTCCTTTCTTCTCATTCCATCTTCTTTGTGGGACGGAGCTTTTCTGATGACTAACTGAGTCTGGGGAGCCAATAAGAGTTGTTGTATCTTTGGAAAGTCCTTGCATTTTATTTTGCTGACGGAATCGCATGAACATGATTCTTGTAGGGCTGTTCCCAAGAGCCGGACCACCTCTGGATGTACCGAAAACACTGAGTTTCTGTACCTATGAAGCTGATGATCAGATCTGTGGGCAGAGTAAAGCCAC
The DNA here is from genome assembly GCF_014898765.1 of Herpailurus yagouaroundi. Taxonomy (NCBI): domain Eukaryota; kingdom Metazoa; phylum Chordata; class Mammalia; order Carnivora; family Felidae; genus Herpailurus; species Herpailurus yagouaroundi. Next base: position 35,352,733 of record NW_024412415.1, on the reverse strand, counting down.
TTGGACACTGCCCGCTAGCAAACCTGGGAAATCAACCAGAGCTCCAAATTGTGGGTTTCTGCAGTCACGGAATTGTGTTCTCCAGTGACATAAATAACGTCTGCTTGAGTTCACTCAAGGAGTTCTACCTTCATAATCACTGTCCCTGGGAGCTGTGCCCTAACTCAGTGGAAAATCTCCTTACCAAATGGCCCACTTAGCATTTCACTTTGATAATTCTTTCCTTGTTCGCTGGTCCCTGATTGATAAAAAGGAACAAAGATGGCAAAAATAAGGCACGCATATTGCCACTATTCCCATCCGCGTTCTTTGCACCCATTACTAATGAATCATGGCTTTCTCTTCTAGTAACTGGGACTTCAAGTTCCCCTCCACATGGCCCTCCAGGAAGACAGTACCAATCCATTAAATGTGTTAGATGAGATGTTACATATTTGTCATTTCTGGTCCAAAGGTATCTATCTATGCACTTTTTAAAAAAAGTACCGTCTCAATTGTCTTTGTATGACACGCCAACCCAAAATTCACAGGCTTAAAACTACAATATATTTTCTCATGATTTTATGGGTCAGCACTTGAACTGAGCTCAACTGGGCCGTTCTGCTGATTTTGTCTGGTTGCAGTCATCTGGCAGCTTGATGGGGACTGGAGGGTCTAAAACAGCCTTACTCACATGGCTAGCAGTAGTGAAGCTGGCTGTTGACTTGGCCACGTGTCCCCTGCAGGCTGGCCCAGGCTTCTTCACAAGTGTGATGTTCCAATGTGCCGTTCACGTGCCTGTTTGTATCGCATTTACTAAAATCTCTCCAGGCAAGCAAATTAAGCCCAGAGTCAGTGTGGAGAGGGCTCCACATGGATTCAGAGACGTGTGGTTCACCGGAGGCCATGTTGGTAAGAGTATACTCCAGATCACGCGGTATGTCATTGATCAGAAACTTACTGAGTGCCTACTATGAGCCAGGAACTGTGCTGGGCACTGAGTATAAAATGACAAAGGATTGAGAAGAACTTTGAAGACTGGAAAGGTTCTAACCCGATTGAAAGGGGCAAGAATTAAAACCACACTCTGAATCAATGTGGGTGAAATAATCCATGTGTATGTGTGTGTGTGTGTGTGTGTGTGCGCGTGTGTGTGTGTGCACCTGCATGCTAGATTGAAGACGGGACTGAATTATTTAGCTAATTTCTTCCATTCTCCATTTCACGTGGATTTGTTCCCGCGAAGTTGAATGAGTAACTCTACTGTTGTCCATTGCGATGGGTTCCTTAAAGCTTTTTTTCAGAGTCTAAAATACTTAAAAACAATCACATAAGTGTATTCTTCATGACCACAAAGAGCTACTTGAGATATTTTTTCCCCTGTAGAAGCCTGGCCAACTCTGAGACTGAGGCCCATGCTGGCTAACTCTGATATTTCCTCCCTCCCTGCATTCCTGCCACCCACAGCTGCTCCAGTCTGAGCAAAGCTCAGAGGTCAAATACTTACAGCCCGAACAGCCTCTCCAGTGGCAATGGCAAAGAGACAACTCCACTTGTGAAAACAAACAGTCACTCCTTCCATTTACACAGCTCTTGAGCCTTCTTTTCAAAGCCCGTTCACATCCTTTCTCTCATCACCTCTTCCCCCAAACCCTTTGAGGTGGGCAGGGTGGGTAACGGATCAGGAAACTGAGGCCCAGAGAGGGGGAAGTGACTTTCCCCGTGAGGGACAAGGCTGGAGGCGGAGCTCCGGTTTCCCATTCCAGATCTCGGCTTGTCCAGAAGGTCACACCGTCATGAATAGAGCTGTATGCTCTCCTCAGCTCTAGGAAGCCTGTTTTAAAAACCCTTCTGGGGTTTTCCACTTGATACCTTACTTACTCATCGCCACTGTAAACTCGCTGTACTTTGCGTCCACGAAGAAAGAATGAGGGGAAAACATCAAACATGTCCTCCAGGTCCTGGCTCCTACATCTTCTGTTGCCGGGAGAAGATGGTGAATTCTTTTTGAAGTTCCAACTCCCAGCCCACAGAGAATCCAGCCAGCGTCCTCCTGCTGGAAAACAGAGGCCCAGAGCCAATTTCACTGTGACTGCCCCCCCCTCACCTCCTCAAAACAAAATGTGATTCAAGAGAAATTCAAAATGAACGTCGAAGAAGGCTTGGAGGAGGAGCCATTGGAAGCCATTGGAGGAATGGTAGAGGTAGGAGACGACATGCTGCTAGAAGGCTTGGGATGAGATATTGCTTGGACAACACGTGTCACCTCCTCTCCAAGCTCATCTTCCTTGAGAGAGCGGCTTTTCTTTACCACGAACCCTGGAGCATAGGAACCTTTTGGAAAGCTGGGACACCTCATGGTGTATGTAGGTCAGGGAGAGTGAGAAATGGTGACGTCACGGCCTGCCCCCATTCCTCTGTGTGGCAGACATGGCAGTCTTTCTGGTTGACGATGGAAGGTTAGAGTCCTGTGTAGTAAAACCCTCGAGGAAGGCACTACCGCTTGATCAGGCTGGCGTGACAGACTCTACCAACTCTGGTGACCCAAAAGCTTTGTAGGAAGGAGGCAGAAAGAAAGCATTGAGGTACATGTGAGGTGGACATTCTAGCTCCCGGAGCCCTTGTGCTAGGCTTCGAATACAAAGGGTGTGGTCAATTATTTTTTTTTTTAATTTTTTTTTAACGTTTATTTATTTTTGAGACAGAGAGAGACAGAGCATGAACGGGGGAGGGTCAGAGAGAGGGAGACACAGAATCTGAAACAGGCTCCAGGCTCTGAGCGGTCAGCACAGAGCCCGACGCGGGGCTCGAACTCACGGACCGCGAGATCATGACCTGAGCCGAAGTCAGCCGCTTAACCAACTGAGCCACCCAGGCGCCCTGGGTGTGGTCAATTATTAAAAAAGATCTTGTTGCTATGGGAAGGATACCTCCAGGGCTTTGACACTGGCGTTAGAACACCACTGGCATTAGACTTTTTTCCACGGCATCAGCATAGGATCAATGACTGGTGATTCATCTATAAGATTCAGAAAACACAAAAAGACTGTCAAAAGTCGCAAAAAGGAATGCTCTGAAGTATGCTGCTGAACCAATGTCCCAAAGGAGTGAGGAAAACGGCAGAGCAGCTAAAGCAGAAAGGAACAGTAAGGCTGAACTGGTCTGGTGCCCTGGTTAACTGATGAATAAACGAGACCAGGGTAGAAAGCAACTTCCTTGAAGCCACACAGCACATGGGAAGCACTGGATCCCAGTAGCCTCACTCAAAGGCCAACGTTCTTTTGACTTCACTGCATAACCTCTCCTTTCCTCTACACCCCCATTTGCAGTCCTCTAGAGAGCTGTTGCCTGCCCCAGGACCTCTTCTCCACCCAGCCATCTTCTTCCTTGGAGGAAGATTGCTACTTTACAGATTCAGCCGCTGGGTGGTTCAGTTTATGTTGTATTACTAACGTGTGGTGGGGGAGCCATGGGTGGCAGGAACTTTGCCCTACTTTCTAATAAACAGGACGATCTGTGTTTCTGTTCTGAGGCCTTAGGATTGTTCTCCAAATACTGTCAGGCCAGAGATGTTAAGTGAGAAGTTGGTATTGCATAATAATGGGCCAGGAAATTCCTGTAGAATTGAAAGACACATGTCCCAATTCACCTGTGGCCAGCTGGAAAGAAAGAAGGTAGAGAGTGGAGTGTCAAAGCTGAAGGTAGGTAAATACTGCCAAGGTCTGATGCACACCACACACATGTCAAGAGTAGCCGGACCTGAGGCTCTAGAAAGTGAGTGACTCCCATAAGTGACTTTGAATTAAGAGCCCCTGGTTTTACAAGACATCGTATCACCATTGTGGCCTCCATTCTCCCAGCTGATGTTGCCAACTGTCCGAGGAATCTGGAGAGTTCCTTCCTCATCTTGTATAGCGCGAAGAGTGCTGCATCTGGAACCAGCAGGCCTGGGCTCTGGTTCGTGGGCCGTCCATTCCCCTGTCCTACCGCCTTTTATTATTCTTCTAGTTCCTTAGGCCAATCTCTGGGTTTCATTTTCCTAGCCTATGAAAATCGAGAAGCTGTGAGCAATTTGATGTCTGGGAATGTATTCCCCCCCCCCAAAAAAAAAGCATTGAGAATTAATGCAAATATTTAGCGGCATGAATGTTCATTACAGCACTGCTATTAATAGAGAAAAAGTTGGAATAACCTAAGTGTCCAGCAGCAGGGGACTGGTTAAATAAGGTTAGTAGTTTAGGTAGTAGGATTATACAAAGGCATTAAAATGATGTTAAGAAACATATCTACAGAGCAGAAAATATTAGGTAAAAGGGGAAAATATCACCAAAAATTGGTTTATATAGGATGAATTCATTTCTATTTAAAAAAGGTACATCTGTATGTGTATATGAAATATATATTACATATAACTTATTATACATAGTATAACATTTATTATACATCTTATATGAAGCATATATTCTATTCTGCATTATACTATATATAATAACACCAATATATATTTTTACCTAGGAGGGTCTTCTAATGATCTAATATGGTGCTAATAGTGTAAAGTATTATCCAGATTGTAGAATCCAAATTTGACTTCTGGGAATGTATCCAGAAAAAGCCTTAAGAATTTATGCGCTTTACCTAGAGGGCTATTTTAATGATCTATCATGCTTTTGCCAGTGGTTGTTTGAAGTAAGTGAGATTACGGGTATTTGACCATACTGTTTTCCTCTTGCTTGTCTGTATTGTCTAATTTTCTATAATGAGCAAAGGTGCTTTTTAGAAAGACAAAGCAATGAAAGAAACTTTTTTTTTTTTTTTTGGCAAAGAGAGGGGCTTGACTGTGATTATTGAGGTTCAGCCCCACCCCCAGAATTCTGTAGGACCAGGAACAGCAGTGGGATGGGGAGGGAGCAGAGGCCACGCCCTGGGTCCAGAGCTGGAGAGCATCTCGAAGCCGCTCTGGACTGTGTGCTCCTCGTAAATATCCTCTCCACCCAGCTCAGGCTCCGGCCTGGAGTTACTCATCCCTAGCTTTCGGCCTTGTTTTGACTCACTCTTCAGACATCATTTCAAAGGAATTTCTGTTTAACCACAGAGCCCACAGGAAGAATCCTACTAAAACTTCATTTTAACTAAGTTTCAGCAGACAGATGACTTAAATTAGCTGCACTGGCCTCGCAGGAAGCCCCCTAATCCCCAACTGCCGGGGCAGTTGCTGCTGGTGGGCCTGATCTGCTGGCGGGCAAGCTCCCTTTTACACACGCATGCACACACGCACACACACGCACACACACGCACACACACGGGCACGCCAGCCCCTGCATCCACAAAGCCCAGCCAGGCATTAAGCCAACTACATGTGCCCTCCTCTGCTTGAATTCCCAGTGTGGCCCAGTGTGGCCCAGTCACTGCAGCTGGCTCTTCATGTGGCCCGACCTCTACTTTAGTGGTTGAAAGGGAACCACTATGTTACCACAGACTGTGTGGGTTTGGAGGACATGGAGAGATTCAGTATGACTGAGAGGTCTCAGTGAACGGTCCCATCCTGCAGGCCACTCAGACGTTCTTGCCACATTTGGGGGTGGCGTCTCCTCTCTCCTCCTCTCCTCTGAATGCTGCTTTTCCTTTCTGTTTATCTTTCCCCTCAGGCCCCCTCAGGGGAAGCTCTCCCACCCCACTCTACCCTTGGAGAAGTCTGCGTGGGCTTCGGCATCTCTTGGCTGGCCCCTTGGGAACGCCTTGATCAGTCTGTTATTTTTCCTTTAATGGTTAAGGTCCCCTGGGGCCCCCTGCATCTTTGTGGGCCGGTTATACTTGGCTTAAGCCTCGACCCCGCAGTGTGTGACCAGAGGCAGTAAAGTAGGGTAGGGGTGGTGGGAAACGGGGGTGGGGGGCTTTTCCACATTTTTACGGATAATATAATAACCTCATGGTTGAGACTAAGATGGAACAATGCTAAAGGAAATGGAGATTGTGAGACCAATGGAGAAAAGCAGTTCCCACCGCCCCACCAACCCAAACCCGCCACCGCGCATGCTCCCCGCCAGTCAAGCTCTTGACCACCTCTTTGCCTGAGCCAACAAAACTCTCCCTGCGAATTCTTGAGTCCTGGGCTTCTTCCCCAGAGATGCCCTCTGCTCCCTGCACCTAAGATCTCTCTCGCGGCATGTCTCTGTTTAATCCTGTGACAGCTCCGAGGCCAACCTCAGCCCTGTCTTGATTTACAAGCAACATCTGTGCACCGTGAGCTCCGAAACTCCCATACTGGCCTCCTGGGCAGGTGCTCCAGCCCCTCTTCCCCCTGTCGCACACACTCTCCTGCCCGCATTTAGTGACTCCTGTCTGTCTCTGCCCCTGCGTCTCTTTACTCTGTCCCCAGAGCAGACAGATCCTCCCTTTCTCAGAAGGAGCAGCTCCCCCAGTCCTCTGCAGAGGGACCCCCATTCCTCTCCCTTTAGCTCTCATGCGATCATCAGGCTAGCTGTTACTCCTGTAGCATCAGTGCATAGGTGAAGACTTGCCTCATCCATCCCGACAGCCTCCCCAACCCCAGACCTGGGGCCCCCAGGGAGCCCTGGATTCAGGCTTCCCCTTTACACGTAGCATGTTGAGCCACAGTTAGCCCCCTCGCCCCTGGTTGAACCAGGAGCTTTGGTGAGGATGAGGACTGGGTCTTTTCTATGTTTCCAGCTCCACTTCGTCCCTATTTCTTTAACAAGCGTTTGAACAGATCCTGGATGAAACTGAGCTGGCGACACTGGAGACGAGACTGAGTGATCCCTAACTGTGGACCGGATTGTCAATTTGGGCCTGCCCACCAAGAGGAAAGCCAGAAAACTGCCTACACGGGCAGAAGGGAATTTACCTGTCATAAGTGGGGTATGAGTGTAGTAAGGCAGGCCATACTATATGTCTCTTTCCAAAGGGGAGAAGCCCCGGGGCCCCTGGGTGGCTCAGTTGGTTGGGCATCCGACTTCAACTCAGGTCATGATCTCTCAGTTCATGAGTTCGAGCCTCGTGTCGGGCTCTGTGCTGATGGCTCAGAGGCTGCTTCGGATTGTGTGTCTCCTTCTGTCTCTGTCCCTCCACTGCTCTCTCTCTCTCTCTCTCTCTCTCTCTCTCAGAAATAAAAATTAAAAATACAAACAAAGGGGAGAAGACCCTGTGACCCTTCCCCGGGCCTGCTTGGTGAGGCCGACCCTATCTTACTCCTTGTCATTCAGTCAATACCTTTTACCAAGCATTGACTATATACCAGGTCCTATGCTCAAAGCTAATGGGGAAACTGAGGCACAGATCAAGCAAGCTTGTCCACGGTCCCCCAGCCAGTTGGTGGAAGAGCTGGAAGACAAATGGAGCTCAATCCACAGCCCTCACTCTTCACCTCAATGCCAGATGTTTGAACTGGAGGGAAGAACTCATAGGTGTTTCCCGGGGTTTTGTCCAGCCTGGAATCTACTGGAATCTGACCTCCCAGTAGGTAGAGTCAGCCAGCTTTTGGAGCAGCCCAGGGAAGTGTCAGAGACGTTCCTAAGTCTCTAGTGGGGTCACCTGTCCAGTTGTCTCCTTCTCTCGACTGATTTTTGCTGGTGATGCTTGTGGGGACAAGTGAGCCCGCCTGCACACCTCAGGAGGAAGTGTGGCAGTGACTGGCTGTGATGTTTGAATGTGGTGTTTCCACTCACCAGCGCAACCCGGATTTAGGTTCCTGAGAATTGCTAACCAGCCACCCCCTTGGATCTTTATCCTTCCTCCTGTGTCCTTCCTGCCACCTGTAGTCTAAATTTAGTGACGAGCAGGGGACAGCTCTTTCCACCCCCGGGGCTCAGGCCACTGAGCTGCTGAGCGTGGGGCTACCGTGGGGGTGGTGAATTGGTGTGGGAGCTCCACCGTAGTCTTCCTGCTGGGGTCTCCTGCACTGTGGGCTTTCTTAAGTTTCTTTTTTCCTTAGCTTATAGAAGTAATACGTAATTTAGAAAATACAGAAAAATATGAAAAAGAAAATAAATAACATTTCTATTTCCATCACTAAGCGGTTTCCTTGTTAATATTTTGTCCAGTCTTGTTTCTTGATGTTTGAGTCATTTTTTTAATTCTGATAAGCACACAAGTTTTTCAGTATTTTTCAATTCTTTTTTTTTTTTTTTTTTTTTTTTTTTGGTCTACAGAGTTGAAATCCTACGACGCCATCGGTTTCGTGCCTCATTTCTTCACCTTCCATTCTGCAAAATAAGCAGTCTTCAGGTTTTTGCTTCAAACTTTTAAAGACCATTTGCTAACACAGGATTTTATGGTTTCAATGAACTATGGCTTACTTTACTATTCCCCTATTTGGAGGTTGCTTCTGATTTTTTGCAATTGTGAATTATACTACTTGATGATGAACATCGCTATGCCTGAATCTTTAATGACATTTAGAATTGCTTCCTTAAGATCAATTTCTAGAAGTGGGATGATAAGATAAAAAGCTACGAATATTTTTAAGCCTTGTGATCTTTCATGCCAAAATACTTTCCAAAAGAGCTGGGTCATCTTACATGATCTCCCAGCAGTGCGGAGGGGTGAAGAGGCAGCACTTCGAAGTGAGTGAACCAAGTTCAAAGAAAGAAATCAGATTCACTGGCAAATTTTAGCCTAAAGGGAAAGGTCAGGAAGGGAAAGAATGAAGTGTCACCTCTTGCAGAGAAACAACTTTTACAAAACGACTATAGGAATGAGAACCAATGGGGACTTTTTCCAGATTAACTTGGGAACCCACCATCTGCTTTTCCTCTGCTCATCTCCCTGGGAGACTCCCTTGTCCATCTCTCCTAGAACGGAGGGCTGAGTAGTGGCAGCAGCCAGCTTCCCTGGAGACAGGTGGCTGTGCCCTGCCCACCATAACCTCTATCTAAAAGGCTGAAACATGCCCGAAAGGAAGAGATCTTAAAGATTCTCTGGTCTTTCGCTGTATTTCTCCGATTCACTCTACTTCAGCACAATCCTTGTTTACATGATTCCTTGTATACGTATGCTTTCCTCCTAAGTTTTGGGGGTGGCTGATGTTGCACAGTTGTCTACAGTGCTTAGAAGGTGCACTTTAAAAAATTCTAATAACGTAAGTTTCAGGCTTTTTTGACTGGTATTCATTACGAGGGTGAATGGTTTCTCAGGTCTTTGCTAATTTTCTGGATGCTCTTAAAGTAAGTTAACTAATGGGAGGTGTGGATCTACCTGTGTTCCAGTTCATCTGTGCACCTGCTCTTGAAGAATAATGCCCTATCGCAGGGAGAATTAAAGCATGTAGGTAGGAGTCTTGTGGCCTTTCCCTTTCCACATACATTGGGACATTGATATCTAAGACTTAACCTTAGATATGATCTTGCTGTTATTAACTTAATCATCATTGGGGCCCCTGGGTGGCTCCATTGGTTAAGCGTCGAACTTCGGTTCAGGTCATGATCTCGCAGTCTGTTCTGTGAGTTTGAGCCCTGCGACGGGTTCTGTGCTGACAGCTCAGAGCCTGGAGCCTGCTTCAGATTCTGTGTCTCCTTCTCTCTCTGCCACCCCTCCCTCATGCTCTGTCTCTCTCAAAAATAAATAAACATTAAAAAATTAAAAAAAAAACCACCCTTAATCATTATTCAAGGCTAGATTCAAATCCCATCTCTTTCAGGGAAAAAAAAAAAATCTTTTGACACCCCCTCTCCCTGCCTCCAACCACCACGCTAAAGAATTCAGGTTGTCTTCTAAATTTTGGCTGTCTATGCCAGTGGTTTAAACAATCCTATTTGGGTATGACAATCTCCTTTTAATTTCAAAAAATGTTTACACACTCACATGACAATAAGTGTTCTTTGAACACCTATTTTAAAAATTCATGAAGACCAAAGGACAGACAGCATGAAATTGTTTTTAAGTGGCTATGCATTTGGTAGTCACAATATATATTTATAAAATAAGTATATGTACCTTCTGAGTTGTGTCTGAGTCATCTTACAGATATAAGGATTTGTGATGCTTAATATAACCCATAGATTACAAGGAAACCAAGATCCACAGTTTGGGAGCCGTTGGCCTATTTCATTTATATACAAAGAATCACACGCCAAGGGACACTGCTTGCCTGGTCACTCAACTCTTTAGGCTGGACTATATCCCACAGTTAGACTGAATCCTTCCCGAGGACAAGAACTTCCCCTTACATGCTTTTGTACATCCACAGTGCTAATAGACCCTTCAATTAAAGATCATCAACTGAGCACTAACCACACGCAGGACACTGAACTTGACTCTGGGAGATACAAAGTATAAGATCCACTTCTTAGTCTTGAGATCTGACAGTACAGTTATAAAGACATGGCAAATGTCTCCACGAATGCATTAATGAATTAGTGAATTAAGGCTGTGAGAGCAAGTGACTCTTTAATGGCTGAACTCCACAGGTTATAGGATTAATCATGCAGTGAGTTTCAGTGCGAACTGAAAGATGATTAGGACCTGGCTGCCTCCTTCAGCCCTGGAAGGTGCTCAGAGAAGAACTGAATGAATTAATGCATACAAAAAGTACTTTGGGTTATTTCTTCCTAGACAGGTACAAAGTGAAACTCATTTTTCAAAAGAATAACTCTTCCTCGGAAACACACAGGAGTCAATTTCTTGCAAGGAGCAGTGGATGAAGAGGAGAGGCATTTTCCTATTTCCTTCCAGGAACCCCTGAATCCTATAATCTCTTAGAATGTTATTGCTGGGATCCAGAAATCATGTAGGTCAACCTTCCATGGGTGAGACTATTAAGGCTCCAATGGAAAAGTGACTTGCCCAGGTTCATAAAACCAATTCCTAGCATAGCTGGGACTTGACCTCTAGGAGCTGGACTTCAAAGCTAGTGTTCTTTCCACTTTATCTTCCTACCTTGAAAATCCCTTTCCTTTCACTGAACTTATCAGAACTACTTGTCTAAAACAAGTCTGCCTGAGGCTAACCCACCCACCTTCTTATTCTAATCACAATGCTAGACTGGCCTTTCTTCTCTTGCTATCTAAACATGCCCTAATTAGAAATCAGAAGCAACTCCTGGGCCCAGGCCAATGCTTCAAAGAGTCTGTGTATTGGCACCCACAATGCCAAAACCATCCTTGGAAAAGACAGACTGTTAATTACAGAACCCAAACCATTGCTTTGTGGATTGTGGGGATTTCGTGAGCACGGGTGGGAGATGGGGGAAGTTCTGGAGGGGCTTTCTTCACTGTCATTAGTTTTCACCCACAACAGAGAGCTGTCTTCCCTAGGATACCAGAAAGCAATTAGGTTGGGACCCGGCCAGGGAAGCTCCCACCATCTGGTGAATATTTAGGCGTCCTGGGTGATCTGGAAAGTCAGTGGGTGGGCACTGAGATACACAGATAGGCCTTCTGGCCAAGGATGTTTGAGGCTCAGGAATCTGGAGGGGCAAATGCCCTCAAGAAATCACCCCAAATTCCCTGACCATCTGTGGACTGAAGTCAAGCTATTGGTCAAGTTTCCCTAACAAAGCATTGCTCTGGGAACCTTAATCCATTAATCCATTCACTCAACGCCCATCTATTGTGCCAGGTTAGTATGGTGAAGTCACTTGACTTACATTGACCATCATGTGACCTCCACCTCTGATGCTACTGCTCCTTAGCTGTGTGACTTGGGCGAGGCGTTTATTTTTCTGGTCCACCTCCTTGTACTTCTGGCTCAATCTCATCACCTATAAAGTGAAGGGATTGTACAAAATGATTCCCTTTCCTTCTACCTGTGTGAGTTGGGATCCAGTTAGGAGACAGAAACCACACAGTACTTGGAACAGGGGAAGTTCAATACACGGAATCATTCACTAATAACAGAGAACTAGTTACTGGGGGGTGAAGTGAACTCTGCAGAGTATTAGAATAGCACCTAGAGGGCGCGGCCTCAGGCTTGCCCTCCGGCTGAGACAGAGTATCCAAGGAAGGAACGAGTTGGAGAGTCCCTATCCCCAAGGCTGATGTGAGGACCATGTAGCTGTAATCCAGTGAATGGCACAGAAATTCTTTGAGGTGTTACCGGGCTGGGCATGCAGGCAAGGAGTCATCCACTGAGGCACTGGAGAAATTTGTTGAGAAACTGCCCTTGGGAGTGCTGTGGGTCTTGCTGGGAAGCCCACTAAGGAGCTTGTGGAAGCCCACAGAAGCTGCCATTGAGGGTTGCACGGAAACTTGCTTGAGGTGCGTGTGCCCCATCCCCTGGTCCCCTGCCGCAGGAAAGGCACACGAGAAAGAAGAAAGCATGTCAGAACCAGGAAGAGAAGTCCCTTTCTACCACTCTCCTGCGGTGTCCTTCCAGAACCCTCTACTGACAAAGCGTAACATCATGCCATCATCGGGTAAAGAGAAATATTTTCAGGCTCCCACCCCAGTACCACATGCTGGGCAATGAAGGGTAGATTTGCAGATGAGATGTGACAAATCGATGACTGGCACATTATCATTCTATAATACATGATTCTTTGATTCAGTCCTTTTTTTTAACGTTCAAATGTATGAAAGAAGTAAATCATTTGTATGGTACCTAGCCTAGACATGGTCTTAGCCTATTCTATGATCTCCTCACCTCTATTCCTCAATAATTAATGAATTGCTTCAGAAACAACACAACACAACACAACACAACACAACACAACACAACACAAAACAAAACAAAACAGTCCTGGGTAGGAAGACCTTTGACTTTAAAACTCTGAGCATGCCATAATTATGCTTATATATGATTATAAATATCTCTGTTTTAATTACAATTATGTAAGTAGTGACAAGTTATTAGTAACAACTATGCCAAGGATGTAGGTACATCTGAGCTTCCAGGGGAATGAATAAAAGTTGTCAAGGCCTTTGCTAGCCTTCCAAATGACAACAAATAACTCAGAGAAGTAAGATCAAGAATAAAGGGAATCTCAAATCAAATGCTATGAAGAACCAGGTGAATGACAAAATGTGATAGAAGGTTGTAGGAAGGAGAAACATCCACAGGCTGAAATGGTCAAGGAAAGATGTGTGTTGGAATCCCAATTTGAGAAAAATGTTGAACAATGGGCAAATATTGAGGGAATAGGCCAAGATGTGGCCACAAGTCCTGTGACCCCAAATTTGCTAGCCTAATGTCCGAACTCAGTCAGTTGCCAATACATGTGCAATGCACACAGACTGTTGATAGGGAGATCAGCACACAGGACCTCTGAGTCACTGGATCCTGGGCAGCCTCATTTGGAGGAAATGTCATTATATAGACCTTCCGCCATCATTTAGGCAAACCCGTGGTTCTCGTATCAATGGGTTGACCATTTGCTAGTGTGGAGGATTCACTGTTGTAATCATCACTTTTGCTCTGCACATTAACTGAAACTTTGAAATACCAAAAAAGAAGAACAAATAAATGTCCCAAATAATTGCGATCAACGGTGCAAACACAGCCTTGCTGTGTCGGGTGCGTCGGGTTTATTTGCTCTCTCATGAGTGAAAATTGGGCAGAGGTGTGGCTCAGAAGTGTTCTGAGTGTTTTGACAAGCTGTGCCCTGTGTGGGGATGACAGAAGGCAAGTGGCTATTGACCTTGGTCAATATTGCTTGTATTTAATATTTACTGATATTTGGCCTCTGTGACCCGAGAGTTTGCTGACTTTCCTTCTACCTCTCTTGGTTGGCCTCTGTTTCTCCATGCATCCTCTAAAAGCTGTACTTCCTGGCCCTTCCTATCCATTCCTGTGGCTCAGATTACCATTTATATCTGCTGACAACATCTGTCTGAGTTTTTATCTTCAGCTCCAAGCCGGAATAGGCAATTCTAGCTCAACGTGTCCTGAGCTGAACGAACTTTCTTACCCCACAAAGCTGCTTCCACTCCTGCTTGCCCTCTTAGCATAAGACAACATTCTTTCACCCAGGGGTGCAAGTTAAAAACCAGGAAGTCATTCTTATGCTTTCATTCTCACCGCCGCCCCCCCCCCCCCAAACATTCGTATCAGTCCTCAAAGGCTACTGAGATCCTCTAAAATCCTTCAATCCACCTCCTAGTTTCCACCCCACTTCCACCCATGTGCCAGAACCTCTAACCTGGACTCCCACAACTCAACTAGTTTTTAACCAGGCAACTACTTTACTCATGAAAAAAAACTGTATTGAAAAGAATCATATCCAACCTAGGTTGAGGTTGTGTCCCTCCGAGTTGGTTTTACTTTGCTTTAGTTTGCTTCTGCCATGAGTGTAGAGTAGATTACAAATATTTTTTTAAAAATATTCTTTTAATGTTTGTTTTTGAGAGAGAGACACAGAGGGCAAGCAGGGGAGGCGCAGAGAGAGAGGGAGACGCAGAATCCGCAGCAGGCTGCAGGCTCCGAGCTGTCAGCACAGAGCCCGACGCGGGTGCCAACCCAAGAACCGTGAGATCATGACCCGAGCCGAAGTCAGACGCCCAACCGACTGAACCACGCAAGCACCCTTAAAAACAATTTTAATGCCAGTTTCTTGGCTTCAAGGTGCCTGGTCATGCAATTAATATAGTTTGAAAACCCCAGATGGTGTGGGGCCAAGCATGAAGTTAAAGATCCTTTTTGGAGACTACCTGTTTCCCACTTGACGCCTGTGCCCATGCATCTCTTTGCCAGCGGGTGGATATTTTCCAGTGCATGCTTCCACAGAAGACCTAGGAATAGAATTCGGTGATTCATCACTTCTGTATAACACCCAGTGCTCATCCCAACAAGCGCCCTCCTTAACACCCATCGCCCATTTAGTCCATCCCCTCCATGCAACACCTAGCTTTACGATGGTTTTCTAGTTGCGGCTCCCAGACGTTCATTTTCTTCCCCAACGATATTTGCTAGGCAGCATGCTACTTACTAGTCATCACAGGACAGAAAAGGTGAGCAGAATTGGAAAATCTTTAATTTTGTACAATAAAGTAGAACCTCGTCTTTCGATTGCATTTTAGAGTAATTCCCTGGTCGTGCTTTATCTCAGTACCAAGCATTGTAAAGATTCTGCCGTATAAACGTGTTGTTTTTATAAAAGTGGTCACCTGGATGTTATCCTGACTCACGTAAATTGCAACATGCAAGGATACGCTGAACTCACACAAGACGCAGGGGTCCTTCCATCAACCCCTTCTTTACTTGGGAGTGTCTGCTATTCCCTCTGCTATGCCCCCAGGACTCATAGGGCAGGACATGGGACGCTGACAAATAGAACATGGGGGAAATCACCAGTATCGGTAACCCAGTAAACATTAAGAAGGCCTATTGCCTTTTAAAAAAATAAATTAAATAGAATTTTAATATTTTCTTCTCTTTCCTCAAAGGATTATCTTGTGCATTCTGAGGGGGTCTCTGTAGACCGTGGTTTTCGAGGAGGATGTTCTAAGTTGAACTGCATCCCCACTGTAGGATGCAGTAGATCCTACTCCTGAACCAGGGGGTGCACATGCTTGTGAACGTGACCGTGTTTGGAAATAAGGTCACTGCAAATATAGTTAGTTTAATTAAGATGCGGTCAAGCTGGAGCAGGTGGGCCCTTTATCTGATATGACTGGTCTCCTGACAAGAGGAGGAGACGCTCAGAAAAAAAGACAAGGTAGAGGCCCACAGGGAGATAGCCGTGTGATAAGGAAAGCAGAGATCCGAGTGACGTAGCCATGAGCCAAGGACTGCCAACAAACACCAGAAGCTGGAAGAGACAAGGAAGGAGTCCCCCTTACAGGTTTCAGAAGGAGCATGGCTCTGCGGACCCCTTGCTTTTGAACTTCTAGCCTCCAGAACCGTGAGACCGTACATCTCGGTTGTGTTCAGCCACAAAGCTTGTGGTACTTGTTACAGCAATCCTGGGAAACTAATACGAACGTGGATCCAGAGAATGACTGAAGGAAGTTCAGAGACGTGGCAGGAATACCAGTCGGGCGAGGGGAACCCGGAAACCTGGGTAGGTGACAGCCCAGGCAGGAGGGTGTGCTCCATGGTTTCCGATGCATCCCGGGAAGCAGGAGGATGTGAGCAGAGGAATGTGCTCGCTCGCCCAGGGGTGGGGGTGCGGAGAGGACCCGCATCTGCTCCAAGGGGTGGAGACACTTAGGGGGCAGAGGAAGATGCACCTGGTTGAGGGTGGCGATGGGTTGTGAAGAGCCCTCAGTGCCCATTCTTTCGGCTCCCTTGGCCTTCCCTCTCCTTGCATCCAGGTTTCTTTGGCTGCCTTCTGGTTGTTGCAGCCTTCTCTATGTTAACATTCTTTAAGATCTGCCTGCGACCCACATCTGGGCTTCCGGCTGCACCCTGTCCCCACCCCCCACTCCGGTTCTTTCTGTGTCCTTTCCACACAGGACGGGTCACATTCTCTCTGCCTCCGATGCCTGAAATCCTACCACATTCGAGCTACCACCTTAGCGCCCTATTTATAAAGGTGTCCTAAGTTCTTGCATTTCTGTTTAATAATGGCATCCTAAGCAGCTGTCGGAAAGATTGCCCTCATCAAAATGAAAAAGCAAGGTGTAGAAAAGTCTGTCTTGGGACACTTCCATCTTATGTAGAGAAGTTGTCTATGCCGAGCTAGACCACGCATAGCCTGTTAGATCAGACGTAAGAGAGGACAAGGAAGGTAAAAACCTGTTCCTAAAGAAGGAGCCCTATTTCTCTTGAAAGGTTCAGACATTATCTGCTAAACTCAGAGAAGAGATTTCCCCTCTAGCAGCTGACGGGAAAGAATAGGTTTGCTCACTTACTCATTCATTCGACAAATATTAATTAAGCACCTATTTCTTGACCTGTGTTAAGTGTTGGGAATACAGTAAAGAACGAAGGTGTAATATATCCGCTCTTGGAGGGAGTGCAGTCTTTTGAGGAATTTAGGCCTTTGATGCAGTGTGATAAATGTCAAAAGGAAAACTGTAGAAGCTTTGTATTCCAAATGCCTGCTTATCTATGTGTCAGTCACTTGGTATGATAGGCAGAGTAATGACCTCCAGGGATGGCCCTGTCTTAATCCTCAGAAGCCTGTGAATATTTTATCTTACGAAGCAAAAGGGTCTTTGCAGACGTGATTCAATTCAGAACCTTGAGATGGAGATGTTACCCTAGATAATTGGGGGGTGGAGAAATGTAATTATATGCCTCCTTAAAATCAGAGAGTGTCTCCTAGTTGATTTCAGAGTGAGAGGGAGATGTGGCTTTGAAGATGGAGGAAGGGGCCACCAACCATGGAATAAGGGCAGCTTCTAGAAGCTAGAAAAAACAGAAATGAACACTCCATGGACACCTTGATTTTAGCCCAGTGAGACCTGTGTCTGGCCTCTAATTTACAGAACTGTGACTTTTTTTTTTAAGTTTATTTATTTATTTTGGAAGAGAGAGACAGACAGACAGACAGAGACAGAAAGCATGTGATTGGGGTAGGGAGATAGAGAGAGGGAGAGAGAGAGAGAGAGAACCCCAAGCAGGCCCCGTACTGACAGTGTGGAGCCTGATGAGGGACTCAAACCCACGAACCGTGGGTTGAGAACCCATGACCTGAGCTGAGATCAAGAGTTGGACACTTAATCAACTGAGGTGCCCCAGAGCTGCGTTGTTTTAAGCCATTAAATTTGTGGTCAGCAACAGTAAACTGATACATTGGATTAGGCTAAGGCATACAAAGTTGAATAAGACAAAGTCCCTATCTTCAAGAAACTCACAAAATTGTTTCTTGAACAAGAAACATGTGGAGAGAAACATGTGAACAGCATAATAAAAGTGCCAAGTTTGGAGTGTGTGCATGGAGCTGTGTACATCAAAATTTATTTGGAAACTTCCTGTTAGTCTCTCCAGTTTTCAGATTACCCAGTGGTAATTTTCAGTCTCTAATGGTGCAACTGGTTAACGACATTGACACAGCTGATCATGCCCTCCTCCTAGACACACTTCCTTCTTTTGGTTTGCAGGACCCCACACTCTTTTGGTTTTTCTCCTTCTTCACCGGATGTCACTTTTCCATATCTATCTCCTTTGTTCCTTATCTTCTCCCAACCCGTTCATATTGGAATGTCCTAGAGTGTCCTTGGCCCTCTTTTCTGTAGCTGTATTTCTTCCTTTGGTGACCTCATATAGCCTCATGCCAACTATATGCTGACCACAGCCAAGTTTATCTCTCCATCCCAGACCTCTGTCCTGGGCTCCAGATTTATGCATCCAGCCTCCCACTTGCCATTTCCACTTGGATATGTAATGGACATCTCATAGGGAACATGTCTAACACCGAACCCCTGGTCTGCCCTATCCCACCCTGCCTCCGACAACCTACTCCGTCCACAGCTTTCCCCATCTCAGTAGATAACTTCCAAGTGCTCAGATTCATAACTGACTGCGTTTCATATCAATCTATCAGGAATTTTAAGTGGCTCAACCTTCAAATATATCCAGAATCTGACCACTTCTCTACTGCTACTACCCTGGTCTGCTCACCATTGCCTCTTGCCTGGATTACTGCAAAACCATGATATGGTTTCCCATGTCCCTCCCAGAAAAGCCTTAAGCCCTCACAATATCCTACCAGGCACTACAGGATCTGGATCCCCGGCCCACCTTCCGTCCCTCAGGCTATCTCTATCTGTTGCCTTTTTTTCCATTCTGTTGCAGCCACCCTAGTGCTTTTCACATCTGGATCTTTGTTCTTTAGGAAGAACGATCAGTCTCAGGGAGTCTGAACTATGCCTGGCACTTAAGAAGCACCCAGTAAATATTCAATGAGTGAACAAATGAATGTTCTTAATCACTAGCTCTCCTGTTGCTTGATTCTCCTTGTTGTTTTTTTTTTAATTTTTTTTTTAACGTTTATTTATTTTTGAGACAGAGAGAGACAGAACATGAACGGGGGAGGGTCAGAGAGAGGGAGACACAGAATCTGAAACAGGCTCCAGGCTCTGAGCTGTCAGCACAGAGCCCAACGCGGGGCTTGAACTCACGGACCTCGAGATCATGACCTGAGCTGAAGTCGGACGCTTAACCGACTGAGCCACCCAGGCGCCCCTGATTCTCCTTGTTTTTAATGATGCTGTTTACACCACTAGTTGCTTGAGATATTTATCTAGAATCTCAGTTTTGGACAGCATTGACTGGGCTCTTGAATGTTTTGATTTTTTATTTAGAATGCAGTGCTTTTATGATGTCAGGGGCATTAATATTAAAAACAAAGAGCAAACAATTGAAAAAACAACCCTTAGGGAACATGTCTGAAAGCTTGAGTCTACCTCAGAGTGGTTTTTCAACCTGGCACTCTCCACCAAACTTGTTCCGACTTGACTCAGAGATGAAACTGCAAATACGTAATTCTGAAAGTTCACACGACAATCACCCATGACTTTATAAACGCACTGATTTTGTGAGTATTCATATTCTTTTTTAAAAATTTTTTTTAACGTTTATTCATTTTTGAGAGACAGAGAGAGACAGCATGAATGGGGAAGGGGCAGAGAGAGAGGGAGACACAGAATCTGAAGCAGGCTCTGAGCTGTCAGCACAGAGCCCGATGCGGGGCGTGAGCCCATGAACTGTGAGATCGTGACCTGAGCAGAAGTCGGAAGCTCAACCGATTGAGCCACCCAGGTGCCCCATGAGTATTCATATTCTTAAACCTGAAACCAGAAGGTCAACGAATCCTTTGTTTAAAATGGCATTAAGCTAAATCTGTGTCTGAATTGTTTTCATTCAGAAAACTCAGTCACTTACATTATCCAATAAATCAACACTGACTTCCTGGGCACTTGCTGGAAGAAGCCATGACTCCTGCTTGAGGACATAGACCCGGAGTTACCCAGGAAATGACTACTCTGAATCTCTAGATGTGATTATATCTTCTTCACTTCATCTTTTCCATATTTTGGAAAAAAGAGGAAGTACCAGCAAAATGCAAAGACTAAAGCAAGCTGGTCTGTTATACTTTTCCTAACCCTAGTATCAAAAATACATTAGACTCAGCATAATTCGGGGCTGGAGTTCTCTTTTTATTTCATTGACTTGGCTCCTGGGGTGGGGGGGCTATAATCTCGGACAGCTGACAGTCTGAGATCTTGCTAGACCTGCCTGAGGGAACATGAGTTCTGGTGGTTCCAGAAGGATTCATTCTAACTGCCTCCCGTGGTGTGCTGGGGTGACTTCACAAGAGCCGACTGGTAAATTTCAAAGGAGTTGTGTTTTTTTTTGAGCCGGTCGATGTCACATTGCTGTCTCTCCATGGTGAGAGTTGGAAGTTGACAGTTACTACAAACCTCCCCCCACCCCCACCAGCTGACCACCACCAAAAAAGTCAGCTATCAGACATTTTACCAGTATAGCAGGGGTTGAATTTCTTTTTCAACAGACCTAGTTTTGTCAACAGGGGTTTCTAAATTCCCATTTTCCAGTTTTGGTCTTTTTCTCTGAAGTATTTTAATTTTCTATAGCAAATCACTTACAGGTCATTTTATTTAAGTTTTGACTTTATCATTTGTTGTGTGTTTTTTGTCTTGTTGTTTTTGTTTTTTCTCTATGAGCAAATTCTTTACAAGTGGGAATCCCTGATTAGGCTTCGGTTTTACGTTTGTTTACACAACTCCATTTGTAACTACATAGCATGATTAATAATTGCTGACTCTCTGTCCCGCCCCTTCTCTAATATTGATGTAATTTAGCCTATGTCAGCTTCCGCATCATCATTCTTAAAACTGGAGTAATGGTACATACTGCTCATTTACTTGCGGGGAGTATTAAAAAAATAACATGTAGACTCGGCACGGTGCTGGGCACATGGCAATATCTCACAAACTTTTACTTACTGTGTAGTAATAGTGGCAGGTATTGAGCTGTAAGAAGCGCACACACAAAAGGGTGAGATGGAATGCGTTGGTGAACAAATACTTTGACCTTTATACCTTTATAGCTTAGGAACACGAATAAACCAAGGTTTGCCGCCTGGTAGTTGAGATATTGGGTGTCCCTATCTAAGCGGATTGCTTTGCAGGTAGAAAGAGATCAGTGGAGAAATTATCTTTAGACACTCAGAGTAACAAGGCGGATTTCGTAGATCAGTCAGATCAGGTTGATATTTCAGAGTTGTAGGACTGAGAAATGTTGGCTACTTCGTACCTTCTTGTTCTCCTGAAACATCCAAACGCCCTGTGTCCTCATTGCCCATCTTCCTTTTAACTGATGGTCATGATTCACAGGAAAACAGAAGCAATGACAACAGTAAAGACCTTCTTTTCCTTCCACAAATATAGCGACCTTTGTGCGTCTATACCTGTATTTTTTGTCTTCACTCGTGTTATTGCAGATGGCATGTCCAAGCTCCTATCTAAAGGATCACACCCCCCCCCTTTTTTGTTTTACCTTCTCTAGAGCTTAACTCCCATCTGTGTCCCCCTTCAGTCTTTCTCCTTGACTGGTTCATTCTCCCAGCCTACAAAAAAGTGTTAGTAGTGCTTAAAAAAACAAAGCCTTCTGTGGTTCCCTTGCCACTTTCCAGCTACTATCCCCTTCTCTGCTCTCCTTCACACCGCACTGGTCATAGCCTCTACCTCATTACCTTCCATTCTCTCTTGAACCCAGTTTACTCAGGCTTCTCTTTCCCGCCGGGAGCTGTTTTGTCATTAGCGGCATCCATAATGCCAAACCCAATGGTCACTCAACTGTCTTCATGCTCGTCCATCTCTCTGCAGTATTCTGCCTTTGAAAAACCACCCTCCCTTGATTGCTGGAGCACCACACTCTGGTTTTTTGCCTGCCCTCTGGCCATCCCTGTCTGTCTCCTATGCGGGACCTTCTCCTCTTGGCCCTTGGCCTTTTTCTCCCATGATAGATCTCATCTGGTCCCATGGCCTTAAGCTCTATGCATTTGCCCAGGTTTCCCAAGGCTGTGTCTCTAGCCCCCTCCCCAAGGAGTTTCGCTCTAGCTATTTAAGCCGCCTACTTAATATCTCCACCCTTGGCTCCCCAGTGGGCAGCTCCGACCAGCATGACCAAAATAGAACCCCTGGCTTTCCCTTCAAAACATAGTTCCCAATGTCATCCCCACTCAGTAAGTGGTATCTCCATCCACCTCGTTGCCTCAGGTTTCCCTCTCCAGATCCAGTCTACTAGGAAGTCACTTCTATTTCTAGACTGTATCCCAATCCTGTTCATGCCCTCCTGCTTTCCCTCCTAGTCACTTATGATCACTTCTTTCCCTAGAAGCAGGAAGACTTTTTTCAGGATATAAATAAGACCCCATCATCCCCTGCGTAATTAGCTTCCTATCAGGAAATCTTCATTCTCTTTCCATTAGAAAACCATCCCAAATCCTCACTTTGGCCTACAATCCCTACTTGTGTTGGCCCCAGGCTGCCTCTCCAAACTCATCTGGCTCATATTTTTCTCCCATTGTGCTTCGGCCACACTGGCCTTCCATATGCTCCTGCAACATTGCCAAGCTGGACCGCCCCTTTGTACTTTGGCATTTGCTCTTTCCTCTGCCTGGAGTGTTCTACTTTCACATCTAAACGTGGCAGCCTCCTTTCCGTCATTCAGACCTTAGTTCAGGCACTTCTCCCCAAAGCACTTCCCTGAGCACCCAATCTACGGGAGCTTACTCTCCAGCATGTTACTTTTTGTATTTTCCTCATATCTACCGTCTGCGTTTATCTTGTCCACTCATCTGTTTTGTCTCCTTCCCACCAGCCTTGCTAGAATCCAGCTCATGACAACCAGTGGATCCTTTGACTATTTTGGCCCCTGCTGTTTCCCTAGTGTTGCCTCACACATCACCTGTGACTAACCAACAACTGCTGTGTGAATGAATAAACGTTCTGGACGCCCAACAAAGGTATTTCTAAATACAATAGTTAGTATCGTTGAGGAGACCGGAGACCGGCTGCCATACTGTTCCCTGCCCCACATAGAAAGCCACACCCACACGAGAAATTTCTTTTGGAAGGCAGCATCAGGAAAACTTTACCTCCATTGAGAACTTGCTTCACCTTTTCCTTTTCCACTGTTAAAGCTGTCACTGACTGTTCCCAGTTTTGTTTTGCCCTGGCTCTTAGGAAGCTGAAAACCACATTTCAGACTCAAGGACAGCAGTAATCTTTGTTCCAACAGCGAACACAAATTCTCCCTTCCTCAGGCTCATTTCCTACTTTTGTTATGGGAAGCATGGCAATGACATTTGTTGTCAGTCACTTCAACTCCTTTCTGGAGAGAAGTGTCGTTTAGACAAAAGCATGCAGACGTGTTGACATTCTGCCATAGGCTGGATAGTGTTTGTTGCCTTGGATAGTGTGCTCGTGAACGGGGGCTTTCTGGCTATATGTGTTCATGTCGGAGTGGGAGCAACCTTTATCGTTGCTGGGTGATTTGCTGTGATTCATATTTGGGAATTCCCCAAGGTTGCTCAGTTAGGGTTTACTTGCTTAGTGGGAGCCCAGCCCTCTGGGTGGTAAGGTTTTCAGGCTTATTGGTATTTGTTGACTTGATGAGTGTCACTGCAGAGTTATGACCTAAGACGTTGGATCGTGAGAGTTTATTATTCTTTCAGAGGTCTGCGTCTCAGTAGTGGAAGAAACATGCCTTTTAGCTTAGCTTTACAATGCTGTGCCTTGATCTTCGGGAGATTCACGGGCCACACCCCTCGAAGGTTCAAAGGAGCTGTTCTTAATTGTTGTTTGGGTTAGGGACGGTTTTGAAGTTTACAGAGCATAATACATACATGCTTCTACTTAGCATGGCAAAATTAAAACGTAACTCTTTTGAAGTCCAGGATGTATTGGTATTTTAATTTATTAGTTATTTTGAATATTTGCTTGTGGCAACAGCATTCATAAAATAGCCATAGGAAAAGCATACACTGATCAATTATTATTGAATATCTCTTGATGCTTGTACTAAACTGATACAGATGATATAAAGAATATATATGTGGCTTATCTATGAGGGTGGAATAATGGAGAAATGTCTCTGAATAATGTATGCTTTTAAAACAGCCCTAATGGCTTATATGCAAAGTGGAATAAAGTTGCAGTATTTAAGAATCATATTTTAATTAAAAAATTTCTCTCAAGTCAGCATTGTAATTAAATATCACCAATTTGGTATAAATTATATTTTAATTTTTATGCTAATTTAAACATTGATGCAAGTCGTTTTGAAGAAGGGGCATGCAGGAAAAATTTTTAATCAACTATTCTTTTCCAAAAAGCAGAAGTCTGAGACTTTTGGTAACCAAATTCATCCATCCATTCATCCATCCATCCATCTATAAATCCTGTATAATATTGTGCAAGGAACTCATTTTTAAAAGTTCTATTTATTTATTTAAGAGAGAGAGAGAGCCAGCAGGAACAGGGGAGGGGCAGAAAGAGAGGGAGAGAGAGAATCCCAAGCAGGCTCTTTGCTGTCAGCCCAGAGCCTGACTAGGGGCTCAATCTCAGCAACTGTGAGATCATGACCTCAGCCTAAACCAGGAGTCAGATGCTAAACTGCCTGGGCCACCCAGGTGCCCTAGGAACTCATTTTTAAGATTAACTTTTTAAAAATACATGTTTTATCTACACTTATATCGATATAATTTTTATATAAAAATCAGGACTTACATAAAGATATATGAAATTGTAAAGATATTTTATGAAAATTCCAAATAGTACATTAAAAATATATAAAATAGGGGCACCTGGGTGGCTCAGTTGGTTAAGCCTCCGACTTCAGCTCAGGTCATGATCTCACGGTTTGTGGGTTCGAGCCCCACATCAGGCTTTGTGCTGACCGCTTGCTCAGAGCCTGGAGCCTGCTTCGGATTCTGTGTCTCCTTCTCTCTCTGCCCCTCCCCCGCTCAGGCTTTGTCTCACTCTGTTCCTCAAAAATAAATAAATGTAAAAAAAAAAAACTAAAAAAAAAATAATATGCAATCTTATGTAATATGAAATATAATATATGTAATAAGCTGTGTTTACATACAACTTTGTTAGAACATCTACCTATCCAGTATGGTGCCTATAGCCTTTCTTTTGGGATAATTTAAATCACTATAGTCCTTTTTTTTTTTCTTTTTTTTTTTTTGAGAGAGAGAACGAGAGGGCACATAGGACACAAGTGGGGGAGGGGCAGAGGGAGAGATAGACTCTTAAGCAGGCTCCCCACAACCCTGGGATCATGACCTAAGCCGAAGTCAAGGGTTCAATGCTCAACCAACTAACCACCCAGGTGCCTCAGGTCAATAGTAATTTTAATTTAAGTAATTGTAAGATCATTGTTAAACGTGCATCATAAAGCTTGGGCCACTTACCAAGTGCATTTGAATATGAGATTTACCTTGAGTTATTTTATCTGCAATGTTTTTTCATTAGCAAAGATTGGCATGGAGTGTACCAGTCACATAATTTATCAGTAATTTAGTTATTCAATCCAGAGTATTTACTGATACCTTGCCAGAATTTAAAAATTCCCCTGAAGATCCGGAAGGCAAAAATTATAAGCAGAAAAAGTAAAAATTTCATTTAAATTCTAGGGAGATAGTCTTTATCGGCCATATTTTCAACTCAAAAGCAAGAAGCTTTCTTTATCTACTTATTCAGGAGTGCTGGAATCTTGGGAGTCTTTGGCTCACTGTTTGTGCATATCCTGGTATCCTAGCCAAGATAAGAAAACCCCAAGGTCCAGGAAAGTTTACTGTGGAGTCAGACAGTTACTGATCCCTGAACCAAATGCTTTATGTTTATCTGGGCTCCAGGACAAGGAAGACTGTTTTTAAAAGAGACAATCAAGAGCTTCTGCCTTTGAACCATGTGTACCTAGGGCCATTGATCTCATTAAAGTGAAGCCATTGGTATTTCTAGAGCTTTGTATAATCAAGACTTGATAACAGAAGTTATTTTTCACCAAATGAAACGTGTTGTTCTTTCTTTCTTTTCTTTCTTTCTTTCTTTCTTTCTTTCTTTCTTTCTTTCTTTCTTTCTTTCTTTCTTTCTTTTTCTTTCTTTCTTTTTTTCTTTCTTTCTACATTAAACCTGGATTCAAAGAAATAACTGAGTATCTCAACTGCTTTTTTTAGGTGTAAGCTCAATTATGCCAAGGAAGTTGCTGACCATGCCCCTCCCTGCTCTTTTGCTCCCTTTTTCAATATTGAAACCCATGGCACATTTGGTGTGTTGTAGGTGAAAGGCAGTCTATAAATGCCACGGAGGACAGAGAGACAGACGGAAAGCAGGCCTCTTTGGGAGATAGCTAGCAGACTTAACGATCGCTATAGCAGAGTGATAATTTCGCCATGGGAGAAATTAGAGAAGGTTCTGTAAGAGGGAACTGACATCCCTACGAGTTTTTGAGCTGAGTAACTAAGAAAACTCACACAAGTGCCTATGGTTCTAGGGAGCAGAAGCCACCCTTTCTTCCCACTTTTCTTCTTCTTGCTCTAGATTTTCCAGAATGGGGTCATCGGAGAGCTTACTAGAGATGCAGATGGTTTTTGAATCAGTGCCAAAGATGACCTATTATTTATTTTTTAAAAGCTCTCTCATGCAACGTGTTTTAGTTTTGAATGTGGCAAGAGAAGAGGGTGTGAGAACTGCCTCAGGTCTCACATTCCTGGGGCTGCTGTAGGAGTCGTGGCTGGGGGTGCCCTTCTTCGTGACCCCGTGGCCACACGTGGCTCTGGCAGCTATGCCCTGGCATCTGAGCCGGGAGACCATGGTTCCCTCCAAGGAATTTTGACGGGGCTTTGTTGGCTGGGTTCCCTGGGCTACCCGGAGTGGCAGGAAGCTCTAAAAGTGAGGAGGGAAGTCATTGGACACGAAGTTCATAACCGGAGTTTGTCTGGAAGATTTTCCTGTTTCAAAAGGGATCTTTTTATGTGTACACTTGATTTTGTGTGTCAGTTCTTTATGTTCCTAAGGAATGGTCTTCGTCGGCTTGTTGCCACTGTCATCAGATTGTTATCAGTAGGCATCTCCCAACTGTGCTCTCTGTACCTGCTCTGGCTGGTCCCCTCGGCATCCTCTTCCTCCCTGGTGTTCCTTGTCACCTGTGGGCACTCACTGAAGCTCCGTCCACTCTTGGATACCATCCCTTCATCCACACTTATCTCCTGCTTTTTGCCTTCCCTGAATACCACCCACATCCACGATCCTACTCTGCAGTTCAGTGAGTAGTCGTTTGCCAGCTGAGCTATACATGTTAGCTTTGTTCCCCGGTCTAGAACACAAGCTCCTTGACAACAGGGGTCAAGCGATAGAGGTGGTAAGGAGACTAACTTTGCCCGTTGGTATTATTTGAGAGCCTTTACATTAAAATGCTTTTCTAAACATCATTTCCCTTCCTGGCTTCATAAATTGTAACACATAAGCAAAACAAAAGCTTTCATACAGGTTCGGTATGGTAACAAATAAAAATCCATCCACGTTTGACAAGTGCCTTTTGCTCTGAAGGGAAGATAAAAATAAACCATAGTGATGATAGTGAACAAAACCAAACCTGTCTGGCCGAGTGCTAATAATAGTGACTTTACTTCATGTAGGGGGCCTCCAGATCAATATAAAAAGCCTCACTCCATATTCAAGCCACTGCTATTTACTTAGCTGTTCTCAAATGGGAATAAGCAGACATCAGCTATCAAGTTTCTAGCCTGGAAAAATCCATAAAGGCCACTGGACACAGACACTGTGGGGACATCATACAGACAGTTCATAAAAATAACTTGCCCAACATTTTTGGAAACTGATGCAGGCTGGGCTTGTGGCTCTGTCTGTTTCCTTTGCTTTATCCAGTAACAACAGAGAAGAAGCCAGTTACCAGGGCTATGAGAACTTGGATGCTACAGGAGATAGCCACTACTCCTACTCATAAACAGGGGGTTGCCAATCCTGTCCATGAATACTTGGAACAAACAACCGTTATGCACTCTAAAAGAATGCATCAATCCATTCAGAGATATTTATTGAGCACTTACCACTATGTGCTAAGTGTCAAAAGAGATTGAAACATATATCAGTTATCCCCTAGTTTTAAGGAATTTGGAGTCTAGTAGCGAAATGCTTGTTCAGAACATATCTGTTAGTATCCTAGGAGACCCAATTTAACCCGTTGGAGGATGGAGATCACTTTCAGTGGAGTGATCAGAGAAGGCTCTATGATAGAGGAGGGCACTTAGAACAGATGTATGATTTAAAAAACCTTTTTATTAAAGTATAGCACACACACTTAAAAGCGTACATCTCGTAAAGACTACAGGCTAACTGAATTTTCACAAATGGAACACACTAGTTACATACCCAGCGCTCTGGTTAGGTAACCAGATGGAATAGTACAGTACTCCAGAAGCCACCTCGTGCCTTTTTCCAATCATTCCTGGAGGGAGTAGGATTTTGTTAGCTGAATGTAGATAGCAAATGACTGGAGGAGGGAATAGCCTCATAAAGACGTGGAAATGGAAAGGCATGACCCATGTTTGAGGAATGAACTGAAAGAGTAATTTGCTTGGAGCGTCAGATGGAGAACGGGGTTGAGCTCATGTTGTAGAGCTTTAAATGCCAAGTAAAGGAGTTAGATTTCCTTCATTAGCTGCTGAAGGTTTTCGAGCAAGGGAGGAATATTTTGTTAAGACTTTTGAGGATGGCTGGTAATTTACTAATGCTGGGAAAGGTGAGACTGGAGGTTGGATGACTGGTTGGGAAACTTCTAGAATCCCGATATGGGAGAATTTTGGCTTTGTAGTGGCAGGTGAAGACAGAGACACAACTGTCCACAGGCACCCTTATTAAGAGCCACCAAAAGGGGCGCCTGGGTGGCTCAGTCGGTTGAGCGTCCGACTTCGGCTCAGGTCATGATCTCGCGGTCCGTGAGTTCGAGCCCCGCGTCAGGCTCTGTGCTGACCGCTCAGAGCCTGGAGCCTGTTTCAGATTCTGTGTCTCCCTCTCTCTCTGACCCTCCCCCGTTCATGCTCTGCCTCTCTCTGTCTCAAAAATAAATAAACGTTAACAAAAATTAAAAAAAAAAAAAAAAGAGCCACCAAAAATTGTATGGTTGTGGATCTGAGGAAAGAGGAAGAGTCAAAGAAATTTCCTTTCATAGAACTAATCAAGACAAAATTCACTGTTAATTACTTTTTTTGTTAAGGGCTAATGCGATCTTTGAACGCTGCCTCTCCAAGAGAGCTCTAAAAAAAATTTTTTTTAACAGTATTTAAATAAAACCTTGAGTTACTTCTAAGGAAATTCTAAAGGAAGCCACTGACCTTTCAGACAAAAAGAATCCATTGTTAGTCAGAAACATGGACTGTTTGTCTTTTCAAATGGGTGCCTGCTAGAATAAATATTTTGCTGGGAAAAATGGACCCTAATGATGATTGAAGATGTCGTATTAAAAGCAAATTACTGGGTGTTGCTCACCTGTCTGTTTCTTCACCTTTCCTTTAAGAAAATTTTTTCCTTTAAAAAAATGTTTATTTATTTGAGAGAGAGAGAGAGAGAGAGAGAGCGAGCAGGGGAGGGGCAAAGAGAGAGGGAGACACAGAACCCAAAGCAGGCTCCAGGCTTTGAGTGGTCAGCACAGAGCCTCATATGGGGGGCTTCAACTCACGAACCGTGAGATCATGACCTGAGCTGAAGTCAGATGCTCAACCGACTGAGCCACCCAGGCGCCCCTCTTCGTCCTTCCTTTAAATGATTCTCATTAATCCGAATTTCTGGACAGGACGAATTAATTCATTAGCTTTAGTGTATTTTTGCAGAAAATGAAAAATATTTTGAAGAAAAGGCCATGATATGTTCTCCTTTGGCAACTTCTTGTATCACTTTGGCTATGTGGGTCATTTTTTTTTTTTTTTTTTTAAATAAGTTAAAGTATCAAATCAGGCTTTGCTTCTTCCATCAGATCTTCCTTGAACTTAGACTGTAGAACTGGGCTATCTATGTTGTCTCCTAGCAGCTGAGGCAAACTCTACATACTTTAGTGAGATTACCTGTTTTATTGTCTTACTCACTAGATTGTAAACTTCCTGGATGCAAAGCAACATATCATGTTTATTATTTTCCCTCTGGTAACTAGCTGCGTATAGTACTCCTTAAACATACGTGTGGGTTGAATGAATAAATGAATGGATTGGATTCAGAGAATTGTGATGTCTTAACAAAATCTGTGCAGACTGATCTAATAGATATTAGTTAAATACTTTTTGTTGGGGGGGGGGGGGAGGAAGGAGGACAATTACAGCTGAGAACCAAGAAATGTATTACTATCCATATTAATTTATGAGTTTTTACCTGAAATAGTATTACTGAAAGCCTGGATTCTCATTGGAAGATCCAGGCTTTTTTTCGTTTTCTTTTTTGGAGGAGTACCAACTAATTCAGTAGGCTAAGTAGGGAATACTAGAGCAGAGAGGAAAGATGAAGTGAGAAAGCAAAAAGTGTAGCAAAATGCGACTATATGGAAAGCACTAGACCTTGTTTCCTCTTTTTTTCCTTGGCACAGCACAAAGGGTTAGAGGTATGCTTATTTCTTTTTCTCAAAAATTTCGTCTCTCCTTTTTTCACCACCGTCTTTACCACTATATTGTATTGACGCTCTCCCACTCTCTCTCCCCCGCCATTCCATCTTTCTCTCTAAAGCAGCAGCTTCTTCCCCAACAAATAATCACTGACCGTCTAACATGTACTGTAACGTCTTTCAAAGTCTGCTCTTAACTGTATGTTTTTCTGTAGCGCCCGCACCTTATTCCTTAGAGGCTGTGGTATGTTTCCGGAGTTTAGATGCGTGTGGTTGTTTCCAGGCACTGGGATTTGTGTAGTAAAACACCGGCCGACGGCAGGGAAGTTGAAAGCTGTGTGTTCTTCCTGGGACCAGACGAAAGAAAGGGAACTTAACTTGGGAAAAAGCACATGGGTAGGAGATTGGGGGGGGGGGGGGGGGATCCGGCCAATACGCGAGCTGGCTTAGGTTGGACCCTCTGCTCTCTTTAGACCTGAGACCACTAAAGTAGGCAGGCACCGGTGGCCTGGAGACTGGTTCCCACGTCCTTCCAAGTAGCCACCGCTCACCTCCGCCAGTCCCGCGGCTGAAGTTCTAAACTTTTCTTCCAGCAGGGAGAGGAAGGGTGTTAAGAAGTTTGAAAGGGAAGTCCCGCCCCCTTCCCGGATTCCGATTGGCCGGATCCGGCCCCACCCCCGCCAGGGCCGCGGGAGGATTGGCTGCGGAAGGGGAGCCCCACCGCAGGCCCGGAGCCGGGGGCAGCCGGGGGGCCCCCCAGGTGGCAGGTGGGGCCGGGACCGCCGGCGCCGCCTCCGTCGCCTCGCCGCGCGCTCGCAGCCCGCACACTTGAAGGTTCGCGCGCGGCTCGGGCGCGCCGCGCCGCCAGGAGCCGGACTGCCAAGACTTGGCCATGAAGAGTCTCAAGTCCCGCCTGAGGAGGCAGGAGGCGTCCGGCCCCGCGTCGTCCGGCGCCGCCGTCGCCACCGCCAGCGCGGTGAGTCCCATGGCCCGTGCGTGTCCTGGGCTGCCAGGGCTGCCGGCGCTGCCCTCCCGCGAGCCGCGGGGTCCTTTGCTCGGAAGCGCGCGCCGCCCTGCTCAGCCTCCTCTCAGCTCGTCCCTCTCCGTCGTCCCGGGGACTCCTCCTCCCTTGGGCCGGGGCTCGGCGTCGGCGCGGAGACCCTGGAGACCCTCCCCGTCGCCGCCACGGCACAGCGCCCGCCGCTCACCCCCAGGTCCCCGAAACTCCTGGATGAAACCCCGGCGCTCCGGGATTCAATTGGCCCTACTCCTCCCTCCATCCCGGGTTTCTGGCTCCCCTCTTCCCCGGCGACCCCGGCCCCTCCCCTCGCCCGGGGCTGGCCCGGTTCCCCACGCGCGTCCTGTCGGGCCGGGCCCGCGGGGGGCCGGGACGGGGCGGGGGACTAGCGCCCCACGATCCGGGCGGGCAGAGCAGCGGCCCGGGTGCCGGCCCGTCGCACTCCGCACCCTCCTCGGGTCCGAGACTCCGAGGCCCAGGGGACGTCGGGTGCTGGCCGCCGTCGCTGTATCACTGGGGAAGCTGGATTTCTGAGTGAGGCGGACGGACTAGGGCGCAGATGCAGACAAAGCATCGTAGGGAGCGGTCCTGGAAGTGGTGGTGACGCTGGGAAGGTGGTGGTCCTGCGGGGCCGAGCTTCACCTGTGGGACAGACGTGCGGGGGGACAGGAGGGCGACGCTCGGCAGCCCGGCCTCAGCGTGCACGCTCACGAGTACTCAGGGCCTCTCTCTAGTTGGCAGCAGATCAGAAATCTTGAGAAACAGCCTGACTGCAGATGTTGGGATTTGGATAATTTGGCAAGTCAGAAGAATGGCAGTGTCATCAAAATTCTGCGTTATTAAATGAAAGGTTGCTTTAAAAAGTCGCGAAGAGTCAGAAACGTACACGAGATGGGATGCCCAAACTGCCCTGTTTGCCCACTTGGAGTTACTAAAAGGGGCCTTTATAATGTGGCACAAATTGTACTAAATGATTCTATGTGCTTTTTGTGAGAATACTATTTAATCTGCTTCTGGTTAGGAGTTAATTCAGAATTGTGGCTTTCTCTTCGCCTACTTCTGCGATGATTTTACTCGGTCTTAACAGGACATGGTGGCAAAACTAGGCTCTTTAATTTCCAGTTAAAAAAAAAAAAGGAAAGTTATAGATGGCACGATACTTGATGATTTGAAGTTTAATAAAGCATGGACTTGTTTTATAAGCACATAAGAGATTTCTTTGCTTCACGTTGTTTTTTAAAATAATAGTTGACAAATATTTAGTGATATCAGAGGTCACCGTAGTTAAAGATTAAACTTTTTTGTAGTGCAGGTTGCCTTTCAGCTTTGTAAAAGATAAGCTTTTCTATATTTATTTGCTATATTTTCCCATTTTGTTTGGCTACAGATCCACATCCCACTGGGAGGTTTCTATACCTTAATTTTATCCTGTTTTCTCCTCTAGAAATGCAGAGTATTTAATTGTTATTGCTGTTAGCCTGCCAGTTTGCATTTTATACATTTGGAACATGAAGTGCATCTCTCCAACCTTAAATCTTTAGTATTTACTAAACTGAGCATTCTTTTTCTTAAAATAGCATAAAAATAAAGAGAAATACATAGTATAAAAAAGACAGAATCTGGCTGCTTAGAAAACGTGAACATTTTGGGGCGCCTAGGTGGCTCAGTCGGTTAAGCATGCAGCTCTTGGTTTCAACTCAGGTCCCGATATCATGGTTCGCAAGTTTGAGCCCTGCTTCATGCTCCATGCTGACAGCGCAGAGCCTGCTTGGGATTCTCTCCCTTTCTTTGCCCCTTCCCTGCTTATGCGCGCGTGCTCTCTCTCTCTCTCTCACTCTCTCTCAAAATAAATAAATAATAAAAAAGAAGAAGTGAGCATTTCTGTTTAAGTTAGACATTAGAATAAATTTTGTAAAATATTTCATTTTGTAAAATGAAAATAAATGAGTGTGATGATGAATAACACCAAACCAAGATAGAATGAAATGAATGTACAGGAGAAATAGATTCCTTTTGCTTTCAATCTATACCATAATCCCAAATGTCAGTCAGATTTGGTCACACGTGTATATATTGTTGGTGTTACCAGTTAATTGCATATTCCTTCAGAGTGTAGCACATACAAACAAATATGAATATAAATATTCACCCTTTATGGGAATGATAGCATACTGTACTATTCTATATCATTTTTTTAATTGTAAATAATTAGGCCCAATCAGAGCTTCTCCATTCAGATCCTTGCTGTAATATGCAATGATGAATAAACCTGTGTATATTTCAAGTTTGTGTGTGTATGTGCGTGTGTGTGTGCGTGTACACTTGTAGGATCAGTTTCTAAAAGAATTGCTGGGTTAAAGGATATGCGCATTTGTAATGGTGAAGAATGTTAAATTTCCTTCCTTACATCATGTACCCAATGTGTGAGAAATTATTTTTTCCATGCTTTTAAGAGCCTGCTGCATGTTTTCTTTGTTTCTTTCTTTCTTTCTTTCTTTCTTTCTTTCTTTCTTTCCTTCTTTCATCACAAAATTTTATTGAAAATCACTAAAGACCTAAATAAGGAGATAAATAACCATGTTTTGGATTGGAACACTCATTATCTTAAGAACATCAACTTTCAATTGGCCCATACATTCAATGCTATTCCAATCCAACTCCCAATAGATCTTTTCTCTTTTTCATGAACAGTTTATCCTTTGCATTTTTCTATTGGGTTCTGATTTTTTAAATTCATTTGTACATACTTTATGTCACGGAAATTAGCCATTTTAGTAGGAGTAATATTTTTTCTTAGTTGGTTATTCATCTTAGGACTTTGTTTATGGTGGCTTTTGCTATGCAGAAAGTGGTTATTTTTATGCAATTCAGTTTATCAACCTTTTGTGACTTTTAGGTTTACATTATATTTTCATCTTTTTACTCTGTAATATTAAGCAAAAAAAAATCTACCTAATTTCTTTTAGTTTTTAAATATATATATATCTTGCTTCCCCCCCTCCCTTTTACCCCCATGATTACCTAATTTGAATCTTAAAGCAGTCATTTAATTATCATGGTAATCATCATAATGTTCTCTGCACAACTTTGATTTGAGGAAGAAAAATCTTAACATGTGTATTTCATAAATCTTTTTCTTCTTGTATTTATTTAAGATTATTTATTTGAAAGAGATGCATTAACAATAGACTGAGGTATGTAAATATTTTATAGTATGTGAAATACAGATTATTAGCTTAACATGCTAAGTTATATGTAGAAAAAGTCATTTAAAATATTTTGAATAGTACCATGGTTATAAATATGCCAATGAGTTTAGAGTTCACTCAACAGTGGTTATGTTTATATATATATAAATGTAGTTCATAATTATAAATTGTGGGTAAAATACATTTGAGAGTTTGTCCTATACTAGATGAATCTGGAGATAGCTGCATCTTTTAATCATAAAATAAAACTATTTTTGTTGTTGACATTTATCTTAATCACTAAATTGGAGCTTCAGATTTCTGAAAGGGATAATTGAATGACTGTAAATGCTATTTCAAATCTAGTCAATTACATATGCAATTATATGTACAATTATGTATACAATTATGTGTACAGTGAGAATAGACTATTCCGTTTTCACCTAGTTCAGACTAGGAAAATTGAGTAATTAAAATTAAGAGACTGTATTTCCAGAACAGTCACAGTAACAAATACTGTTAACAGACATTTTGGAAGGGGGTTCCACTTAAACTGTACTTATGCTTATCATTTGTAGTGGAGTAAATGCAGATTGTTAGTTATCTCTGAGATGGGAGGTTCTGCAGTTAGTTTTCTGCTGTTTCTCTAGGCTACTCTGATTTGGGGGCAATGAATTTTATGAATGAGCAACCAAATACGTTCTAAAGCATCTTGTTAATATCTCAGTAACCTGAAAAAATATTGGTGTTTCCAAACACATTTAGAGTTACAGATACAGCAACTGAAAAATATCTTCAAAAAAATTCCTTTGATTCCCACTAAGAACACAAGTATGAGATGTTTAGAAAGTATAAAAGATTAAATTTTGTCTCAGTTATGATTTTGAGAAGCGTTTTCTGTTTTGGAGTACATTTGAAAAGATGTTAACATTATTATTATAACAATGATTTTTGGGTAATGTGAATAGTAAGAATTAAGATCACAAATTGTTACATTTAAACTCATGATACTTAATTGAGCATTGTTTACTCACTTTCATTTAGGATACCAACCTTTATTTTTGTTGTTTTCTTTTAAAGATTTTATTTTATTTTTTAAAGTAATCTCCACACCCAACTGGAGATCAAACTCACGACCCTGAGATCAAGAGTTGCATGCTTCATGACTGAGCCAGTCAGGCGCCCCCAGGATGCCAACCTTTAATTAAAAACGCTTAACTTAATTAAAATTTTGTTCAGACAATTTCCTAGAGTTATCCCTGCATTGCATTTCTTGTGGTTCTTGAAGGAAGATCACAATAAAGAAGCCCTGTTTTTATACTTTTGATTTTAACTGCAGGTGATCATGCTTATTTGAATTGCTGAATTTTATTATAATACTAGAGCAGGCAGTTGAGTTGGTACACAGGGAATTCAAGAACTTAAATGATGAGTAGTTAAGGATTTCTTTTTTAAGTTTATTTATTTATTTTGAGACAGAGAGAGGACAAGTGGGGGAGGATAAGAGAGGGAGAGAGAGAATCCCAAGCAGGCTCTGCACTGTCCTTGCTGAGCCCAATGTGGGGCTCGAACTCACAAACTGTGAGCTCATGACCTGAGCCAGAATCAAGAGTCAGATGCCTAACTGATTGAGCCACTCAGGGACCTGAGTAGTTAAGGATTTTAATTACTTCTTTTTTTTAAAAGTTTATTTATTTGTTTTGCGAGAGGGTGGGGAGGGGCAGACAGCAAGGGAGAGAGAGAGAATCCCAAGTAGGCTCTGCACTGTCAGCTCAGAGCCTGATGGGGTGGGGGTCGGGGGGGCAGGGGTTGATCCCATGAACTGTGAGATCATGACTTGAGCGGAAACTAAGAGGCGCTTGCTTAACTGAGCCACCCAGGCGCCCCTTAATTGCTTATTAATAAGAGTGAAATAATGATTGTAAATCTTTGTTTATTGTGCACGATCCACATTTTTCAAATTTAAAATTATTAGTTCAGGAATTGGACCCTATTTAGTTTGGAAAACGTTGATGGAACACATAAGTTAGGCTCAAGAGTGAATTATAATTAAGTCCTCTGTGAAGAAATAGGTAATTCCAAGTTGGAAGCAGAAAATGCGTAAGTGGAGCCTGGAATCCTCTGTCACACTAGAAAGCAAGGGGGCTATCAAAGGTTCGGACTCAGGAGCCAACTTGAAGAGGTTCCCACGTGGCCAGTGCTGGGACAGTTCCATCATCAATAAGGATAATGTGGCAGTGTACTAGTCTTTAAATCTGTGCATTCATAATAATGATTACAAAACAAAGAGAAACTTGTCACTTTTGGAGGATGTTAGGGAGCCGATGTATTCTTTTAAGAACCAGAAAATAAAGACAAAGAATGAAGTATGATACTTTTCCTTAAGCCAACCAAGTATTTGATGAGGGAGGTTTCTTTTTTATACAAGGTGTTTTCATCCCAGCTGATAGATGAAGTTGGGATGATGGAATTGGTATATGTCACAGTTTCCCAGCTCCTATTGAATTGATGGATCTAGAGCACAGACAGTGATTATCAGTGGCTACTAAGGTCTCAAAGGGAAAGACAACCAGATGGGTTGTTGTCTATTTCTCCCGATAGAAATATTCATTACTACCTATGGATAGTCTTGCCCAAAGAGCCTCCATTTAACAGAAAATACAGGTATAGAGCAACATGGGGATGCAGTGAATGTAATTGTGATCATGGGAAACTCTTAGAACAAATGGCTTAGTTTCTTCAAAAGTAAATTATAATAAGAAAAAAAAATGGAGAGATCTGGAGATTAAAAGAGATTTAAGAGACATATTAACCAATTGCAATGATAGACTTCATTTGGACCCTGATTAATCATAAAAATAAAATGAGGCAATGTAAACACTACCGGGATAAGTGATGGCATTGTGGAACCATTACCTAAAAAGATTTAAATGTGATAATGGTAGCGATGTGGTTATGTTTGCAAAGAGTTTTTATCTTTCAGAGAAACATTTAGAAGTATATTGTTTACAGATGAAACGATGTGAAGTCTGGGATTTGTTTCCAAATAATCTGTGAGTGGGCAGATGGGGGAAGTGAGTAGTAGGGGGTAGAGTTGAAACAGGGTTGGTCATGAATTCATTGTTGTAGTTGGCTGGTTCATGATACTGTTGTATTTACTTTTGTGATACTGTTGTATTTTGTGTATGTCCTAAAAATTCCGTAATGAGAAAGATCTAGCCACAGCCTTCAAAAGTTTTAAGAACCAGACATATAATGCAGTATGTTAAAAGCCAGGGAGTGATAGAGGTGTATATAAATTGCTGTGGGTGCACAGATGTGTAGGGTGGAGGAGGAGGAGGTGAAAAGGTGAAGCTTGAGCCTGGGCCACATAGACAGTTTGAAGGTTGTCCAGGCCAAAGAACAGCAAACGCAGTGGTGTAGAGCTGTGAAATTCCTTAGTGCATTGAGGGAGCATCAGATGTGGAAAGGAACCTTGGTGTTACCATAGAGGGTGGCACAGATGAGGTGCGGATGAAAATTTCAGAGTGAGGAGCTGGAGGGTGGCAGCTAGAGGGGAATAAAGGAAAGCTTTTCTTTTTTGTTAACTTGAACTAAGAATTTGAATTCCTGGGCGCCTGGGTGGCTCAATCCTTTGAGAGTCTGACATCGGCTCCGGCCCTGGTCTCACAGCTTGTGAGTTCGAGCCCCGCGTCGGGCTCTGTGTTGACAGCTCAGAGCCTGGAGCTTGCTTCGGATTTTGTGTCCCTCTCTTGCTCTGCTCCTCCCCTGTTCATGCTGTCTCTCTCTCTCTCTCTCTCTCTCTCTCTCTCTCTCTCTCTCTCAAGAATAAAGAATAAAGAATAAAGTTTAAGTCCTTGTTCAGACAGATTTCTCAATTGGTAAAATTTCATGTGAAGAAATTATTGTATGGGTAGGAGTTAACAAGTTTATCCTTCTTTTCTTTCCTGCTTAGAATGAGCTAATAGCCAGCAACATACTTGGTAAAGAAATCTACATCCAAGAATATTAAACTTAAACATTACAACTCCTGTGTTTCATCTCTATCCTATTAGAAGACTTAAGCATCCTGTTAGCAATCATGCAAACATTTGCCTTGACACCTAAGGCATATAATAAATTGTCGAACATTTCCACCTGCTTGAGCATAGTTATGTAAGAGCGATCAAATTGATTTCTGTAGGAAATTTGCCAAAAAATGATGGTTGAAATGCATTTCCTGAAATTATAAACAGAATGGCAGGATAATATACACTTGATGCCTCCTTATTCTGAATCGTAAAATAATTAAAAGCTTTATATAGCTTTTCTCTTCTAGGCTTAACTATATAACACAAAAAGACAAGAAAAGAATTACCCTTTTGTGGTCACAAAAACGGTTTTGTCTGTTGGATTTTTGTTAGCCTCGGAAGTCTTGACTATTAACGAACATTGATGAATTTATTTCAGAATGGTATAGTCTCCAAAGTGATGTGCAAAAGATGAGCCATGACAGTTACTAAAGCTGTGGTGAAGGATGAGATGGGATGAACTGTATAATCGAATCAGACCTGGCAAGTGCCCTGGAGGGAGAACAAGTGTATGACTGAAGCAGTCAAGATAAGTGACTGCCTATTGTTTTAAAAACCTTCCCCTCCCCGTGCCCTAAGAGTCATACATGTTCAGTATAGAAAACAAAATACAGTTGAAGATAAAGAATAAAATAAGTCACCCGCAATGCTTTTTACTATGCCATAAGCCACTGGTCATGCTCTTTTTAAAGATTGCATATTGCCTCTTTATTATTCAATCAGAATTTAATTATCTTGATAACAGTGATGATACATGTATCATTTTTTGGATCATCTTTGATTCTGATAAGCTTTGTACTTAAAATTATAAGTAATTTGAAATGATTTGAGCAGATACAAATGTCCCACCAGGAATACTTAGCAAATACTAGTCAATTACGTAAAAAGAAATTATTGATAAGAAATCCAAGTGCCAATAGGCAGTATGTACTGAGCGTGTATGTCCCGGCATCGTTTAAAGTGTTTTGCATTGGCTTACTTAATCCTGACAGCAACCCTAAGGAGTGGGTACTATTGCTGTCATTTTACAGACAAAATTAAGTAATTTGCGTGCCTAAGGTGTCATAGCTAATAAGTGGACATCAGGTAACCTGACTCTGGAACTCACGTTTTTAACCATGTGAACTGATAGGATTTCCAAGAGATGGCATTTGAATCTTAAACCATGTATGTACCGACGAAAATGAGAGAGAGGAAGGTTTAGAGGGAAGGAAGGCCTTTTATGCTAAGTCTCAAAACCAATTTGTGTTCCTTCCAGCAGTGTAGAAATTGTTGCATTCACTACACCCTTCCAAAATGGGCAGTATCATTTAAACCCATTTGTCGACCTGATCGGAAAAAAATTACAGCTTTAATCTGGGTTTTTGATTGCTAGGGAGTGTGAACATATTTCTAGGCTTATTGCCACTTTTAGTTTTTGTACTTAATTTTGTGATAATTGATACATTAAGAATCTTGGATTTTTTACATTCACTGTGGAGTGTAACTAGTGGTATAAAAGTCTTTAATTTGTCCTATTCAACTTTTGTCTTGAATTCTGCTTTGTCATATTTTGTGATACTATCCCTTTTTGCTTTTGCGTGTATGTGTGTGTGTGTGTGTGTGTGTGTGTGTGTGTGTCTTTGCCCAACATATTATCCTAGCATTCTTGGTTTTAAATATTTTGGAGGACAAATTGGTGAAGCAAGATCTGAGAATCCAGTAGAACTAAAAATTGTGGGTTTACTAGCTGGAGGTGTGTGCACACAAGTGTGTACCATAGGGTATATAGTTTCTTGGCGGGGGAGGATGATACATTTTTAATACTGACCTTATTGATATGTTGTCAAGGTTTGACAAATTAACATTTTATATTTAAAAAAGCACTTTATGAAATATCGACATTCATGGCAATGGCTAAGTAGATACATGTGGAAAAGGGAGTGTTTTCTTAGCTTCAGAAAAGCCAAATTGTGGGCCAAAGAATGTCCACTCATACCTCTTGAAACCTTGTCTGAGGCAATATGGAGGCAGGGCAGTGTGTCCGCCCACTTGGGTTTGAATCTTGCTGCCCCTTTGTGACCTTGGACAAGTTACTTAAATATATTTGTTTCCTCATTTGGAAAGTGGAATTATTAATTAAAGTTAAGAACTGAATAAATGTTAGTTCTTATTATTATGAACTGAAAAATCTCACCAAAGGTCTTTCCATTTTTCCCCTTATAACCAGCTGAAAGGCAGTCTTTCCTGATCTTTTCCTTTCCAATTAATACATGCCCTTGTGGCCTTTTAGATCTGGATCTTCAAAGGACCATCTGCTCCAGTCTCTTGCCCCTAAGGATATAAGTGGTGTCTCTATGTTTTACTTATTAAAAAACCAAACAAACAATGTTTCTGAGGGATGAGAAGATGAGGAAGATAGGAGGCTGGAAGTCGGGTGGGGGAATTCTTTAAACACATGCTACAAAGTACTAACTGCTGTGACAGGGGAATGGGTCTCTGCCGTCTCCGTGCGGATCCCGTCTGGGGCTGAGGAGTCGGTGCAGGTGTTTTCCAGCAGGATGAGCCTGCTGCTGCTGCTTTTTGAAACTTGGAGGTGAGAGTCACACAACACAAAGTTAATCAGTCACAAAGTGAACAACTCGGTGTCATATAGGGTGTTCCCAGTGTTGTGTAACTGCCATCTCTGTCTAGTTCCAGAACGTTTTCGTCACCCCAGAAGGAAACCCTGTACCCATTAAGCAGTTGCTTATGCGATCCAGGAAAGGAAGAAACTGCTGTCCGAGGCAACAGCAAGAGAGCAAAGGCACGGGGCAGAAAAGTGTCAAGAGTGGGGGAAGAGGGCAGTTGGTTTGTCAGTTTAGCTTTGGTGGCTCCTAGAATGAGTAATAAATAGGTGGGGGATTGAGTAGGAGATAGGCAGGAGGGGAAGTTGGGACTAAATCTCAGAATGGCTTAAAATACGCCATATTTTAAGAGTGTTGGACTTTGTCCCGTGTATTCAGAATTTGGGAATCACACGATCAACTGTGCTTCGGATGGATTACTTGATAGGCCTGTTTAAGAGGGATTGTAGGGGCTCAAGCTTGGCGGGCCGGTGGATGGTTCATGAGGCTGCCGGTGGATAGTGTAGGCAGGAATCCCCGAGGGCCCAAATCCTTACAGTGCTGTAAGGGAGAGAGATCCTTACAGTGCTGTAAGGGAGAGAGAGGAGGGCACTGTTAGAGACATGCTATCTGAGACCCAGAGAAGTTGTGACTTGTTAAAGTCACAGTCAACAGACAAGAGCCCTTGCTTGCTGGCCCTCAGCGAGCCCCAGTGAGTCCCCCAGGGCATGATGCGGTGTGCGGGAGGCATAGTCCCTGACCAGAGGTAATTGTGTGCTAGAACACCGCCTGTGTCTTCTTGAAGGCCGGCAAGTTGGCATTGTTTTAAAGTGAGCTTGATTTATAACCAGTTTGGATGAATAGCTCAATATTCTGATGATGCTGTTTGCAAAATACTTTTGAAAGTTTAATTTGCTATTCTAATAATCTTTATAAGCACAGATTTTGAGCACATATCTAATTTGTGCTAATAAAAGTTTTCTCCAACTTTTATTATGAAAATTTGAAATATAAAATAGTACAGTGGATTAGGACCTACTTGCTCACTACTTAGATTCAAGAGTCAAAATTCTGCTGTATTTGCTCTATCTATCTATATGTAATATATACACACATTTTTCATTAAGTCTCTTGAGAGTTGCAGACATTATATTTTACCTTTAAATACTGTAGCATCCATCACTTAAGGATAAGATATCTTCTTATCTATGATATAATACTGATATTTTATTTATTTATTAAAAAAATTTTTTTTCAACGTTTTATTTATTTTTTTTGGGACAGAGAGAGACAGAGCATGAACGGGGGAGGGGCAGAGAGAGAGGGAGACACAGAATCGGAAGCAGGCTCCAGGCCCTGAGCCATCAGCCCAGAGCCCGACGCGGGGCTCGAACTCACGGACCGCGAGATCGTGACCTGGCTGAAGTCGGACGCTTAACTGACTGCCCCACCCAGGCGCCCCTAATACTGATATTTTAAAGGAGTTTGTGACCACTAAACCAGCCCTGCAAGAAATATTAAGGGAGACTCTCTGAGGGGGCAAAAGATGAAAAAAAAAAAAAATATATATATATATATATAAATAAATACCAAAAGCAACAAAAGATTAGAAAGGATCAGAGAACACCACCAGAAACTCCAACTCTACAAGCATCATAATGGCGATAAGTTCATCTTTCAGTACTCACTCTAAACGTCAATGGACTCAATGCTCCAGTGAAAAGACGTAGGGTAACAGAATGGATAAGAAAACAAGACCCATCTCTATGCTGTTTACAAGAGACCCACTTTAGACCTAAAGACACCTACAGATTAAAAATAAGGGGATGGAGAACCACCTATCATGCTAATGTTCAACAAAAGAAAGCCGGAATAGCCATACTTATATCAGACAATCTAGACTTTAAAGACTGTATCAAGAGACGCAGA
This sequence comes from Herpailurus yagouaroundi, assembly GCF_014898765.1. Lineage (NCBI taxonomy): Eukaryota > Metazoa > Chordata > Mammalia > Carnivora > Felidae > Herpailurus > Herpailurus yagouaroundi. The sequence goes on along the minus strand of NW_024412415.1, from coordinate 35,309,487 downwards.
AGGGCGTTATATCTTTTTTTTTTTTTTATTTCTTGTATTGTTGCTTTTGGTTTCTTATATTGGTCTATTTCATAAGAATTTTTATCAAAATCAATGCTTTTGTTTGACAAATTATTCTATGATTTTCCTTTTCCTTGTGTAAATAGAAGGAAAATGTGATGCAGTTTTAGAAGCATCTTTCATTTTAGTGTCATACCATATAAGTAGAGATATTCTATAGGCAAAAGATCAGGATTAAGAAGATGCCCGAAAATCTTGGTTTGAGTCCAGGCGCTGCGATTGAAAAGCTCTGTGACCTTGGGCAAGTTACTTCGGAAGTTCCAATTCTTTCTCTTGTAAGGTGGGGATGATTTTACTTGCCTTTCTACCCTATCAGAGATTATAGGTAACTAAAAAGAATGCCAACATTTTGGAAGCTGTACAACAATGTAAATAGAAATTTCAGCAGTGGTTGTTATCTGTCAGTTAAAACAATTACATTAGTTTTTGTTAGGTGTACCTAAAATTGTATTGATCCTATTCTGAAAATATAGAAAGCGTTGCTCACATCGTGATGGGGTGAAGAGTAAAGTTTATTGTTTATATGTGGAATGAAAAGACCTTCTGAATTCTAATTTGAATTGCTTTTTTCTAATGTTTGCATGAATAGAGAATAAGACTAAGAAAAGTACAACTTTTGTTTTTGTACAAGGGGATTTTGAGTTGGTTAGCTGAATTTAAAAATACACTTGCAAGGGAGAAGTCTTTGTCAGGTTATTACAAAATGCATATTTTTCCCCACTGAACTTTGCTGGGGTAACACAATGAATGACTACTTTGGAGGCTGTGGAGAAAAGGGCAGAGTTGAAACTATGGCTAGTATTTTGTATTTCTGACCGTCACAGGCTTCTCATTCCAGGGGTATCTCTCACAGCTATCAACATGTTCTTTCTGCTGTTAGTACCAATAGGCAGGATCCTGGCTCTTTTTTTTTTTTTTTTTTTTTTTTTGCTGGAGACAAGACTTTGGAATTCTATTGAGGGACACGCTACTTATATATTTGCCACTGTATAGGTTATAATTACTTTGAGACTAAAAATTTCAGCACAGTTCAGTTCCTCCACTATTTAACAGATTTGGTCTTCACAGTTTTATTGCCTGCCCTCAATTTTTTTGTGTCACTTCTAGGAGCTGTTATCCAGCTCCCTTGCAGACTGCCCCAGAATTTTTAGCTCAAGGGTAGCTGAGATTTAGAAAGACTTTCTTCTCTGCCTAGGGGGAAGAATTTCCTGAAGGCCACAAACGTATTTATGATCTGTTACATTGTATTTTCATTCAAAAATGTTTATTTAGCACTGACTATACGTCAGGTTCTTTTCCTCCCTCCCTTCCTCCCTTCCTTCCTCCCCTCTTCTTTTCTCCTTTCTTTTTCTCCTCTCTTTCCCCTTGCCCGCCTTCTTTTTCCTCCTCTTCCTTCCCTTCCTCCTTTCTCTTTCCTGCTCCCTCTTCCTCCTTTCTCTTTCTTCCTCCTCTTTTCTCTTTTCTCTTTCCTCCTCCTCCTCCTCCTCCTCCTCCTCCTCCACCACCACCACCACCACCACCACCACCACCACCACCTGATTTGTGTGGTGCCGATGGGAACTATCTTAAACCAAAGTCAGTCAGCTGAATCCTTCCTGAGAGGCCCTGCCAGCCTGATCCCAGGGTCATATCCTTAGTCCTAGTTTTTCTTAAATGAACTTTGGATGGAATAATCTATATATGAGCTAGTTTTTTATTTGGCCTATTTACCTCTCCTCCAATCTGCGTATTTGGAATCAAACTGGAGTTTTGTGTTATGGAAATCGTCACTGGTTTCAGAGTTCTTTGCTTCTGTTTTCCCCAGGCATTATGATTTAGCACTAAAGTGGCACTAACCTTTATTTCCACTTTAATGGTTCATTATTTCCTAAAGGTTCAACCTTTTGTTGTGACTAGAACACTGGCCCCCAAAGAGGTGACAGTTTTGCAAAAACATGTTTCTTTTTTTGAACTTCAGCTCACTTTTTTATTTAACTAATTTTAGAATTCATGTAATTTTCCCCCGAGTTGTAAAATAACTTTACACTTTATTTCTTTAATACATTTAAATATTTGATTTTTAGAGTTAGAAAGGACCTTTCAGGTTTTCTGATCCAGTGGCAAGATAACCTTCAAGCTTTTCAGCCACGACCCACAGTTAAGTGTACATTTTCTCTTGTGACGCAGAGGTGTGGTAGACAGAATTCTGAAAACGATCCTCCACGATCTCCCCCATCCCCAGGACTTTGAATATGATGAGAAAATATGCCCACCATTATGTTGCTATGTGGCAGATGAGATTTTGCAGATGTCATTTAAGGTTGTAATCACTTGACTTTGGGTCGGCCAAAAAGGAGATTATCCAGGTGGACCTGTTCTAATCACTTGAACTTTTGAAAACCAGATTTTTCTCTGGCTCACAGCAGAACTGGAAGTCAGAGAGTTTTGAAGGACAAGAGAGACTGGTCATGTTGTTGCTGGCCTTGAGGGGGTACGGGGTTGTGGGAGAAGGAATGCCAGTGGCCTTCAAGAGCTGTGGGAGAGAGGCTCCGACGGCCAGCAGGGAGACAGGTGCCACAGAACTACAGCTGGAGGGAACTGAGTTCTGCCAACAACCTGAACGAGCCTGGAAGCATTTGTCCCCAGGTAAGAGCCAAGCCTGGCTGGTGACTTTGGCTTTGGGAGACCCTAAGCAAAGAAGCCAGTTGGTCCCACCTGGGCTTCTAACCTACACAACTGTGAAGTAATAAGTAAGTGTGTTTTCAAGCCTCTAAGCTTGTAGGGATTTTTTTACACAGCAGTAGAAAACTAATACGCAAGACTATTTTGCAACCATATGAAGAAGTTCTGTGGAAGAGATAGAGTTCTTACAAGTGAAAAAGTCAGAATAAAAAACAGAGGTGCAACCTGATAGTAGTCATATAAAACATTCACTCGGGAAGAGATCAGCAGGGAATATACAAAGATGATCATCATTACGAATTATGAGATTTTTATTTTCTGGTTTTTTTTTTTGTCATGATGTGACTTGTTGTAACTAAAATAGACTTATATTTTTTTAACGTTTGTTTATTTTTGAGAGAACAGAGCATGAGCGGAGTAGGGGCAGAGACGGACGGAGACACAGAATCTGAAGCAGGTCCAGGCTCTGAGCTGTCAGCACAGACCCACGAACCGTGAGATCATGACCTGAGCCGAAGTCGGACGCTTAGCCAACTGAGCCACCCAGGCGCCCCTAAAACAGACTTATATTAATAGCATTTATAATGAACTGATTTATATAAAACTAGGAACCTAATTTGGGAATTTATTACTGGGAACATACAAATCATTGGCCTTGAAAGATTCTTGCTGGCAAGTGTCACATGTGAAAAACTTCTGAACGTTCCTCCTAATATTGTTTAACGACTGAATATATCATGAAGCTCATGGGTAGCAAGAACCTGTGGGTAATTAGGTAAAAGCCCTGTATTTCCTAACATTTGCCACCTCATTCATTTGCTGGGGAAACAGCTCTTGCTGGCCCATGTTATATTGACAGGGAGAACGCACAGGCCTGCATGTTGTTTTTGAAAAAGAGAGTCCACAGAGAGGTCTAAGAGTGGCTTGGAAAGATAGACTTAAAGTCGCTTGTGTGTGGCCTTTAAAATAAAGATGTGCAAGGACTTCTTATTGCTTGCCTTCAAGCCACTTTGAGTCCTTCATCCCTCTTAGAGTGAAGGCTTTATTTACTGTAAGGGCCCTGTAAGTTCAGCTTTTATTAGAGCGTTTTCTGTACACACAACTGAGGAAGTAGAATAGCAGTTTTCCTAATTGCTTAGATCTAATTACATTCCTGCTGCTAAACTGATGGCGTGGGAAAGGATGCGTCACAGAGGAGGAAGGCACTACACTTAGGGTCCATTAGAGAGGCTTTTGGGTGTGGTGGGTTGGGCTGTACCCCTAAGACAAAGGAAGTGTCTCATTTAACGCAATGAGCCTGTCTTGTTGGGTTTTTGTTGTTATTATTGGTTCTGACCTGTAAGATCAACTTTCCTGTGTCTGCTCCTGACTGCACAGCGTGGTAGATACTCCTCAAAGAGGGCTAGAGAAGGAATGTTGTTGTCGTGGAGATGAGACCGTATCCTCCGAGTTATCCTGGAGTTGGACTGATTTATTAAAACCAACATTGCCAGCCACCTAGGGTACTATTGCTTTTCATCGTCCCTGGGCGATAACACTGATTCAGTTAAATAGCAGTAATTGGAAATAAATGCCTAAAATGGCAACATTTCCATTTCAAGTGTGAACGCACGTGCTTGAAAATTACAAACCACTTTTATTTTTATTATTTTATTTTATTTTATTTTTTTAACGTTTTATTTATTTTTGAGACAGAGAGAGACAGAGCATGAACGGGGGAGGGGTAGAGAGAGAGGGAGACACAGAATTGGAAGCAGGCTCCAGGCCCTGAGCCATCAGCCCAGAGCCCGACGCGGGGCTCGAACTCATGGACCGCGAGATCGTGACCTGAGCCGAAGTCGGCCGCCCAACCGACTGAGCCACCCAGGCGCCCCTACAAACCACTTTTAAACACCAGGCCAACTTTATAAAGGACAGTTTCGGGAGCTTTCTGGAATGCCTGACTTCTCCTCCTTCACAATTTCAAAACTTTTAAGTGTTCTGAGTGTGTGCTTATCGGTGACTCTTTCTGCTGAGTTCCCCTGTCCCTGTTTGGTACCATCCCTCCTAACGGGCTAAGCAGACCCTGTTGGTTCTTTGAGGGGACGCAGATGATGAGTGGGGTGGCAAGTGCCATCATGGCTTAGAACAGGACAGACCTTGGGCATGTGGAAATCAGTGTGCTGTTTTCTGCTTGGTGCAATTCCTGCTGAATGGGAGGTGAGATTAAAACAACAGGCTCTTGCCTCCTATTTTGGCTCATTTCCTGATCCTGAATGAGTCCCTCCTTAAATTTGGTACCCTAAGCAAATCTCTCCCTTAATCCTGGTCCTGGCTTTGCTCATTGGTGCCTCATTTGATTCGCAAGTTACCCCATCTTCTTTTCTCTGAAGGAGAAACTATTCTTTTTTGCCCAGAGAATCTACAGCGAGGGTCTTTAAATTGGTTCTTGTGTATATGACTTGACTTGGCCACTGCGATCACAGATTTATACATGAATGTAAGAATATTCAGTTTATAAAGATTCATAAAGTTTCTTAGGCAGTTGAAGTAGTTTGATTTGTGTATAGCATCTTAGTAATGTAAGTATTGTGAAAATAGTTTAGATCAGCAAATATCACATGACTGTGATTGCTACCTTTTCTAAAGTGTTATCTGTTGTTTTTTTTTTTTTTTTAATTGTCCAGGGAATATTCTGATTCTGATTGGTTGTGCTTACTTTTTTTTTTTTTTTAACATCACCCTTATCTATTTTTTAAAAATGTTTATTGGTTTATTTTGAGAAAGAGAAAGAGAGTTTATGAAAGGGCGAGGCAGAGGGAGGGAGAGAATCCCTGGGGCTTAGATACATATCTCAAACCGAATTCTAGAGCCAATAGTATCAATTTAGTTGAACTTCTAACACAGTTATCTTTCCTATTGATTTCAAAAATATGGCAGAATTTTTGGTTAAATTATATAAATTAGCAGGACTCTATCATCAGTGGAATTTTGAAGTTTTTTGTTTTATTGTTTTTTGAATTTTGAGTTTTAAAAAAAAATTTTTTTTTCCCAACGTTTATTTATTTTTGGGACAGAGAGAGACAGAGCATGAACGGGGGAGGGGCCGAGAGAGAGGGAGACACAGAATCGGAAACAGGCTCTAGGCTCTGAGCCATCAGCCCGAGATCGTGACCTGGCTGAAGTCGGACGCTTAACCGACTGCGCCACCCAGGCGCCCCTGAATTTTGAGTTTTTAATATGTAGCCACTTGAGAATTTGGTATATATCTTACACATCTATAAAGTTTGCATTTTAGAATCATTTGAACAAACTTTTAAAGCAACATTAGTTTATATTGCAAATGATAAGACCAAATTATTTTTGCTTTAATTCATCTCTTTATGGCAGCGGTTCTCAACTTGCAGGCACCTTTGTTCCCATGGGGACATTTGGCAATGTCTGGAGACATTTTTGGTTGTCACAACTTGGGGGGTACTATGATGTCTAGTGGGAAGACGCCAGGCATGCTGCTAACCCTCTTATAATGCGTAGGACAGTCCCTCTGCAACAAAAACTTAACATGGTTCAAAATGTCAATAATGCCAAGGTTGAGAAACCCTGCCTTATATGTCATCATAGCAAAGTATAGTTTCTGTAGTCCTTTGCATTTTCCATTTTTCCACCACTTAGGTGAACCAGAATTTTTAAAAAAGTGCTTTTGTCACGATAGTTAGTAGATTGATTACAAAAATGGCCCTATTCTGTACCTTTCCTTGTATCCACAGGCTGCAATGTGACTATCTGTTTCCCTGCTTCTTGAGTCTAGGTTGTGCTTTGGACACTAGAAGGTGTTGGAAATGACGTTGAGTCTGGGTATCAAAGATTTTTCATGCTTCTGTTCTCTCTTATGAGCGAGCCCATGCCACACTGCTAGTTAGCAGTTGCTGCTTTTGCCCTGTCGGCAAGCCACTCACCAGACATGGGAAAGAGACCATCCTAGACCAGCCAGGCCCCAACCCCCTTGGGCAGGTGGTAGTAGAGGCCTGTGTGGGCCTGAGATTACTCAGTCTGGCCCGGCACAGCAGAACTGCCCAGTTGACCTGCAGACTTGTGAGCAATAGTAAATGGTCGCTGTTTTAAATCACTGTTTGGTTTTGCAGCAATAGAAAACTGATACGTGATGAAATAATAACACTTTTGTGGGAGAATGGACATTTTTGCCTTTTCCTCTGATTATTAATAATGCCAGGCAGAGGGCTTGTTAAAAAAGCCTTGATATGGGATTGCATTTGTTGTCTTCATGTTTTACAGACAGGAAAGCCATAAAGAATTTTTTTTAATATGAGATTTATTGTCAAACTGGTTTCCATACAACACCCAGTGCTCATCCCAACAGGTGCCCTCCTCAATGCCCATCACCCACCCTCCCCTCCCTCCCACCTCCCATCAGCCCTCAGTGTATTCTCACTTGTTAAGAATCTCTTATGGTTTGGCTCCCTCCCTAACTTTTTTTTTTCTTTCCCCTCCCCCACGGTCTTCTGTTAAGTTTCTCAGGATCCACGTAAGAGTGAAAACATATGCTCTCTGTCTTTCTCTGTATGACTTATTTCACTTAGCATAACACTCTCCAGTTCCATCCACGTTGCTACAAAAGGCCATATTTCAATCTTTCTCATTGCCAAGTAGTATTCCATTGTGTACATAAACCACAATTTCTTTATCCATTCATTAGTTGATGGACATTTAGGCTCTTTCCATAATTTGGTTATTGTTGAAATAAAGATTGAAGTCAAGTGAACAAAGGGGAGAAGGTGGAAGGAGATTAAATCCGTGATGTCTTGGGGTCTGGATCATGTTTGGGTAATGGTTTTGGATTATATTTGGATCCCAGGCTAAAGAGTTTAGCAGATCAGTTTTTTGTTTTGTTTTGTTTTGTTTTGTTTTTGTTTATAGAACATCCCATGTATTGGGTTTGTTTGATTGCTTCCTGATTATTACTTCTAGGTTCAATATTTGTGGCAAGAATACAACTACTAGAGGGTTTTAAGGAAAGGAGTGACATAATCTGACTTGTTTTAAAACATATTCTGACTGCTGTGTGGAGAATAACTGTAGGGAGTGGGGGACAAGGGTGGAAGCAAGGAGACCATTAGTAGGTTATCATAATCCAGACGAGGATGCTGAAACCAGAAAAAAATGTAAAGTATAATAAATCTTATTGCTTTGGAGTAAATTCGTTTATGCTAGGCTATTTTTAAAACTTTCTTTTGTATTTTCCATATGCTCTCACTTGAGAAGTAATGAGACTTTAAAAATTGGCTTATAGAATCCTAGGTCTATTTTTTAAAATTTATTTGGATTTTATTTTATTTATTTTTTATTTTAGAGAGAGAGAGCATGAGTAAGGGTGAGGGGCAGAGGGAGAGAGAGAGAAAATCTTAAGCAGGTTCCACGCTCAGTGTGGAGCTCGATCCCATGACCCTGGGATCATGACCCAAGCTGAAATCAAGAGTTGGACGTTCAACAGACTAAGCCACCCAGGTACACCCAAATTTTATTTTTAAGTAATCTCTGCACCTAGCGTGGGGCTCGAATTCACAACCTCGAGATCAAGAGTTGCATGTTCCACTGACTGAACCAGCCAGGCACTCTTGTACTCCTAAGCCTATTTAAAAACTCATCTTGGGGCATCTGGGTGGCTCAGTCAGTTAAGTGTCTGACCCTTGATTTTGGCTCAGGTCGTGATCTCATGTTTTGTGAGACTGAGCCCCAGGTGGAGCAGCGTGGAGCCTGCTTGGGCTTCTCTCTCTCTGCCTCTCTCTCTCTCTCTCTCTCTCTCAAAATAAAGAAACAAACATTAAAAACACAAACAAACTCATCTTTCCCTAACACATTAATGATAAGTTCAGGAAGAGTTGCGAGAAGAGAAAAACACATTACATGTGTGAGGCTGTGGTATATCGGTGTTATTGGAAAAGCCCAAGCAAATTACATATTTGTAGGAATTGGCCTCTGGGTGTGGCTTGGTTCTGTTTATGGACTGTGGCCAATTTTTTTTTTTTTAAGTACACGGCTGTGATTGATGTATAAAAGATATTCCTTTAAAAAACCCAAATATCCTGTATATAACAAAGTATATTTTATAAACACATCTAAGCAAATAGACTAACAAATGTTTTTAAATATGGGAAAAATACTGTGCAAATTAAAAACTGAATTAGACGGAGTCTAATATAAAATTTGAGATTTTGACCTCAAGAAAAATGCCATTTTTTTCCTTTAAAGGTAGATGTTTATAAGACTCCGTATGAAAACCTCACTCTTCTTAATCTGTTCACAATATAGGCGTGGTTCTCAAGTAGGGTCCTGCCACACTCAAAAGAGACAATCTTCAAGACAATCTGCCTCAGACACTTAGCCCTGAGAGCCACCCATTCAAATTCGTCTCCCAGCTCCGACCGGGAATGATTTCAAAGCACCGCAACTCTTCTGGATCTCAGAGCTGCCCACTGTAAAACATTTTCCGCATCCTTGAAAGCCAGAGAAACAGTATAATGTCTATGGGTCACCCCTATACCCCTCACAATACTTAAGGGGTCACTCATCAGTGACGGGGGGAGAGCCAGGGAGCTGAGACTCATGTGATGCACAGCTCCCAGCCCTGCCTTTAGCAAAGGTCGTGCCTCGTGTCACCGTCAGCCAAAAAGTTACCAGCGTCAGCGTTTATTAAGTAGGATTAGAATAATCACCTCAATATAAATAAAAAGTACAGTCCTTCGTTCAGATGATAATAAAGATACTGGACTTGAAGCTCCATTTCTCAAGTAGAGAAAGTATTATTCAAAAAGCCTGTTGACTATGTCAGCATTCCATTAAAATCAGTACAAAATGTTTTAATTCCATTTGCATAATAAAATACAACATTTAGAATAGTTTATGATAAATAAGAATTTGACTGTAAAAGCAAAATACTTAAAGCATCCTAATTAATATGGAGACTACTTATTATTCCATGCCAAATTTAAATTAGTCTTTGTCTGCAGCTATTTGACTGATGTAAAATAGAATGTGAAACATTCAAAATTGCTTTTAATAGTTATTAAATATTTCTAAAACATGAAAACATTTAGAAATTTGGCAATTTCTTCCAAACCCCAAACCAGAGGTGTTTCCCATTAAGGTATCTGCCGGTACAAATTTAATGTCATAATCTGGCCAACATTAAATTCTAAAATCAATGTAGGGTACCTGAAATAATAAAAACAGAAAAACTAAAGCATTTGTTTTTTACTCCTTTTAAGAAGTCTTCGTTTTCTCTGATCATAGACAATTGTAAATCTTTAGAAATTATCATTTAGAATGTGAAAATTCTCCATACTTACGTATATGTGACTTGTCAAGATGTTCAAGACGTGTTTATTATGTGAAACAAGCAAGTTGTAGGACAGTCCATTAGTATAATCCTTTTTTGATTAGTGGAGACTTTTTTAATTGGAGAAATACACACCAAATTCTTCACCAAACTCTTAAAAATAGATTCCTGTGTTTAAGGAATTCAGGAATATGACATGAGGTTCTCAACCATTCCTGGATCACACTTTAAGAGATGAACTTGGGGGCGCCTGGGTGGCTCAGTCGGTTAAGCGTCCGACTTCGGCTCAGGTCATGATCTCACAGTTCGTGGGTTCGAGCCCCGCGTCGGGCTCTGTGCTGACAGCTCAGAGCCTGGAGCCTGCTTCGGATTCTGTGTCTCCCTCTCTCTCTGCCCCTCTCCTACTTGTGCTCTGTCTCTCTCTCTCTCAAAAATAAGTAAATATTAAAAGAAAAAAAAGGAGGTGAATTTGGAAGGTTTAGTTAAGAGTGGTGACTATCGACGTTTTGAATAAACACACACATTTGACGTAGACCGTTTGCCTGCTATACTCGGAGCTGCCCTATGAAGGATCTTAGGTGGTGCAGGGACAAAGGAAGAAATACAGGCTGTAAAGGGACCCTATCTTCAAACAGAGCAATTCCGTTTTGTTCATTTCAGAGCTTCCTTGAAGAACATTTCTGAAATGAAAAAGGCTTGAAAACTACATCTGAGATAACTGCCCGTATCGAGTAGAAGTTCTAGGACAATTTGAGGATATTCAATAATTTTAAAATCTTAAAATCTTAAACATCACTACCTAATGTTTATTTGATGTTTTTAGTTTTTGAGGAGACTTTGAACAATTATTTTTATTTTAGCCAATTAAACCTGAGTGGAACAGATGGAAAGTACAATGGGACTTGAAATATTCCTACAGTGATGAAGTATCTCAAATAATTTATAAATAGGTTGTCAATGGAAGTTTATCTGCTCTGTGGACAGTAGAGTTCAGAAAAGTATTTGAAATAGAAGCAATCAGTTTTAGAGTGCTTTATATTATTTCTATGTGATATGTTATAAAATAATTTTGAAGTAACCTATTTGTTTTGCTTATGTGCTCTTTCTAGTTGTTCTACCATACCTGTTTCTATAGTAAAATGAGAACACACTTTATACTGTGCTTTGTTAAATAATATTTTTGTGATATTTAGAAACATAAATGTAAAATTTCTTTTATAGATTACAGTGCCCCCCACCCCCCAAAATGCCAGGGACCAGGAAGGAGACTTTAACTGGGTAAAGACTTTACATGGGTAAAGACTGGGTCTAAAAATATACCCAGTTCTGTCTCTTCTATTGGATCTTCCTAAAAGACATGTGTATGTATAATTCTTCCTCTAAAATCCACTTGCTTAATCCTTAAGCAAAAGCTGCCTGTTTCCCTAACCTTCTTGTACGTCAACCACAGCCTACACATACAGTGAAAGAAATTTGGAGTTTCGGAGCTTAAGATGGAAGCAAAGAAAGAATGTCCCTGGCTGAGGGCGAGCTTGTTAAGATCACCCAGATCCGCGCTGGGCCGTGTCAGCCGCAGAGCTTTGGAGGTGGCTCTGGGTACTCTCTTCAAGGAGGTTCCTAGGACTCAGGTGACCCCGGGGGCCTCCCTCTAGCTCCAGACCTGGGGACCCGTTCAATTGTTGTTCCCATCATTTGTTTTCTGTGCGATTTTCCCCTGTGGCTCTTTATGTGTGTCTTTATGGTAAATCTTGTTATTGCTTAAGGCAACTGAATGGGTCTTTCTTATATAAAGGCTGAACGGAATAATACTCATTATAGAATTTAGAAAATACAGGAAATATTAAAAAAAAATCTTCTCTAATTCCACTTTCCATCGCTGTTAACTCTGGTTATTTCCTTTTTTTTTTTTTTTTGAGTGTTTATTTCTTAAAATTGTGATTTTACAAACTTAATTCACGTTTGTATGCCTTTTCAATATTCTGAGCTCTGTGATCTTATTTGTAGTTCACAAGAAAATTAAAGCAAAGCTGAATGAAATGAGAATAGTTGGAAGAAACTATGTAGGGAATATGTATTTTTGAAACCTGGAGTTTAGGGGCACCTGGGAGGCTCAGGCAGTTAGGCATCCGACTTCAGCTCTGGTCACGATCTTGCCGTTTGTGAATTCAAGCCCTGCATCGGGCTGTCTGCTGTCAGGACGGAGCCCGCTTAAGATCCTCTGTCCCCCCCTTCTCTACCTCTGCCCCCACTCGCAAAAATAGATAGACATTAAAAAAACCCCTAAATTTTAGAGACATTTAGTTTCGTTACCGAAAGAACAGCAAAGAAGCTTCTAAACTAATGAGAAAGTAAATATCGTTTATAGTTTTTACAATTTCCTCTGTGCTGCTAATATATTCCGTGTCTTGTAAAAGTTTGAATTGGAAGTTTTGTCAGGGGAGACTCAGTTTCCCATTGCAAGGTGAAGGCCTTTTGTCACCCTGATAAATTCACCTTAGCCTTGTTTAAGCAGAAGCTCAATCTTGATTGGATTAGAAGCTGCAGAGTTAAACCAAAAGTTCACTGTGGTGTTAAGTAATGTATAAGGAGAATGAGATCGCTGGCCAGTGGGCTGGTTCCTTCCATCCAGTCTCTCCATAAACGGGAAGCAAGTTTAGCAGAAGCTTGCTTGTTGAAAGTAGAAGAACAATGGAATAAATGAAGGGATGCGAATGTTGAAAGCCATGGTGCTTTGATGACTAGATGTCTCCATCCTTTTGTATCGTTCGTGCACGGTCAGTGCCAGGATTCCTGGAAACCTTCGGTATCAGCGTACCTCTGCTCTCATTCAGGCACGTTCGTAGCTACTTCTGCTGTGTCCCTGCTCGCTGTTCCTGTTTCTTGGTTAAATGATAACGAAGGAAATATATTGTTGAGTCCGTTCACAGTCTGTCCACCTCCATCGGGACTGTGGAGGATTAAGAGCTGTATCTTTTTTTTTTTTTTTAATTTTTTTTTTCAACGTTTATTTATTTTTGCAGCAGAGAGAGACAGAGCATGAATGGGGGAGGGGCAGAGAGAGAGAGACAGGGAGACACAGCATCGGAAACAGGCTCCAGGCTCCGAGCCGTCAGCCCAGAGCCCGACACGGGGGCTCGAACTCCCGGACCGCGAGATCGTGACCTGGCTGAAGTCGGCCGCTCAACCGACTGCGCCACCCAGGCGCCCCAAAGATTTCCTTTTCAAACAGGAAGGAGGGTTTACCTGAAGCAGCGGTCTGCCTCCTCTCACAACCATTAGCAGCAAATGTTCCCCGTGACAATTAAAATTAAAATGACTCTGCTTTTCTTACGTTACCGACCACTGCTTTGTCCTCAGGGACCAGGGAGGCCTGTGGACATTCTGGTCAAAAGGAAGGAGCGCTAAGATGGAGTTATCCATATTCGCCATGGGAGTGAGTGGTCACATATACGCCAGATTTTTACCATTCCTGGACTTGATGATTCTTCGAAGTCTTGATTCTTTTATAAATCTGAGATCTGTTTTAAAATGTAACTTCCTTCAACATAACAAGGAAAGACATTGAGTTTTAGATTTTCCATACATACTGCAGCTTGTGGGAAAGAAAATAACTATTGCTATTTTGGAGTTACAGGATGTGCGAACAATCTATCATAATGTTAACCTTAAAAATAAAACTGCCGGTTATTTTACCAGCAAAAATGAGTTTGAGAATAACAGAGAATTGCAATTCAGCACAAGCAAACTACTGCAAAACCATAGGCAAGTCCTGAGAACAAAGAAGAGGACTGCTCTTTTATAGAGGAAAGGGGTGGGGGCAGCTGGAAGGGCTGTTAATAAACAAAAAGTCTGGGGCGCCTGGGTGGCTCAGTCGGTTGAGCGTCTGACTTCGGCTCAGGTCACGATCTCGCGGTCTGTGAGTTCAAGCCCCGTGTTGGGCTCTGTGCTGACAGCTCAGAGCCTGGAGCCTGTTTCAGATTCCGTGTCTCCCTCTCTCTCTGACCCACCCCCATTCATGCTCTGTCTCTCTCTGTCTCAGAAATAAATAAATGTTAAAAAAAAATTAAAAAAAAAAAAAAGTCCATCGGAGGTTAAAGTGGAGTTTGAAGTATAGTGGCTTGTCATTGGCTAGGTTGTGACAGTCTCTCATTGGCTGGGCTGTTGCTGGGGCCAGAGGAAAGCCTTTCTTCCTCCTGTTGGGGTAATAAAGTAGTAGCTAATAGTACCAAGTGCACGACGTGTCTTTTCCTGTTGGGTCTGCAACTGAGGACCCCTTGAGCCCGACAGCTCCCCTTCTGGCTGGCTTCCTGACTGCATTTTAGTGAGGTTTCCCTTTACTAATTGTCACTAAATAAATCTATCAAATATTCTATCAAATAGAGATTTTAATCTAAAAGATGTATTGCAAACCTTGCTGCTTTCTTTGGTTGGGCTTTCCAGATCTTATTTTCTGGCTTGGTGTAAATGAATAGAGGAAAAAGCCATTCTGGGCCAAAATTTAGCATATATACTTGGGAATGCTTACCATATAATGAAAGAATTTAATCTATAAAAAGGTCACACTCTCTAAGGCAATTGTAGGGACGCCTTGGCTTAAAATAGCTCAGTATACACACTTCCCAAAGAAACCATGAAGCACCTTTCAGCTGGTTATTATTAGCTTCACTAATTCATTTACCACAGGTTTCCTTCAAAAGTGAAACTCCCTAGTACAGTCAGTTTCAGAAAACTTTTCAGTAGAGTATTTGTTATAAAAGCAAACCAGCCACATTCAAATTTTTAAAAATTTTAAATCAGAAGTGTTGGGGCGCCTGGGTGGCGCAGTCGGTTGAGCCTCCGACTTCAGCCAGGTCACGATCTCGCGGTCCGTGAGTTCGAGCCCCGCGTCAGGCTCTGGGCTGATGGCTCAGAGCCTGGAGCCTGTTTCCGATTCTGTGTCTCCCTCTCTCTCTGCCCCTCCCCCGTTCATGCTCTGTCTCTCTCTGTCGCAAAAATAAATAAACGTTGAAAAAAAAAAAAAAAAGAAGTGTTAAAGGATTGTTGGGCGCTTGCACAGAGTCAGTTGTGCATCTGATTTCATCTCGGTCACGAACTCATGGTTCGTTAGTTGGAGTCCCACATCCGGTGAGCTCGAGCACCGCTTTGGGTGAACATGAGCCCTGCTTCGGGTAAAACGTGAGTCCTGCCTTGGGTGAGACCTGCTTCTCTGTCTCTCCCCACCTTTCCCCCCCACTCTCTCTGCCCCACACTCACTTGTGCTTACTCTCTCTCTCTCTAAAGAAAAAAAAGTGTCAAAGGATTGTCATGTAGGTTTCTGTGTTCTTAAAGATTCTTCTCTTTGAAGGGCACAACTTTTTCTGAGTGTTAAAAACATTTCTATGTATTATTTTCTATCAGACTTTATGAATACCAGCTAGCCTGAGATGCAATACAAAGCCAAATATTTGTAAATGTTACTTGTGTGATCACTTTCTATCTGAAGTGATCAGGTTTAGAATGAATTCTTTAATTTCGATATTTGTTAATTTCAGTTTCTTTAGTCCCTGTGCAGATACTTAATTCCCTATTCCATGTAGTCAAGTGGCTAGGTTGGTAAGGATGCAGCTTACTCCTTGCTCTTGAGGAACTTGTAGACAGACGAATGGGGGAGACCTTATTACAGCGCTAACACATTTAAATAGAAAGCTACAGCTCTATGTATAAGCTCTGTGAAGGAGAGGTATTCCAGAATATATGACAGGGAAGGCTTGACTTGGCCTGGGAAGTCAGAGGAAGTTTCTCTGAAAAAGCTGAGCTGCTGCGATAAAAAAACCCAGGTCACGTAGCATAGAGGAAAGGAAGGGTGTTCTCAGGTACCCTGTGAGGGCACTCGGTGCTTCTTAAGAACTTTCCTATGAAAAGAGATTGGAGGGCAGGAGAGAGAATATCCAACTATAGAGACCAGTAGGGGCCAGACCACGAAGAATCTTTGAGATCATGTTAAGGATTTTGATCTTGAGGGCAATAGGAAGTTTTTTAAAAAGTGTAAGTATGCTAAGTTTCTATTGTAAAAATAGATCTATTTGAATAACTTAGTAGCGATGCTCTCTAATCACATTTTAGCACCTTGGCGGTAGCAGTAGTTAGTAGTAGCAGTAATAATACTTAACTGCCATTTATTTTGCACTTACTCTGTGTCAGTCCTTTGGAGCATACCCAAGGCATAAATATATTAACTCTCATTCTTATTACTAGTGAGGCGGTTGATATTTTACAGATAAGCAAACTGACGTGCAGAAGGTGTTAAGTAATTTGACCAAGCTCATTAGCAAATGAGTGATTGAGCTGGAAACTCAGCCCAGGGTTTTCTGATGCTAAATCCCTGTGGGATAATAGGACTTCACCCAAAAATTGTCCAGTGTGCACTTTCTGACCAAACTGTACCTTCAGACAGGCTATTAAGGATGTTTTTAATAATGATAAATTAATGCTTTTTTGAGTTTGATTTTTCAAACTTCATTGAATAAAAAAAAGAGCTTCTCTTTGTTGCCAGCAGAGGGAGCCAGAAAGATTGATATTGTAATAAGTTTTGGAATTCTCCAAGTTAGGAGTATTCATGAGCAATTCTATTGAACTCATATTAAGAATAATTGTTTAGATTAAATATGTATACGGTGTGGTCTCATTTTGATTTAAAGGTAAATGTGTATCTAGGTATTGAGAAGAAGTCCGGAAAGACATAAAATATAACATTATTGTTATCTCTCAGCAGTGGTTTTGCTAGGTTTTTTTCTTTTCCACCTTTTTTTTGAGAACATATTAGTCTTATAGAAATTTTCTGCCATGAACATGTATTATGCAGTGAAACGTAACTCTTATTTGTAGTTTATGTGAGCAGCAGAAGGGCTATCAATGGTTTATAAAGCGTTTAAAATGTTTTTTGAGACTAAAATGCATCACCCATCATTTTAATGCATTATTAGTTTACTTGGGGTATCTTTTTTGTATTGACAAGGTAAATTTAGGCCATCACCTATCTGAGTCTTCAAAATTCTGAACTACTACAGCCTAAATTTAAGAAAGTGTATCAAGTAGAAATAAAAAATGTTTTAGATTCTTGGTTGTCCCATTAATAAGAATATTGTAGAATATAAAAGAAAAAATTCATTATGAATAATATATTTAATAGGATTCAGACTCAGAACTGAGTTCATGGTATTCATGGTATCAGCTTTCTCCTCCATCTATCTTATAGAATTGGTAAATAGTATAAAATCAAGTTATCACTTCAGTGAAATGATTTTTAATAACCTGTACCTTTAACTGAAGTTTAGAATTAGATAGTCTAGGAATTTGACTTTAATTTTTAATATTTTAAAAGGTTTATTTATTGTGTGTGTGTGGGGAGGTCGTTAGTACATGCACACATGTGAGCAGGGGAGGGTAGGGAGAGAGAGAGAGAATCCCAAGCAGGCTCTATGCTACCATCACGGAACCCAGTGCAGGGCCTGATCCCGTGAACCGTGAGATGATGATCTGAGCCAAAGCCAAGAGTCAGACACTTAACCGACTGAGCCACCCAGGGTCCCCTGGAATTTGACTTTTAACTCTGCCACTTAGTAGTTATCACATGTTGGCAAGTTACTGAACCTCTCTAAGTTTCTTTTGCTTTATATGGGGAACGAAGATGGTAATAAGTCTTCTTTGGTCATAGTTGAGGACTATCAGAAGCATTTGCAAAGTGTTTATTATTACAGTAAACGTTAATTTATCAGGTTTGCAACCTTAGTTTTGTTTTTGCCACAAGCTCGCTTCCAACAACTGAACTGATTTGTCCTTTATCGAATCCGTATTTGCCCATACGAATAGCCGCTGTAGGCACACAGATCCATCATGAACTACACTTACCTACAATCATAGGCATCTCACATTATATTTAGCTACCAAAATATAGCTATGCATCACACAATTCTTTCCCCTTTAACCCTTTGTTTCGTTCATGTTCTGTATTAAGCAACTTTGCGGCAGAAACAACCCACAAGTCTTGGTGGTTTCTAACAACATTACATTACATGTAGCCTTTGAGCTGCCTGTGGAGAATGGTTCTGCTCCACATGCTTTCATTCTAAGACCCAGACTGAAGGAGCAGCCTCTCTCTGGACCTGCCATTTGCTGCGTGGTAGCCAGAACTCAGAGGGCTGGCTGAAACTTGTGATACCCCTTAAAGCTTCTGCTCAGCTGTGCCGTGTGTCATGACCGCCACAGCGTGCCGCATGGCTGCGCTCCGAGTAGTGAGGCACAAGGACAGATACTCTTCATGATGTAGGTATAGGCGAGTTATAAACCGGGCAGGGATGTATAAGCCTCTTCCAAGGATGGGGATGATAAATGGTGAACAGTGATGTAATCTACCACAATGTGTCCTCTTCATCACAAATGCCAACTGTGTTCCCTTCTGCTTACAAAATACATTTATCCCTTCATCAAGGAAAATACCTCAAGAACTTCTTTCAATTGCATTAGGTTTATAGTTTAGAACCTCTTAGAATTTGTACGTCTTTTATGTGTGTAGATTTTCTTGATCCGGAGACCAGTTCTCTTCAACCCTCCACCCCCTCCCCACCGCCCACCCCCCACCATACAGTGATGGAACAGGGATAGGATATCCACAGTGAACATTCCTGTTAAGACGTAGGAATAATGGAGGCACCCAGCAGTCTCTGGTCCCTGGCAGTTAATTGTATTGTATTGTATCAATTGGATTTTTGGGTGAATGTAACGAGGGCTCCTTTTCTTGGCACTGGAGGATGTTCCTTGATTTGGCCCTGGTTATGTTCCTGTGGGTAGCTCCCTAGTCCATTGTTTTCCATGGCTCTGGGTTGTGCCCTTTGTGAGGTGTTTCTTTTAATATATCATCTGTGTCCATATTTGAACAGAGTATTGGAGGGGATGCCCTTGTTGGCGAGGGAATGAGGTAAGGGTTAAACAGCTTTACTGGTCTGCCTGTAGAAACCTGGGGCCCATTAAATATGATCTAGGAGTCACAGACCCTAAACCCAGGCTGGGGGCTGTTTTGGAAGTTGTTTTTTTGTCTTTTTATCTATTTGAGTCAGATCCAGGTGCCGACAATCATATCCTCGATCCTTTGGCAGACGCATTTTTCTCTAAACTTCAGTTCAGTTACCTTGAGCTTATTGGGCTTCAATGGGACCACATCCTCAGGCTCTTCCTGTGGGGAGTCCCCCTCCGAGCCATTTTGTTTCATTGAAAGGATTTGCTGGGTGAAAGGAAAACACTTGTTTCCTTTACTCACTGTCCGCTGAATGCTTCTTTTGTACTCCCAAGTGCGTGTGTGTGTGTGTGTGCGCGCGCGCGCGTGTGTGTGTGTGTGTTTCCATACCAGGCTGTTCCCTGATTCTCTGTGAGAACCAACTGGGTGTCCTACAGTTTAACTTAATCCTGACGCTGACTACCTAGACTTAGCTCAGACCCCACAGGTTAAGGGCTCAGTCCCACTAGACTGTCCCCCCTCTCACTTTGGACATCAGTAGCAAGTCCAGTCCTTTCAACCAAGTTATCTCATTTTTCACATGTCAACAATTTTATTTACTGCTACATTATGTGGTTGGCTGTCTTTCCAACCTCCACTAACCATTTCCTGGCTCTCCATCACCCAGCTTTAAAGCCTACATCACATACTTTTATTATTGTTTGTGACAGTGGTTGTTAAGGTGTAGCACCTGCCTCTGGTACCAGTTTCTGCAGTGTTCAGCTTTATGGTAGTAATTACCTTCAAATTGCAGTGGCTTCTCAAAATAACAAACTTATATTTCCTAACCTATGTTATAGACTATGGGTCAGCTCTGTCGAAACAGCCTGTGGCTCCCCTCCAGACCCAAGGCTAAAGGAAAAGCCCTTATATGAGATGTGATAGTCTCTTGACTGAAGCCAAGACTGGCGCAAACTTGGACGGCTGCTTCAAGGTTTTACTTAGATGCGATGTATATCCCGTCTGTTCATGTTCTGTTGGCCAAATCATATCTCATGGGTGATCCCCAAATCAGTGACCTAGGGATGGCTATTCTTTCCCTATGAGATGATATACAGGTCACACATCTACATACAGAGAGATACCTAAACATACGTGTGTGTGTATAATAATCTTGCAAGGAAGCAGGGGAATGGATAGTCTCAAATAATACAGTCTACCATAACTTTCCCATGTAGTTTTGGATGATGCATGAAAAATCAGAATTGTGTGTGTGTGTGTGTGTGTGTGTGTGTGTGTGTATTTTAAACTTAATGGCATATTACCTTACTGTAGTATACTGTATGGACTCTCCAGAGAACTAGAGCTAATAGGAAATATATAGATATCTATAACTATGAGAGAGATAAATTAATTTACTTTAAGGAATTGGCTTATATAATTGTGGGGGCTAGAAAATCTGAAATTTATAAGGCAGGCTCACAGGCTAGGAGCTCAGGCAGGATTTCTGTGTTATAGTCATGAGACAGAATTGTTTCTTGTCAGGGAATCTTCAGTTTTTGCTCTTAGGGTCTTAAAATGATTAGATGAGGCCTATCCACAATATTAAGGGCAATCTTTTTACCTCAAGTCAACATATTTTAGATGTCAGTCACATCTACAGAGTCCTTCCTGGTAACATCTGGATTCATGTTTGTCAAAACGACTGGGCACCATAGCTGAGCCAAGGTGATAAAGAATTGCCCTTCATATACACATAGTGCTATTTTGCAGATAGGAGAATATGAACACAGAGAGTATTCTCTCATAGGTCTCATGGTAGAGCACCAACAAATTACCTTGATCATAGCTAATAAACACCGTATATTTTGGCCGAAGATAACTGAGCACCTAAAACGTGGTTTGGCAAACTGTGGCCTACTGCCTGTTTTTATAAATAAAGTTTTATTGGAACATGGCTATGGTTATTCTTTATATATTGTCTATGGCTATTTTCATTCCATAAGGGCAAAGTTGAATAGTTACAACAGAGAATGCATGGCCTGCAAACCCTAAAGTGTTTACCGTCTGGTTTACACAGAAAATGTTTGCCAACCAACCCTTAAAGAATACATGGAAAAGAAGCTTGTGATTTTTGCTTTGTCATGGTTTACTCCTACTGCAGCGTCTTCATCTGAGGATGAATGCATGCTCATTAAACACTACAGTAGCAATATTATTAAAATATTATTTAAATTTTATTAGATTTATAAAAATTAACGCCTTACTGATTTTTATTGCATAGCCATTCAGATTTTCTTTTAGATCGCTTAATAGAGTTCAGGTTTTGCTGATAAAATGCATATGAATGCTGGTTGTTTAAAATGAATACTTGTGCATCTTTGGGAATAGAAAGTACTTCTTCCACAAAATTTTATCATTTTCATACTATTATAATTACAGATTTCAGTGTACCTATTTTCTTTTAAGATGGTAAAAAGGTAATATTAGTGTGCCTAACTCATCCCCTTTTTTATTTTCAACTAATCATAAAGCTATTGGCACTCTTTACCTTCTATTCGGTGCCTGAGCCGGTATGGTAGGGACTGCCCTCTGTCCCCTAATCCGAGCCGAGCTTGGCCAACCTGGTACATTATTAGGAGATGACCAGATTTATAATGTGGTTGTCACTGCCCATGCCTTTGTAAATAATTCTCTTTATGGTGATACCCATTATGATTGGAGGATACGGAAACTGATTGGTACCATTAATAATTGGGGCACCCGACATGGCATTCCCTCGGATAAATAATATAAATTTCTGACTTCTGCCTCCATCCTTCCTACTTTTACTCACTTCCTCTATGGTAGAAGCTGGGGCGGGGACTGGATGGACCATATACCCCCCTCTAGCTGGTAATTTAGCCCACGCGGGAGCATCCGTAGATCTAACTATCTTTTCCCTACATCTTGTAGGTGTCTCTTCAATCTTGGGCGCCGTTAATTTCATCACCAGTATAATTAATATAAAACCTCCTGCCCTATCTCAATATCAAACACCCCTATTTGTCTGATCAGTTCTAATTACTGCTGTCCTACTGCTCCTATCACTACCAGTTCTAGCAGCAGGGATTACTATGCTACTGACAGATCAAAATCTAAATACTACATTTTTCGATCCTGCCGGAGGAGGAGATCCTCTTTTATATCAACACTTACTCTGATTCTTTGGCCACCCAGAAGTTTATATTCTAATTTTACCGGGATTCGGAATAATCTCACATATCGTCACTTACTATTCGGGTAAAAAGGAGCCCTTTGGCTATATGGGAATAGTCTGGGCAATAATATCTATTGGCTTTCTGGGCTTTATTGTATGAGCCCACCATATGTTTACTGTGGGAAGGGACGTCGACACACGAGCATATTTTACATCAGCCACTATAATTCTCGCCATTCCTACTGGGGTAAAAGTATTTAGTTGACTTGCTACCCTTCATGGAGGAAATATTAAGTGATCCCCTGCCATACTATGAGCCTTGGGCTTTATTTTCTTATTTACCGTAGGGGGTCTAATGGGCATTGTACTAGCAAACTCTTCATTAGACATTGTCCTTCACGATACGTACTACGTGGTAGCCCACTTCCACTATGTCTTGTCAATAGGGGCAGTATTCACTATTATAGGAGGCTTCGTCCATTGATTCCCCCTATTCTCAGGGCATACTCTCGATAATACTTGGGCAACAATTCACTTCACAATTATGTTCGTGGGCGTCAACATAACATTTGTCCCTCAGCACTTCCTAGGTTTATCTGGAATGAATGCCTCGACGTTATTCTGATTACCCAGATGCACATACAACTTGAAACACAATTTCCTCAATAGGCTGTTTCATCTCATTAACAGCAGTTATGTTAATGGGCTTCATAGTCTGAGAAGCCTTTGCATCCAAACGAGAAGTAGCTATAGTCGAGTGAACTACAACTGATCTCGAGTGACTACATGAATGCCCTCCTCCATACCATACATTTGAGGAGCCAACTTACGTATCCCTAAAATAAGAAAGGAAGGAATCGAACCCTCTTAACAACTCGTTTCAAGCCAATACCATAACCACTATGTCTTTCTCAATAAAGAAGTATTAGTAAAAAATTACATAACTTTGTCAAAGTTAAATTATAGGTTTAAACGCTTTATACTTGTATGGCATATCCTTTCCAGCTAGGTTTTCAAGATGCTACGTCTCCTATTATAGAGCAGCTCCTACACTTCCGTGACCGCACACTAATAATTGTATTTCTGATCAGTTCCCTAGTTCTTTACATTATTTCACTAATATTAACAACTAAACTCACACATACAAGCACAATAGATGCCCAAGAGGTAGAGGCCATTTGAACCCATTCTGCCAGCTATTATTTTAATTCTCATTTGATTGCTCTTGTAGAATATCCATAAAATTGAATTCGACTATAAGGTGTATTTTTTTTACAAACCAAAGAGTAGATGGCAGCTTTAGTTAGTGAAGAGAGTCTAGGCCCTGGGTCCAGACAGTCCTGGGTTTAAATTTAGTGGCTTAAAACAACAGCTATTTTATTTGCTGCTGACTTCATGGGTCAACAGTTTGAGCTGGGCTCTGTTGCATGGTTGTTCCGCTGGTCTTAGTCATGTGGCTGCTGTCATCTAGAAGCTCCTCTAGGGATTGGTTGGTTGGAGATGGCCACACTGATAATGTCTGGCATATTATGCTAGCCAGCACGGCTACCTGGCATGATTGGGCAATCGGGATCTTTCTGTCCCGAGATCTCTGGGGCGCCAGGAGGCTAGCTTGTTCATTCTGCCCGCAGTATGGCAGGACCAGGTCTCTTGAGACCTAGATTCAGAAGTCTCACAAGCCACATTCTGTTTGTCAAAATAAGTTACAAGTCCAGCTCAGATTCAAGGGATGAAGAAATAAATGCCATCTCTTGATGGGAAGCGTGGCAAAGTCACATGGCAAACGGATGGGCTTATAGGAATGAAAGAAATTAATAGTGACTGCACAATCTACCACGACTATAAATTGCTTAGTTTCTGTATGCCCCATTTGGAAAGTAGAAATAGCAATATTGACCTGAAGAGTTCCTTAAAGTTTAACAATTACCTATATAGAGAGCACTTGGAAGATTTTCTGAAACCGTTTTGAAATTGAATCTTTAGGGGCGCCTGGGTGGCTCAGTCGGTTAAGCGGCCGACTTCGGCTCAGGTCATGATCTCGCGGTCTGTGAGTTTGAGCCCCACGTCGGGCTCTGTGCTGACAACTCAGAGCCTGGAGCCTGTTTCCGATTCTGTGTCTCCCTCTCTCTGACCCTCCCCCGTTCATGCTCTGTCTCTCTCTGTCTTAAAAATAAATAAACGTTAAAAATTTTTTTTAAAATTAAAAAAAAAAAAAGAAATTGAATCTTTATGTTAAATATTGTGCTTTTTATTATAGACCTAAATATCATGAGAGTATTTATTCTTTCTCATTATTACTTTGGCTATGTATTTTTTTTTTTTAATATGGGAGACATATATTAAGACTCGAAGGATATCCTATGTAAAATACCAGCACAGGAAGAGTTATACTTTTGTGTAGAACTATGGGATTCATTCAATAAATAAAAAGAAAAGCAATTATCTTCTGATGTGTTTACAAAAACATACATATTCCTGTAACCCTCTGTGTGTTTATATTTCCCATTTAAAATTTAAACAATACTGGCCAGTAGTATAAGGTTTGTATCAGTTTAATTCTAGAAAAGTCTTTTGTGCTCTAGCAAACATATTTTTGTTTGGCTGATGTTTCCTTGCAAAGCCAAGAAAAAATAGAAAACCAAAGGAACAAAAATATCTTATTTTTCATTGTGGTCAAACCACATCAGAGGCTTTTCTGTAAGTATATCTGTTTTGCTCTTTACTTTGTTAGGAATAAACATAGAATGCTTCCTAAATCTGTCCCATTTTGAGATATAAATATATATCAGACTGGCAAAAATGTTTGTTAAAACTTATCAGAAGTACTTCTGTGGTCATTGGTGTGTGTAGGGTGGGGTAGGAGGCATATAGACCTTCCTCAGTTTTTAACCTTCATATATAAACAATTTCACTCGTGGCTTGTAGGCATTCAAAGAACTCATTTGAATACATTTTTCTTTTCTTTTTTTTCAACGTTTATTTATTTTTGGGACAGAGAGAGACAGAGCATGAACGGGCGAGGGGCAGAGAGAGAGGGAGACACAGAATCGGAAACAGGCTCCAGGCTCCGAGCCATCAGCCCAGAGCCCGACGCGGGGCTCGAACTCCCGGACCGCGAGATCGTGACCTGGCTGAAGTCGGACGCTCAACCGACTGCGCCACCCAGGCGCCCCTGAATACATTTTT
This sequence comes from Herpailurus yagouaroundi, assembly GCF_014898765.1. Lineage (NCBI taxonomy): Eukaryota > Metazoa > Chordata > Mammalia > Carnivora > Felidae > Herpailurus > Herpailurus yagouaroundi. Next base: position 35,284,080 of record NW_024412415.1, on the reverse strand, counting down.
CTATAAAATTTTCTAGGGACAAAGTTTATTCTTCCCGAATAACCAGTTGCTTACTATCTTAAATCTTCCTTCTATAGCCTGGGAGCTCTATTCTTGTATGATAAACATTGTAATATCATAATGTAATGTTTATAGTTACATTTAACTATAAATGTGTTAAAGATCCATTTATGTAGTTACTTTGGAATTTAAAGCTTCTTCTAGTGAGGAAAGGTGAAATAAGTGATACTACAAAACAAATAATGCCTATTAAAATTGGAGAGGTGAGGGGCACCTGGGTGGCTCAGTCGGTTAAGCGTCCGACTTCAGCCAGGTCACGATCTCGCGGTCCGTGAGTTCGAGCCCTGCGTCCGGCTCTGGGCTGATGGCTCGGAGCCTGGAGCCTGTTTCTGATTCTGTGTCTCCCTCTCTCTCTGCCCCTCCCCCGTTCATGCTCTGTCTCTGTCCCAAAAATAAATAAACGTTGAAAAAAAAAATTAAAAAAAAAATTGGAGAGGTGATTTCCTATCTGCATTTTTCATAAACTCTTTTGGGTGCCTAGCCAGTTTTAATAAAGGAACATTTGTTACAGGAACTAGTTACAGGAATTTGTTAAGGAACACCTGTGATAGGGAGGGGTATTTATACAACTGACTACAATAGACTCAAAGCAGGTAGTTAGGAAATCTTATCTGTAAAGCAGTGCTTTCAGAGTCTTTCTGACTCCACTTCTTTTATTCTTTTTCTTTTTCTTTCTTTTTTTTTTCAGATTTCATAGCCACTGTCAGTCCTGAAGATGCTAGATTTATTATTGAAATAGTAATAATAATAATTATTCTTGTTATCTTTTTTGTCCATGTTATTTTTATGGAGTGAAATTCCATTAAAGAAGGATTTAGCTTGTTATTGTCTTGGTCAGGAAAATAATCGATGGCATATAACTTTCCCTTTCCTCTATTTGTTTCATTGAGCCATAACTACATACTTTCAGATCGTACAGTGGAAGGGTCGAGAGGTAAAGGGAAGTGGACGGGGCATAATTAAATAAGGGTAAGGCAAAATGAAAAAGGGAAGAGAGTCGGGGGTCAGGGAGAAAGAAACAGGATGTACAGCTCTTGTTTTTCTGGTTTATTTTAGCATTCTTCTTTGCCTTTTCGATTATGTAAGCTCTAATTTGCTGTTATGTAAGAGGGGGGAATAAATAACCTTTTGACTACATGGAACGGGGGAAATATTTCTAATTATCATCAATCCAATGAACTGTAGAACAGTTCTTAATTGTGCAGCCTAATCTGCAAGGAATGTTTATGCTCCATGAGCCTTGCTTTCTGCCACTCGCTCAGTTTTCAGTTGTGTCGGAGCTTGTCTTGGATTTAGTTATTGGGGAATGTGGGCAACTGTAGAGTCTTATCAGTACCTGTGCTTTGTTTCAGTCAGACATTCAGGGCGTTTTGCCCAAATGTACATGTTGTTTAGTTTTTATTTAGGATTTTCACCCCCTTGGAGAAGGCTTTATTTAGTTGCCTCTGTGTTCTTTTTATTTGAAGAGTCTTATCTTATGAATATGATTATGAAATCCTATTTTGGGGGGTGCTGTCTTTCTTCTTTGGTGGATTTTTTTTTTAGTGTAGTTCATTGTAAAGGTTGTTCAGGTTTCTAGGTCTGATGTGGGTGAGGTAGATTATAATATCTATTATATTAATATAATTGGCAAATCTTACATTTCAAGGCAAGTTGTGATTCAGCTGGTTATTTAAAAAAAATTTTTTTCAACGTTTATTTATTTTTGGGACAGAGAGAGACAGAGCATGAACGGGGGAGGGGCAGAGAGAGAGGGAGACACAGAATCGGAAACAGGCTCCAGGCTCTGAGCCATCAGCCCAGAGCCTGACGCGGGGCTCGAACTCACGGACCGTGAGATCGTGACCTGGCTGAAGTCGGACACTTAACCGACTGCGCCACCCAGGCGCCCCATAGCTGGTTATTTTAAAGATAAATTCTTGAAGTGAAAAAAACAGTACGTTAGGATGATTTATTTAATTTATGTTTTTAGACTTGATCCTAAAGTGGCCAAAAGAACCCTATGAAAAAGAGTTGCTGTAGTCTTTGAAGAAATCACTTTTGAAAGATGTTTATGACACAGCTGGGGAATCCCACGTTTGACAACTGGTGGTACCTGTCTTCCCCTGTACTCTCATCTCATTCTGTGATCCTTCTTACTCATCGTATGTCAACTATACTTCTTTCAAACATTCTAAGCTCCTTTCAGTAGTTGCCCCCTCCATCTGAAACAGAAATTCTCACAGGCTGGCTGTTCCTTTTCATCCAGATCCCATCATCAGTATCACCTCCCCAGAACTTTGAGGTTACCCAGTCTATCTCCTTGAATCTATCCCCAGCATTCTGTCAACATCTCCTTTCCCATTCTTACCTGACACTTTCTTGTTTTCCTTCATTGTTTATCTTATCCCATTAGAACATTAAATTCCATTAGAAGCACTCTGATAGTTTATGGCCTTGATGGTGGTGATGGTTTAATGGGTGTATACTTTCCTCAAACTCATTGAGTTTATGCATTAAATATATACAGCTTTTTATATGTCAGTCATACTTCAATAAAGTGGTTTTTTTAAAAAAGAGAGACTTCAAGTAGTTTATTCACTGCTGTGTCCCCGGTGCCATGCATGACCTGTGGTTGGTGCTTTGTAAAAGCTAGGTATCCAAATGTGGAAGCTTTCATCCTTTTTTACTGTAAAGGATATCTAAGCTTATATTTAAATTTTAAAAGCACACTTACATATTTTTACATCAAAGATTTATTTTCAGATGATTAGAGAAATGGAAATAGCTTAATTAGTGGAAAGCTCCGGACAAGAAGTCATAATAATAGGATTCTCTGATCATTCTGCAACTAATTATAGTGGACAAAGTTCCGTAATCTCCTAGTGACTCAATATCTGCATATATAACATGAGAAACAGTGTTAGTGTTTCATGTGATGAAGCTGAGTAGGTTGTAGGGGTAACACCGTTCAGGGATTTGTCAATTCCATTAAGGAATTTTCTCTTTATCCTACGAGAATAGAAAGGTACCGAAGGATTTTAAGTGGGCAGGACAGGGTATACGGAAGGGAGCGATAGTGGTGGTGGTATGACGAGGTTTACATTTTGGAAAAAACCACTTCGGCTACAGTGTGGAGAACACAGGGAAGGGTTGGAATGAATATGGCCGGACTGTTCATTTCTCAATGCGGTCATCCTGGTGAGGGATGCTGCTAACTTAAAGTAGGGTAACGTTGATGGACACGGAGATGAGCAGTGGGATTTGAGCAATAATGGGGGGAGAGAAATCCACCAGGACTTGGTGATGGAGGACCAAAGAGAGGAAGGTGTCAAGACTGATTTCTAGGTTTCTCTTTTGTACAGCTAGATAGATCAACTAGACACATCATTTGCTGTGTACGTATAACTTGGAATGGGGTCAGGTTTCAGGAGGAAGAACATGTTTTTAGTTTGGGACATGGAGGTGCTTTTAAGAAACTGAAGAAGAGCTGTTAGGAAGATATTTAAATACGTGGGCCTGGAGCTTAGGGAAACTTGGGTCACAGGTGTGTATGTAAGTCATGGTGGATGGATTCCAATTGACAATCATGACTATGAAGTACCATACTTTGTAAACTATGAGGCTCCAAGTTGTGTTGATATTTTCCTAATTTGTGGTGCTGTTTTGTTTAATAAACATGTTTTTTTTTTAATAAACATGTTTTATTATTTTTGAGAGGGAGAGAGAATGAGCATGAGCAGGGGAGGGGCAGAGAGAGAGAGAGACAGACAGAGAGAGAGAGAGAGAATCCTAGCAGGTCTTGTGCTGTTGGTGCAGAGCCTGACAGGGGGCCCGAACCCACAAACTGCGAGATCATGACCTGAGTGGAAGTAAAAGTTGGCCGCTTAGCTGACTGAGCCACCCAGGTGCCCCTATGGTGCTGTTTTCATCCTAGTGACTTTCGACTCATCCTTCAGTAGATGGTTTCGTTATTATTTTCTATAAAACTTTTCTGATTTTTCTCTTTTGAACTACCGCTGTACCTCACACACAACTATTATGGTATTAGCACAGTGTATTATGATTACATGCATGTTTACATACAAATCTGTCTTTTTATAGTGTGAGATCAAGAAGAAAGCGACTACTGGATTTTATTCTCTGAATTGCCTGAGACCAGGCCTCCTGTCTGTTTTTCTCCCCATGGTCTACCTGACACCTAGCGTGTAGCATGATACATAAATGATCATACATATTTGAGAGTTGCGTGAAGTATTTGTATCCCTTTATACATAGACGCTCAGTAAATTTTTATTGAACAACTACATTATCCAGTCGTCTGGCAGTTTTTCAGTACTTGTTTTATAAACCTTGCATAAAAAACAAAATTCTCCGGCTGCTTCTCTTTATCCATGTTAAGCATTTTTTTTTTTGGGGGGGGGGTTCATGGACTCCATATTTGTAGGGAGATCGGTGAAGTCTCTGAAAACAAATGTAAATTTTTCTGAATATGTGCTGGTGTATAATTTTTAAAGCAGGATCCATTGCTTTCACCAGATTCTTAAAGGGGTCCATGGCACCAAAATTATTAAGATCTGTTAGATATTTTTATTAAATAGTTAAATGTTTTAACTCCTTTGTTTTAAGCAGTTTCCCATGAACGTTTTGCTGTCATCTTGTATATTTCTCTTTAGAATAATAAACAAAAAATTGCCTGTAGGTTAAAACTTGTCATCAGTCATTTTAGCTGTATTCTGTTGAGTCTACCTCTTAAATGTAAGTATTTTATGTGGATTTGCATATATTTTAAAGTCTCCTTATTTATTTGCATCTATACATTTCTTCTCAGGAGACCTTCTATCCTAAATATTGAGTAAATGAAGAAACCGTTGGACTCATGTAGGTTTAAAAACAATCTTGATTTGGGGTGTCTGGGTGGCTCAGTCGGTTAAGCGTCTGACTTGGGCTCAAGTCACGATCACACGATTGGTGGGTTCGAGCCCCGTGTTGGGCTCTGTGCTGACAGCTCAGAGCCTGGAGCCTGCTTCAGATTCTGTGCCTCCCTCTCTCTCTGCCCCTCCTCTGCTCGCACTCTGTCTCTCTCTGTCTCTCAAAAATAAATGTTAAAAATTAAAAAAAAAAGAAAACAATCTTGATTAGATCTTTTAACAGAAAAGAGATTAGAGGTTTGTATACAACATTTTTGATAATGGTCTTTCTTCATGGTAGAATTATACCTTTTTTTTTTTTTCAACGTTTTTTTTATTTATTTTTGGGACAGAGACAGAGCATGAATGGGGGAGGGGCAGAGAGAGAGGGAGACACAGAATCGGAAACAGGCTCCAGGCTCCGAGCCATCAGCCCAGAGCCTGACGCGGGGCTTGAACTCACGGACCGCGAGATCGTGACCTGGCTGAAGTCGGACGCTTAACCGACTGTGCCACCCAGGCGCCCCTATACCTTTTATTTTAACATACAAACTGAAACGTATTATAACTTTGCTACACTGCATATGCATTACTTTCATAAAATTTTTAAACATTTCATAATTTCCAAAAAAGATATGAATTTGCAATTGATGTTAATATGAGGGAGTCACTGTCAAAAAACTTTCAAGTGACTTCCTTTATGCTGATTTAGAGTTTAACATTATCATCCTGTTAGGTCTAGAAAGCGAAATAACTACTTGTATTAGAATGATCTATTTGTTCTCTAGAAACAGTTGTATTTTAACATTTACCATACAAAGTTGGGCTTGCTGCATTCTGAGTTTGATGAATATCTTTATTTCAAATGAATGCAGTCCCTGACTTTAGAAGGGTGTTTGTTTTGATATACAATAAACATTAGTGCTCCTTAAGAAACTTAACGGTTTCTTTTGAGAATGCTTTTGTTTGAGCATTGGGACACCTGGGTGGCTCAGTCTGTTAAGCCTCTGACTTTGGCTCAGGTCATGATCTCATGGTTTGTGAGTTTGAGCCCTCCATTGAGTTCTGTGTTGCAGCTCAGAGCCTGGAGCCTCCTTTGGATACTGTGTCCCCCTCTGTCTTTGCCCCTCCCCCACTCATGCTGCCTCTGTCTCATAATTAAATAAAATTTGGAAAATTAAAAAATGTTTTAGAGTGCTTCTGTTTGATATCACAGGGCTTATCTTGATAGCATAGGACTATGGACTCACCAAAATATGTTGAAATGTTAACAGCTTGATTTTAATCTGGGGAGGATTGAGTAGAAAGGATATGCTTCGTTTCCTGCCATGTTAGTGAGCCTGTGAAGGGCCTTGGTGATAAGCATGTAAAATAGTTTACAAATTTATACGCAACCAGACTTCTTGGACCAAGTATCAAAAGTGTGTGAAATACACAGAAGCTGAGAGGATAGTTTAGTATGGTGAATCCTCATGAACCTATAACTTGGCTTGAACAATTATTAGCCTATAGTTAATCTTGTCTCATCTGTATCCTCACCGTCTTGTTTTTTTTTTAATTAATCACAATGAAACTGTGAGAGATTGCATTTATTCCATTTATTTTATTTTTAATTGTGGTAAAAAACACATACAATTTACTGTCTTAACCACTTTTAAGCGTATAGTTCACTCGTTAAGTATAGTCGCGTTGTTGTGCAGCTGGTCACCAGCATGTTTTCATCTTGCAAATCTGAAAAGCTATACCCGTTAAACAATAACTCCCCACTTCCCTCTTCCTCCAGCCCTGGTAACCACCATTTTACTTTCTGTTTCTGTGATCCGACTGTTCCAGATACCTCGTGTAAGTGGAAGCATACAGCGTTTGTCTTTTGGGGACCGGTCTACGTCACGGAGCAGAATGTCCTCCAGATTCATCCATGTTGTAGTATGTGACAGAATTTCCTTCTGTTTTATGGTTGAATAATATTCTGTTGCACGTATACACCACATTTTGTTCATTCATCCATCCACGGACATTTGTGTTACTTCCACAAATGTGGCCATTTCACAAATGGCTGTTGTGAATACTTGCTGTGAACAGGGTGTACAGATACCTCTTTGAGACCCTGCTTTCAATTCTTTCTCATAGATGCCCTGAATAGGGACTGTTGAGTCATATAGTGGCTGTGTTTTTAATTTTTTGAGGAAACGCTATCCTGTTTTCCATGGCGGCTATACCATTTTTCATTCCCACCAACAGCACATAAAGGTTCCATTTTCTCCACATCCTTGCTAACACTTACTATTTCCTGTTTTTTTTTTTTTTTTATTCTAGTCATTCTAATGAATGTGAAGTGATACCTTATGATGATTTTTTTTTAAATTTTTTTTCAACATTTATTTATTTTTGGGACAGAGAGAGACAGAGCATGAACGGGGGAGGGGCAGAGAGAGAGGGAGGCACAGAATCGGAAGCAGGCTCCAGGCTCTGAGCCATCAGCCCAGAGCCCGACGCGGGGCTCGAACTCCCGGACCGCGAGATCATGACCTGGCTGAAGTCGGACGCTTAACCGACTGCGCCACCCAGGCGCCCCACCTTATGATGATTTTGATTTGCATTTCTCTAATGATTAATCATGTTGAGCATCATTTTAATGTGCTTGTTGGTCATGTGTGTATTATCCTTGGAGAAAGGTCTGTTCAAGTCATTTGCCCATTTTTAGTTGGGTTATTTGTTTGTTACTGAGTTGTAGGAGTTCTTCATATATTGTGCATATTAGCCCTGTATCTAATATGTAAATATAAAAATCTAATATGTAATTGGCAAAAATCTTCTCCCATTCCATAGGTTGCCCTTGCACTCTATTGATTGCGTCCCTTGATGTACAGAAGTTTTTAAGTTTAATGTAATTGCATTTGTCTGTTTTTGCTTTTGTTGCCTGTGCTGTTGGTTTCATATCTAAGAAATCATTGTCAAATCCAGTGTCCTGAATCTCCCTCCCTGTGGTTTCTTTTTTCTTTTCTTTTTTTCTTTTCTTTTTTTTTTAAGTTTATCTGTTTTGAGAGAGAGAGAGAAAGTGCACGTGTGTGTGTGTGTGTGTGGGGGGGTGCTGGGACAGAGAGAGAGGGAGAAAGAATCCCAAGGAAGCTCTGTGCTGTCAGTGTGGAACCTGACATGGGGCTTGATCTCACAACCTTGAGATCACGACCTGAGTTGAAATCAAGAGTCAGACACTCAACCGACTGAGCCACTCAGGTGCCCTCTTATAATTTCTTTTAAGAGCTTTGTAGTCAGGGGTCACCTGGGTGGCTCAGTCAGTTGAGCATCCAACTTCGACTCAGGTTATGATCTTGCTGTTCATGGGTTTGAGCCCCATGTCGGGCTCTGTGCTGACAGCTTAGAGCCTGAAGCCAGCTTCAGATTCTGTGGCTCCCTCTCTCTCTCTGCCCCTCCCCTGCTTGTGCTCTGTTTCTCTCTCAAAAATAAGTAAATAAATAAATAAGTAAATAATAAATTTTGTTTTAAAAAAAACTTTTTTTTAAAAAAAATGTTTATTTTTGAGACAGAGCACGAGTGGGGGAGGGGCAGAAAGAGAGGGAGACACAGAATCCAAAGCAGGCTCCAGACTCTGAGCTGTCAGCTCAGAGCCTGACGCGGGGCTGGAACTCACAAGCGGTAAGATCATGACTTGAGCTGAAGATGGATGCTTAACCGCTTAACTGACTGAGCCACCCAGGTGCCCCTAAAAAAAGAGCTTTGTGGTCAGATCTTAAATGTAAGGTCTTAGTCATTTAAAATTCATTTTTGTATATGGTGTGATACAAGGATCCAACTTCAGTCTTTTGCATGTGTATATCCAGTTTCCCTAGCACCATTTGTTGAAGAAACTCTCCTTTCCCCTTTGAGTAGCCTTAGAACCCTTGTTGAAAATCATTTGACCACATATGTGAGTGTTCATTTCAGTAGTTTGCTGTCTTATTTCATTGGTCTGTATGTCTGTCTTTATGCCAGTGCCATGCTGTTTTGATTACTGTAGTTTCATAAAATGTTTTCAAATCATTAAGTGTGAGACCTCCAACTCTGGTTTTCTTTTTCAAGATTATTTGGCTGTTTGATCTTTTTTGAGGTCGTTTGGCTGTTGGGGTGCCTTTGAGATCCAATACGAATTTTAGGGTGGAGTTTTCTATTTCTGCCAAGAAAAAAAAAATGCCATTGGAATTTTGATAGGGATTGTCTGAATCTGTAGATCACTCTGGGAAGTATTGCTGTCTTAACAGTATTAAGTCTTTCAAGCCACAAACACTGCCTTTTCCATTTATATGTGTTTCTCCTCTAGTTTCTTTCAGCAATGTTTTATAGTTTTCAGGGTACAGGTTTTACACTTCCTTGATTAGGCTTATTCTTAATTATTGTATTCTTTTGGATGCTATTGTAAGTGGAAATATTTTCTTTCTTTTTTAATTTTTTTAATGTTTATTTTTGAGAGAGAATGCACACGCATGCAAAGTGGGAGAGGGGCAGAGAGAGAGGAGGACAGAAAATCCAAAGCAGGCTCTGGGCTGTCAGCACAGAGCCCGATATGGGGCTCAAACTCACTGACCGAGAGATCATGACCTGAGCTGAAGTCGGACACTTAACCGACTGAGCCAGCCAGGCGCCCCAGCTGTGTGCTTTTCATATATGACCCTTCTTAGGTAGTTTCCTTCTGTTTCCAGTTTGTTGAAGTTTTTATCATGAAAGATGTTTGAATCTTGCCTGATGTTTTTTCTGTATCTGTTGAGATGCTCATGTGATTTTCATCCTTAATTCTGTTGATGTGGTATATTACACTGATCAGTTTTCATATGTTGAACCATCCTTGCATTTCAGCAATAGACACCATATGGTCATGATCCTTATAATGTGCTGTTGAATTCAGCCTGCCCCCGGATTATTTTGATTCTTTTTAAAGCAAAAACAGACGTAGGCAGTAAGCTAACAAATAAACATATGATACAGTGGCAGATACTGATGGGTATTTATTATGAAGAAAAGTAAAACAGGGCAGGTCAAGAATGGTAGGAGTAAGGGCGCATGGCTGGCTCCGTCGGTAGAGCATGCGGCTCTTGATCTCAAGGTCGTGAGTTCAAGCGCCATGTTGGGTGTAGAACTTACTTAAAAAAAAAGTAGTGGCGGGAGTAGAGTGAAGCTGGGGTTGTTTAGATTGGAGATTTGAAAAGCCCTCTGAGGAAGTGCCATTGGAGAAAGTGAGGGAAGAACCTGCAGGCACGGGGGACAAGCAGTGGTGGGACTTAGAGTTTCTGAGAAATAGCTGGGAAAGAGGGTGTGAGAGTGGGAACAGGAGATTGTGACAGAGGGTGGAGAGGCTCAGGATGTCCACAGTGGAGGAGAGCACATAAATCCCATCTCCTGAGCCTTAGTGTGAACAGCTCCTTATATGGCTTTTATTACTCATTACAGATTTCCTCCTTTTTATTTCCTTTCCCTTGGCTGTCTATTTCTAGAAAGAATGTGCTTGCTTTGTTAACCAAAGAACAGGGCCTGAATTTTATCCCAGATTTCCTCTGAAGAAGGGTGAAATAGAGTGGGTGGAGTCTCAGTGTCAAGCCAAGAATCCATTGTGATGTCTGATGCGATTTGGGGAAAAAAATAATTGTTTCAAAAATAATATATTATGGAGTGTGACCTTATGTATTTTATAATTAGAATATGCACCTAATATTTTAAATTTAGTAGGAAATGGATTGCTTAAGTTCGGAACAATTTTTTTTAATGTTTTTCAATTTATTTATTTATTTATTAAAAAAAAATTTTTTTTCAACGTTTATTTATTTTATTTTTGGGACAGAGAGAGACAGAGCATGAACGGGGGAGGGGCAGAGAGAGAGGGAGACACAGAATCGGAAACAGGCTCCAGGCTCTGAGCCATCAGCCCAGAGCCCGACGTGGGGCTTGAACTCCCGGACCGCGAGATTGTGACCTGGCTGAAGTCGGCCGCTTAACCGACTGTGCCACCCAGGCGCCCCTCAATTTATTTTTGAGAGAGAGAGAGCACAAGCAGGGGAAGGGCAGAGAGAGAGAGAGAGAGAGAGAGAGAGAGAGAGAGAGAGGTAGACATAGAATCTGAAGCAGGCTCCAGGCTCTGAACTGTCAGCACAACCTGATGTGGGGCTCGAACCCATGAACTGCGAGATCATGACCTGCACCAAAGTCGGATGCTCAACCGACTGAGCCACCCAGACACCCCAAAGTTCGTAACAGCTTTTAACTGGCAGCATGATCTATAATGTAGCACTTACCTCCTTCTTGTAAACACTTGTGTTGGAATGTTTTACATTCCCATGAAACAGTTTTCCCAAATTGGTCTTTTTGGAGGAAGCGTAAACTGTCACGCTCGTGTGGTAATACACGGTAAACAACACCCTGGAACTTGTGGATGTTTGTTATTTTCCTTGACAAAGTAAGGAACATTGGTACAAGTATGTTAAACGTCATAAAGAATGTAGAGGAGTAGTCTGCTTTGTCTCCAAATAGAGTGTTATTTACTGTCTAGCCCAGTGTTCAATATCTATTTGCCTCGCTAGGTTTTTAATCTATTTTTTAAAAATTCCTGAATCCAGACAATTTGACTTTCCACTGGTAAAATATTTACTTGTTGTATCAGGCAGGGTGCTAAACTTAGACATGAAGAGTACGGAGTTAAATTTAAAATTTGTCGAAAGTATTCATCATGATGCAGTCTATTTAATGTCTTGGCAACGCCTCTTGCTCTTCTCATTTAACATGTTAGGAGACAGACTGGCAGCAGTTGTAAATTGAAACCTGGTTGTATGCAGAGTAAGCCCGGCAGGGGTATGAAGGAAAATGGAGAAAATTTGAAAGCGTCGCTCTGTGTTTGTGTATTAAATTAAAGTGTGACACATTTGCTTAAAATAGAATTTTATATCCTGTTTATCAAGGCTGTTATACCTTCACGGTAGATCTGAAGACTGAAACTGGTTTCAAATGTTGTCTTGTGGAATAACCAAATTCGTCTCTTAACAGTGTTGTCATGATGTCACGCGATGTATAATAAGCACGTTTTACAATGTGTTTGAGTCATTTGTCCCCAGTAGACCTGAAATTTATTACTCAGAGGAGAAGCATGCATTTACAGTATATTCTTAGCTGCTCTTTTCTATCACTCAGCTGTCAAGGCCTATGGAATCTAAAATAGAACCTGACCAATGGGAGACCGTCTACCCCTTGTTTACAGGAGGATTCGGAGGTGGACAGTTTTATCATGCACTGCAGCGTCTGGGTTGCAGTGTTGAGGCAGGATGTAGAGTGCTGTGCAGGTTTTCCAGCAGAGTCCCTGAAAGGGACAGCTTTGAAAGACAGCGTCTAAACGATAAGAAACAGGAGGAGTTACGGTACCTGACTCCGGCCGCTCGCAATCAAGTGCTGTTCAGCAAGGAAGATAATTTTCAAGCGGTATGAAGGCGGAGAAGGATCCCGAAGACGAAGAAAATATCGTTAGAGATCCAAGCTAAGTGTAGCACAGCATGAAGATTGTAGAGCAGGAAGACTTGTAAAGCGAGGGACGGATTCACTGGTTAGGAGTTTGTCTGAGGGCGTGCTTTGTGAGCTGCAGAGATTCGTAACCTAAGGCGAAGCCGTTTGCTGCTGGCAACAAGAAACTAAATCCTGTCTATGATGAACTGTTGGTTTTCTTGTGCTCCTAAGAACAGAGTAGGTATCCCTGTAGCGCAGTGTAACAAAAGATTCTTGGTTAGGCTTTCCAAACCGTATTCTTTTAAAGTGGACTACTGTTTTATTAATTTTGGTCTCCTTGTTTACTATCTTTCTGTTTGATTAGTAGGGTGGGGTTAATGACAGAAAACAAAAGTTCTTGTTTCTTTTTCTGGATTTAAGAAGCTCATAATAGAATCTTCATAATTGAGCAGTGTTTCTGCTAACTGACAGTGGACCGAATGGAAATGGCACTTCGTGAAGTGGAACTGAAAAATCACATGAGAATATGAGACTTTGGTCATGTTTAACTGTCTCCTAAAAAGCCTTACTTTAGGATTTTACAATTTTTTTCAGTGTTTTCAATAACTCTTTTCCCCAGCAGCAAGTTTAATTGGAAATAAAACAGATTGTTTTAGCTGCAAGCATAAACTGATCAATTTAGAGCCAGTATTTGTGTGTTAAACGTGACTTAATCCCTTAGGCATTTGAAAACACAAAGTCTCTTAAGCCTGCATCTACTACCACTCCCCAGTTGAGAGTCTGTAAACTGTTTTGTTTTAAAGCTAAAGAAGGGGGTGCCTAAAATGTAGTTTAGACCTTGAGCCAATAAACAGAGCGAGTCTCAGAGTTGACAATTTGTGCTTTTGAAGTTAGGAGGAAGTGGGCTCATCTCCAAATTTAACTGATTTAGAGGCAGCAATTCTGAAGTCTGTGTAGATACTTGAACCGGATTCCATTGAAACATTTCACTTCAGGAGTGGGCTAAAAATTTAATGTATTTATCTTTTTCTCCTATTCAAATTTCATATACAGTTTCACTTTCTTTAAGTATGTAAGGAAGACATTGCTTATTTAGCTAGAAGACTGGTGATTTTGTGTGGCCGTTTGAAGGAGATAGGTGATATTAAGTAATCATAATGATGAAACATTTAGAGGATATGCTTCATATAAGAGATTCATTTTTTCTCCCTCAGGGATTTGTTATGGTATTTGTGGACACAGGAATCGTTTTGTAAGTTTAAGTGAAAAATAGGTACATCTTTCTTTGTTCTGGAAATAATACTGGGCTTAGTACAGAATTTAGCAGTAAGTTTACTGTATAATATTTTAAAAGGCTAAAACCTTACTTGTTTAAATAACGTATGTTTTAGTTCTGGGTTCTACATTTCTGCCTACTAAGAAAAAAATCCAAGTTATTGGCCTTGGAATGTCTTGAATATATTTTCTCCAAAGCTGAAAATAACCTTGATACAATTAAGGTGTATATCATGTGATACACACTCCTATTTAAAAAATTTCCTTTAATCTTCCTCTTAAATATATGTACTGAGTTTTGTTAATATAAAAAAATCTTTTTTGTATGTTGAATGTAAAAAAGAAGGGAGAAAATGAAAGTCACCTGTAATCCTATTATTTTAGGATTTTAAAGTAGTTAATACTTTAGAGGCTTTTTAAGTTTGTTCTACGTAGAAGTTTCTTTCTATTCTAATATGTAAGCTTAATGAATTGCTTTCTGTGTTGAGACAGAGACAGTGTACGTGTGTGTGTCTGTGTGTGTGTGTCTAATTTGCATTTATAAATATATTCCCAACAGTATCTTTTAAATAAGGTGGGGGGAGGGAGGTGTTTTAAAATGTGTACAGAATTCCACTGCATCTAAGGTCTTGGGAGATAGGTAACCAGAGCCAAATCTGAGAGTATGAGTTAGAGAGTAGGAGAAGGACACATGATTCTGGAAGTCATGAGAAGTCTTGGTTGGGTTTGGCCCCTTATGTTTTTCAATGTCCCTGGAGCCTTGACTTCTCTCATTTGTGAAATGGGAATGATGATTTTAGTTTATGGGGGTTGTTTGCGTAATTCATGCCTGGCACGGGGTACGTCTTGGGCAATTATTAATTTCCTTTCTTGGCTCTGAAGGCGAAGAAAACAGAACGTGAGAAACATGCCCTTTCTCAAAAGCGTCGTTTGAAATGCTTCTTGAATATCAGGTGTTTGGAGAAGCTCTTCTCGTGAAGTCGGCATAGCAGGGAGAAGGAAATGTGGGATGCGACTCGACATTGAGTGATACATTATGCAGTATTGTCTTCCCTCTTCTTCCTTCCTGCTTTAGAAAGTCTTGCTAATATAGTATATAGAGTAGGCCATGTTTACTTTTTTTTTTTCTTTTTGTAGCATGCAGCAGATTGGAATAAATATGATGACCGACTGATGAAAGCTGCAGAAAGGGGAGATGTAGAAAAAGTTTCCTCCATCCTTGCTAAAAAGGGCATCAATCCAGGCAAACTAGACGTGGAGGGCAGATCTGCGTAAGTATTACTGATGCTAACTCCCCAAAGGGGATTTGGGTATGCTCTTGGGACACAAGTGAAATTTGTGAATTGTGGCTATCAACTTATTAATTTAAAAAGCCTTGATCAAAAACCATGCTCTACAATCTTTCACACGTTGCTTTTCAGACATCATAGACTAATAACTGTCCTCAATTTGAAAGATTTTCAAGCTAGACAGAGAATGCTAAAATACTACCCAGTGGTCTAGTTGTTTAGGCTCTATGGCAAACCGTAGCCTGGGTTGTTTGGTGCATTTCTGTGTATCACCTTTTTCATATTCCTTATCCCGTTTGATCCTTGCAGCGGCCCTCTGAAAGCAGTAGGAGAAAGTCTACAGAGGTTAAATAACTTGGTCTAAACTCATGAAAAGTCACAGAGCTGGGATGTGAACCCAAGTTTTCTGTGTTGGAAGAGTTTTCTGTAATTACACGGACTTTTCCTCTCAACTCCCGATCTGTTTTTATATTCGGTAATCATTTTAAACAAGAATGTGTAGAACCGAAGAGGCAGAATAACTAGTGTGTCTTAGGGAGGCCCAGGGAGTGATCCCACCCTTTGGCCTTGGGGTCCCCGAGAACAACTACTGGCTTGTTGACCTTCTTATCTTTCCTCCCGCCCCTCCCGAATCTTCTTCACTTGCCTTCCTGTTGAGGGTGGGAGCAGTTGGGTTAAAGGGCAGGTGTATGGTCCAGCACCATGCTCTATAATTATAGCAGTTAAAACCTCTGGGAAACCTTCCAAAGTTAGAGGTGAAAAGTCTCATTTCCTAAAATTCCTCCCAGTCTTTCATGAGTTTATTTACAATATTATAACTGGAAACCAGATACTAAATATAGAAATGAATATTAGGAAGTGGATAGTGAAAGTTTGATATAGATCAATATTTTAGGATGCTTGTATTTTTAAGTACAGGAAACATAGCAAAGCACGACTTAAAAATCAAGTTGGTTTTTAATACCAGTAAGGTTTGAAAAGTTCCAAGTTTTTAAATGCTGTCTCAGTTTTATCAAGTAGGCAGTCTGATAGCTATGACAACATTAGTTATTTTGAGTCCTGCTCCTATTTTCGCTAAATTTTAAGCTATTTTTAGGGCTCACAGTATAAACAGTAAAAATTTAACATCTAGAAGCGACTTGGTTTTTCGTGTTTCTTTTTTCCCAAATGCCAACATGTTAGAAGATACAGGAAATCTTTGGGATGAACATCTTCAGTGAAACCTGATTTCTTCAGTTCTGCCTATCCATGCTTTGGATGTTTTGAATGAATGATTGCTTCAGTTTCTGTTAATGTCTTTTAAATCTGAGGTTCAGTTTGGAGTGAAATTATTTGTATTGATGGTCAGAGTTATAAAAATCTGGTGTAATTTGATGGACTATGAACTTTAGTTTGTGAAATATGTGAGTAGTTCTAGTCTCTAAGGTTTTCACTGCAGGAAATAGAAGTCTTTTAGGATTCATGGGATAAAATATTTTCCTTTTGCTCCTTGCACACAAACTGTATTCTTCCTAAATTGCATATAAACTGTATGCTTCCAAAAGCATTTTGTGTATAGGACATGTTACAAATATGCTTTCTGTATATTATGTAATTACAAAAGTGAGTTCGTTTTGAATGACTTGGTTTTTTTTGTTTTTAATTTTGAAATTTAAGACCAAAGTAACCTGTGCTTCTTGACCTCAGTCCAGTTTCAGAAATGAAATATTTGAAGCCTAGCCATAGTCACTGCAAGGACTTGTTTTCTTCCTGTTCACCTCTCTCCTAGGGTTCAGCCCATTGCCAAAGCAAAATGGGACAGAGTCACCGGAAATCCCCACTGCCACTTGGAAAGTCACATACCAATTCCTGTCCCTCTGTCCCCTGAGGCTGTCAGAAGTGACGTTTGTTTGGCTCCCAGCTGTTTTCTCTGGAATCAGTAAATGCTCCTTGGCAAAAAATGGCTTCAGATACCACCCTCACCTCTCTGGGCCTCTCTCCTTCCCTGCATCCTGGTCTAGATATTTTTCACTATCTTGTTAGCTTACTGATGCCCTCACACAGATGTCGTACGGTTTATGTGGTTTTTCCCATTGTCCCGTATTACCTGGGTTTCCTGTTGTGGAAACACAAATACAGGTCTTGTTTTTAAAAAGACAGCTTCTGGGACACCTGGGTGGCTCAGTTGGTTAAGCCTCCAACTTGGGCTCAGGTCAAGATCTCACGATTTGTGAGTTCGAGCCCCATATCGGGCTCTGTACTGACAGCTCAGAGCCTGGAGCCTGCTTTGGATTCTGTGTCTTTGGATTCTGTGTCTTTCTGCCCCTACCCTGCTCTGTCTCTCTGTCTCTCTCAAAAAATAAACACTGAAAAAATAAATAAATAAAAAAAGACAGCTTAAAGTTGATTTTTTTATATTGAAAAAGAGTATTTCTACAAACTAATTTTTCAGATTTCCTTTATGACTCTTTGTATACAAGTTAGTGATCGATATGTCTTCTTTCTGAAGTGTGCTATTTATAGCACATCTGCATTAATAATGCATTGTAGATTTGTTGTGAATTCTGCCCTTTGGTACATCATCAGTGTAATGTTGATCTGTTTTGCCTTTTTTTTTTTTTAAGTTTATTTATTTATTTTGAGAGAGAGAGAGAAAGAGAGAGAGCGAGTGAGCAGGGGAGAGAGAGAGAGGGAGAGAGAGAATCCCAAACAGGCAGAGCCCAACACAGGCCTCGGAAACTCATGAACCATGAGATCATGACCTGAGCCGAGATGAAGAGTTGGACGCTTAACCGACTGAGCCACCCAGGCGCCCCAGTTGATTTATTTTGAAGAAAGAAGTCTTCCAAATTTTTGAGCTAAGAAAGGAAAACAAACAAAAAAAATGTTCCCTCCAAGATTGTTGGGAGACTAAAAATGTTTGCTTGAAGGAAATTACCGTTCCTCAAAAGGTTCTAATGGTGCATTGCACGGTATAATTCCCTACTTTGGTATTGAAAAGAGATTTATAATCTTACAGATTTATAGTGGAATTTAATTCCACTGTAAGGAGAACTTATCTGATTCCTGTGAACACCATATTCCTTTAATCAGAAATATCTCTGTCTCTCGAATTCAAATTGTACACAAACCTCCTTTATTTTACTTACTAGTGCTTGGTGTCTGGTTTGCATTTACATCCATCATAATAATACTAGTCGAGACACATGACAGAGTGTTGTAATATCTGGAAGTGAATTTGCAACCTATCTCCAGATTTTGTCTCTGAGCATTTATTTTTTTTTTAAGTTTGTTTATTTAAGAGAGAGACAGCATGAGTGGGGAAGGGGCAGAGAGCGAGAGTGAGAGCGAGTGAGAGAGAGAGACAGAGAGAGAGAGTCCCCAAAGTGCAGAGCCTAATACAGGGCTCGAACTCGTGAACTGTGAGATCATGACCTGAGCTGAAATCAAGAGTTGGTTGCTTAACCAACCGAGCCACCCAAGCGCAACTCCAGGCATTTAATTATTCAAGTATTTGAGGGCCTGTCATCTGTCTGGTACTTAAATTGGTCTGGGGAATGTAATAGGAAGCAAAACAGACAAAAATCCCTGCTTTTGTTGAGTTTATACTTGAGCAGGAGGAGAGTGACAGATTATAAAGAAAGACTGTAAAGAAAATAAATCTTGAATTTGTGTATTCGATAATACGTAGTTCTCCATAGAATAAAGGCAGGGATTGGGGAAGTAGGCATACTAAGGCTTCAGGGAATGGGGAATCATAGCCATTTTAGATGACGTGGTTATGGAAGACGCCTTTTGAGAGCATGTTCAGAGTTTGTCTGTATCCAGGCACCTGGCAGAGAGCTTGCACAGCCTTATCTCCTGGCATCTTCACGGTGGTTATTGTCCTTATTTAGGGTTCAGTTCTATGTTGACCCGATTTCAACATCCTTTGCTAGCAAGCCCTATTGTGTTTACCTACCAGTTTGGATTAGGTGGAGTATAGTCAATCAGTCGCTGTCTGTTCTTACTGCGGCCCAAAGATTTTTGTACAGGTTGGTTGGTTAATAAAGTGTTAGATGATCAAAGAAACAATGGGATATTTCCCACTGTATCTGGAATACTTGATGATCTAAAGTAAGTTTTTAAAGCAGCCTTTACTTGCCTTATTAGGAAGCTTGTGCCGTTATGCCTGTTTGTGTGAAACTTTGCCCAGTCATACAGGTCTGTGAACAAAAGGAAGGATGGGTGGTAGTTGTTGGTACTTTTGGGGAAGATGACTTTTATGGCTTTCCAAGCGTTGCTTAGTTTGTTGTCCTGCAGGCTTTTCTCTGCAAGGTTTAATTTGATAATTGTAAAGAGAAGGATTAAGTGTTTTGATTGTCTTTGGCCTTAGCATTCTGCGATAACTTGAGTTGTCTTGGCAGTTTCAGTATATTTGAAACTAAGCAAAATAATCTGATAGAAAAATTTCCGTGCATGTATCAGACTTCTAGCACCAGTGCCTTCGCTACTGAATAAAAAACTGTAGAGTTAGCGGTATTATTGTATACATTTTCTATTATTAAGACTGTTGAACATTGGAATATTCCATTGGTTCCAAGGAGCTATTTCTAGGACGTTTTGGCTCCTTATGTAAATTTGGGTTAAAATTAGTTTTTCAGTAATAAGTGATAGGTTTCTTTTTCTGACGTAAAATATATAGGTGTTTTAATGTAGCCTTTAAAACGTGTGTGTGTGTGTGTGTGTGTGTGTGTGTGTGTGTTGAATAAAAGGTGACGTTGATGTAACATTTAAGTTGACATTTAGTAGTTTCTGTGCATAACAAATATTTTCTTTTTGTTTAGCTTCCATGTTGTGGCCTCAAAAGGGAATCTTGAATGTTTGAATGCCATCCTTATCCATGGAGTTGATATTACAGCCACTGACACTGCAGGTGGGTTTGCCTCCATAGTCAGTTGTGCAACAAAAAGAGAGGACAAGCCTTGTCCACTGCTGATGTTCTGAATCAGACCCGAACGTGACTTAAAAAGAGAAGTCCTTCATTTTCTCTTTTTAAATAGTTAAGAAAAAGTTTACTTCTGAGGTATCGTCGATGGGAAGAGGTGAAGTACAGGGAAGTGCGGAGACAGGGTTGCTGAACTGAAGTCAAGTGCTGGTCTTGGTAGTGTTCCCGAATCCTAAAATTTCAGGTTTTGAAGGACCTTTAGGGGCCATTTAGATTCTGTTCCTGTCGCCTCGAGTATATGAATTCTTGCTGTCATACGGTGGTTCAGCATTGGGTTGAACATTTCTCGTGACGGGGAACTAACGGCCTCGTGACAACAACAGCATTACCACTAATGATCATAACAAGGGGAGCTGCCACTCACATCACCTGCTACTCTGCTGAGCACACGAACACGTGCCAGCTCATTCTGTCCTCACACCATCCCAGGGAGGCTGTGAGGCACTGAGCCATTCACTGACTTGCCCAGGGTCCTTCAATGGATGAGCTGTGACCGGAGTCTGCTTTTCACCATTATGCCGTGCAAGGAAGCCTGTGCTGTATTTGGTTAGCTACATTTAGAAAAAAAATTTTTTTGTAGACAGTTTGAAGTCTGGTTCTTTCTGTGCCTTCTGCTTACATGTAGTCGTACCCATGTCTGTCTTTCAAACTCGTACAGCCTAAGTTTGTCTGCACATCACAGGATAGACCTTTAAGCATGTGAAGATAGCCATTGTCTTTCTTCGATGCGCACGCTGGTTTTCTCAGGATGATCGCTCTCCGTTCTCTCGACAGCTTATTTCTCTGCAGTTCTACTTTGTTATTCAATAAATATAGGAGGTGACCTAGAACAGAGAATATCCTTAACAACTTTCATATTTTATCCTGTGGTTCCGTAGATAGACAAATAAATACGTTACAGTTAAACCAGCATCGTGTTTAGAAATGGAAGGGAGGCAGAGGGATAGAGAGATCTCAGTGAGTTAGCGAGGAAGATCTTCACCTAAAGATGTGTCAGCTTCCAAATCGAAGAACAAACTATTTATCTGCCACCTCTGAACGAACAGAAGAATACGTTAATTATTTCCAAAAGCATTCCATTGGTGTCGAGGAATATTTAGCTTTAGAAATTTCGGACTAACCGTGTATCTCTTTAGAACTCTTTAGACTTTATTTAGATATTGTGCTGATTCTCATTCAAACAAGCATCTTATGTATTGTCTGTGTTCTTTCCGCTCTGGGTATTTTTGCCTAGTGGCCGATCTAGTGACTTTTGCCCTCCCGCCTTCAGAGAAGATAGGTTCAGATGCTTTCCCAGGCTCAGCAGACATCATCTCATGTGCAGCATTCCAGCCTACTCAGCTTCAACTCTTTGTCTTTTGTTTTTGCTGTTGTCCAGTTATACTTTTATTTACTTTGGTTTAGTATTTTTCTCCATCGAGTTGTCCTGTCCTCAGGGCAAGGACCTTGTCTCATTTGCTGTCACATTGTCAGTTGTAGTCCAGATGTGGATATTGGATAACAATTCAATTAAAAAATGGTATGTATTTTATCTTAACTCCTTGATTTGTTACCAGTACAAACGTAGGTGAAAGAGAACCAGATTTCAAGTTAGTGTGGTTTGGGTTTTGAGGTATTTGTGACCCAGGTCTTACCAGGTAGGCATTCATAGTGTCATTCATAGTGTTGGGTGTAATTCATAGTGTTGTGCTTTAGATTTTGATGTTTCCTTAATTTCTTTACTCTGTCCTCTCAAGTGGCTGGATTTGGATTTGGCTAAGGAAATACCTACCTGACATTTTTATCTGGTCAAGTTTCTTTGGCAGTTTGTTGAGTACCAGGGACTGTCACCACTGTGCCTTCCCCCACCGTCCCACTCCATACTCTCTCTTACTTTCCATGTAAATGTGACAGTTTTTCTTGTCAATTTTCACAGTGTAAAAGCTCTGGGAAACTTGTCCATGAACAGTAACAAATTGAAATTTGAAATCATCACATCTGTCTTATTTGTAATTCGAGGATATTTAGGTATAGATGAGTATGTTGTACCTGTACCCGTTTAAAGACCCGGACTCACTGCTAATTTGTTCTGGATCAGTATTCAGAGTTAATCTTTCAGATGATAATTTCCTTTAAAATTGCACATTTAAAAAAAAATTTGTGTATCTGAGAGAGAGAAGGAGAGAGAGCAGGAAGGGCAGAGAGAGTGAGAGAGAGAGAATCCCAAGCAGGCTCCACGCTGTTAGCGCAGAGCCCGATGTGGGGCTTGATCTCCCAAACCGCGAGATCATGACCTGAGATCACGAGTCGGACACTTAACCAACTGAGCCACTAGGCACCCCTAAATTTTCACATTTAATACACATTATATTTGAACAAGTTGTCTTATTTTCAGAGACACAGTCCTAATGAACTTTGAATTTTAGTTGAAAATTAGTTTCTTTCATTTAGGTCTCTTAACGTCTTGCACTTTAGTGTCCACACTGCCTGTTTGGAATTATTATGAGAAATCTAGGTATGTTTCTCACTCTCCTGTCCCCATTCTCTTTTTCTCTTTCTCTTCCTCTCCCTCCCTCCCTTCTTTCCTGTGCCGACTGAACTTACTCTGTCTCAGGCACTACTGTGGATATTGGAGATACAGTGATGACTATGGCAAAGTTCTTGCTCTTTATGGATTTATATGTTTAATTTTTCTTACCCCCTTCATTGTGTTGGTGTGTATAGTATCTCTTATTAAAATATCAACCTGAGTGAAAGCGTGCTGATAAGTTAAGTGTCCTGTCAACTAATGTTGGAAAAATGAGTCCCATTTCTTTGGAAAATTCACGCGTGAAGGAAATAACCCTTCGTGGATGTCTTTAATTATTTCTTTTCTAGGAAGAAATGCTCTTCACCTGGCTGCAAAGTATGGGCATGCATTGTGTCTACAAAAACTTCTACAGGTAGTAAAAGTGGTTAATACTTCAGCTTTATTATTTTGACTACAAATAATAGACGTGTTTTCAATGTGTTTTTGGAATTTGAGATCAAAGAAAATAGTGGGCTAATTTTGACTTACGTAATATCTTTCCCATCGTTTGTGAAAGAATGTGAACAATAAAGAGCAGAAACTCTGAGGGAAGTGAATCGCATAACTCGGTGTATTAAAAATAAATAACAAAGGCTTGACCTTCCTGTTGACATTAGCTGGAGACTGGAGTTTTCTGTTGTCTGGGCTGTGACATAAAGTGATACAACATAGGCTCTATATATTTCTATATAAACATCAGGCACTTAGACTATATGATATGAATGCCATTAGTTAAACTTGTAGTCAAGCAGTCACAGAATTCCTTGAACTAGTGGGAAAGGGTCCCACCATACATTTCCATAAATGTTGTTGCCACGAAGTTTCACAGCAGACCTCCTTTGTTTTTCCTGATTCAGTTCAAATTTTAACTCTTGGTGAGAAAAACACCCAAACAATAACAGTCTCTGCATCCCATGCTATTATAATGTACCATATGTTTTCCTGTTTGGTGAAAAACTCAACTTTACAGTATAATGTTATTTGTTTCATGTCAAAATATTTAGTGGCTTGTCTAGTAGACGTTTAGTTTTTTTTTGATAAATGGAATATTTTAAGATTAAATAACAGCTGTTCATTTGATTCTAGATATTTAACTGTAAAGTAAAACTCTCCCAGATGACTGAGTTTCTGTGTTTTAACAGTACAATTGTCCCACTGAGCATGTAGACCTGCAGGGGAGAACCGCACTTCATGACGCAGGTGAGCGAAGGTTGCGCTTGGACAGAAGCAATTATTTGTTGAAACGGCTAGGCATTTAAATTAATTTCAAAGTTTTAACGTATATATTTGTATAATTCGCGGAGAAACAACATTACGAAGTTTTTGTTTATGCAGATTTGAAATTTATTTGATTGTACAGCTTAAAAAGATTCAGTCAACGTTTCCAGGCTAGTTTGCTAGATATCCAAAGTCCAAAGATAAATAAACCATGATCCTGCTCTCAAGGAGCTCCAGGCACGTGTGTGTGTGTGTGTGTGTGTGTGTGTGTGTGTGTGTGTGTGTTATGAGAGGAGCAGGGGAACTGGTAGGAGAAATGGGAAGATGACTTTTCTTTTTCTTAAAAACTACTTTTACCTAATTAGCATGTCTGAACATCATTTTTCTCATCTGCAAAATGAAGTTAATACTACTGCAGTAAGTGGTTTTAATTAAATCATAAATAGTGCCTGGCATGTAGTAATTTCTTAATTAATGGTGGTGATATCTGTTGGTTTAGGTCTCAGTGCTGATTTTCATGTTTCTATAATGTGCTGTTTTTTTTAAAAAGATTTGTACTAGTAATTTCACAGAGTTTATTATGCATACTTATGGATATAAGTTTATCTGCATTATTCTTTAGGTGTCTTCAGGGCCAAGGTTAAGTATGAAAGTATTTTTGGAATGTTCAACAGTCTGACCGCTGGCCTGACTCTTAAGTCTGACATTCGTAAATTTTGTTGGAAGGCCAAAGGAAAGAAAAATAGCTACCTTCTCTCTTCATGTTTCTGGAATCTCTGCAGTAGAGGAAAGTGGTCTGAATGAAAAATGCAATAAACTGCAAATTTCCTTCAAACTTTGGTATCTTTATTTTAGTTTTTTAAATAATTTTTTAAACGTTTATTTATTTTGGGAGACAGAGTGTGAGCGGGGGAGGGGAAGGGAGAGAGGGAGACACAGAATCCGAAGCAGGCTCTGGGGCTCCGAGCCTGTCAGTACGGAGCCCTACGTGGGGCCAGAACCCACGAAGCGTGGGATTATGACCTGGGCCCAAGTCAGACGTTCAACCGACTGAGCCACCCAGGTGCCCCTTTTTTATAGTTTTTAAAAACATTTTATGTGCTTTAGGATAGTCTAATTTTTTACGCGATGATTTTTTTCTTCTTTTCTTTTTGTATAAGATGGTGGTTACTTGCAGAGCATTTTCACATAGATTGTCAGTTGAGCCTCTCAATGATGCCTATGTGGTTTTTGGTCTTGAGGACAAATGTCTTATCCATTGTTCTCTACAGGCCCTAGCTCCGCCTTCTGGGAGGTTCTTCCTTGTCCATTATTCTCTAGGGTCACAGATAAATTGCACGGCAGAGAGCATGTCCTCTGTAGAGGCAGCTTAAGGGCTAGAACAATCATGAGTGTTAGCAGACTGGGCTTCTGGGACCTTGCGTAGTACGGTTCCTATAAAGCCTTGGTGGACTTTCTGGTTTATTCATCACCAGCTACTTCCATACGTCTGTCTTCGAAGTTGTTTTCTGGACACAAAGTTCTTAAGCCTCCTTTATTTCTTGTCCTTATTTGTAGGCTCACGATTCCCTGCCTCATTTAATGGCTGCCACCTTTAAGCCATCTGAAATCATACTCTTGAATGGGATTATAGTATCCTTAAGATGTTGTTTATTCCAAGACTAGATTTTTTTTTTTCTTTTCTCCTTATTGGGAAGTCCTTGAGAAAATCTGTGACCAACAATAGTTTCTATCTTGCTGTTTGATATAGAGAAACAGTTGGCTTCCCCACATCTCTGAGGTCCCAGCTATCTAGATGCTCTCTATTCCCTTTTATCTCTGTTCATAAACTGGCTGAGTCTTGCTTGACCTCATCTCTTTCTTGTAATACCTCACCAAAAGTAGTAAGCAGCTGCCAACATGCACCAAAATTTTGGCCCTTTTCTATTGCTTCACTTAGAAGGGCTCCATAGACACACGGTACCCCTTCTGTAGTCACCTGGAAAGGCTCCGTAGCCACATGATACGCTTCTATCATGGATGATAGCTCTTTCAAATGTTTTGCCACAGCATGAGAAAAATCACAAGACCTCTAGCCCGAAATATGTTTATTCGCCACCTGGTATCCAGCCACTAAGCCAGTGCCATGTCGTTTAGGTATTTGTTGTAATAGCACCTAACTCCTGATAGCAGTTTTTGTCTTAGTTAGGGCTAAGACTAGGCTGCTGTGACAAAGGCACCATAACATAACAGTGGCTTAAAAAAACCAACAACCTAGCAATTGCTTTCTCTCGTGTCATAGTCCTGGTGTTCAGATTGGCTTGTGCCTCTGTACCATATGGTCATTCAGGGACCCAGATGTCTTCCACTTTGCAGTTCTGCTGTTGCCTAGGGTGTCGTCCTCATCTATAAGGCTGAAGCTGATAGCAGGCACTTGTGTTTTCCTGCTAACAGGAAGGGGAAAGATCGCGGAGGAATGTACAAACCACACTTTTAAGCCCTAGAGCCAGAAAGTAGCACACGTCACTCCTGTCACATTCCGCTGGTGAGATCTAATGCACGTGGCCATGCCCGCATGCAAAGAAGTCTGGGAACTGTGGTCTCCAGGTGAGCTGCCATGCTCCCAGCACAACTTTATCACCATGGGAGAAAGGGTGACCACAGTTTGATGAACAGCTGCCACTCTCCACCATAGCACCTTTAGTACTGACTTTCCTGGTTCACCATATTGTAATTCTGGCCTTTGCTATGCTTTACACTTTTTCATTCTTACTTTTATTTATTTTATTTTATTTTATTTTATTTTATTTTTTTAATTTTTTTTTTAACGTTTATTTTTGGGACAGAGAGAGACAGAGCATGAACGGGGGAGGGGCAGAGAGAGAGGGAGACACAGAATCGGAAGCAGGCTCCAGGCTCTGAGCCATCAGCCCAGAGCCTGACGCGGGGCTCGAACTCATGGACCGCAAGATCGTGACCTGAGCTGCAGTCGGACACTTAACCGACTGCGCCACCCAGGCGCCCCTCATTCTTACTTTTAATTGGGCCCGAATGGTTGTTAATTTTATAATTCCTGAATTAATGTATTCAGCTTCAATTTATCTCTTTTTTTTTAAGACTGATTTTGTATTTTATATAAAAGGCTTGCTGGATTAAAGACAGCAGAAATGAAATTTACTTGATTTTCTTATATTTGGTTTTATTCTGTTTAATTTAACACACACACACACACACACACACACACACACACAAGAATGCTGACTTTGTACTTTTTGTGGGTAATAGTCTAGTCTTGACTCCTAATAAATACTCATGGGGAGTATTTGTTAATAATAATATAAAAACTTTTAATAAAAACTCATGGGGAGTTGAAACACAATCCTATTTAAAAAAATTTTTTTTTTCAACGTTTATTTATTTTTGGGACAGAGAGAGACAGAGCATGAATGGGGGCGGGGCAGAGAGAGAGGGAGACACAGAATCGGAAACAGGCTCCAGGCTCCGAGCCATCAGCCCAGAGCCTGACGCGGGGCTCGAACTCACGGACCGCGAGATCGTGACCTGGCTGAAGTCGGACGCTTAACCGACTGCGCCACCCAGGCGCCCCCACAATCCTATTTTTATGAAGTTAACAATAATTTTTTTTCTAATACAGATAATGAACTCCAGTGTTGGTCAGAGGAGAAGCAGTGTGTGGTGTTGTAATAGAATTTTTAGGAAGGTGACTCTGCTTTGCATCATTAAGGGCAGACATTGCAGTCTCTGCTTTTAAAAGGAAATATGAATTATATGAGTCAAACCTTATTTACTGTGACTCTTCTATAAACAACTGAATATGATTCATTGAAAAAATAATTGAGCTAACCCTTCAAGGATTAAGCCACATTTAAGAATACATTCTAAGTAGAAAATTTATTTTTATTTTCCATGTTTACCTGTAGGGTAGCAGCATGTTGTCTTCTGCAAGGGTGGCAATATTCCTTAGTCCCAATACATTATACAACATTTATGAAATGATCTTGTCTAATCCATTTTCAGAGAGAAAATGGGTACTTGTACTAAACTGAGAGCAGCTGACGTGAAGCTCGGTAGTTTAGCAATGGAAGAACTTACGCCTTTTATGGACGTAGCAAAGCACCATGTGTCTTACCACCAGATGTTCACCATTTATCATTTTCCTCTGTTCCTCAAAGCCATGGCCGACTGTCCCTCTAGCATCCAGCTGCTTTGTGACCACGGGGCCTCAGTGAATGCCAAAGATGTAGTAAGTCAGTTTATATTCTCATTTCAATCCAAGTATTCTGCCTTTTATGCTTTGGGAGATTTGTTGTCTTGATGCTGTTTTATTTTTCTTGTTGCTTAGGATGGGCGGACACCACTGGTTCTGGCCACTCAGATGTGTAGGCCAACAATTTGTCAAATGCTGATAGATAAAGGGGCGGATATTAATTCCAGAGACAAACAAAACAGGTAACCCTTTTATCACAGCTCTGCAGACTCCAGCTGGATTTGCAGCGACTCTGAAACTCTGCCGCTGTGCCTTGGCCTTTCCGTTCCCCTTTAGATCTCCCCTTCCTTGGAATTAGCACCCACTTCTTTTTTTTTTCCCCCCCCTTTTTTCCCCAGAGTCTAATGAAGGAAGGAGAGGGAAATAGGAGAAGATGACAGGGTAAATGTGGAATACAAGCAGTGATTGGAGCCTGTGTTCAGGTCAGAAAACTGAAGGAAGAGGAATCATGTCCCACTTATTTATTTTATTTTTACTTTATTTTTTTTAAGAATTTTTATTTATTTATTATTTATTTATTTATTTTGAGAGAGAGAGAGAGAGAGAGAGAGAGAGCGAGCGAGCGAGGGGGTGGGGTAGAGAGAGAGAGGGAGAGAAAGAGAATCCCAAGCAGGCTCTGCACTGTCAGCACGGAGCCTGATGAGGGGCTCGATACCACAAACTGCAAGATCGTGACCTGAGCCGAAATCAAGAGTCAGTTGCTTAACTGACTGAGCCACCAAGCACCGCCCCTATTTTAAAGTCTTCTTAAGTTTCTCAAGTTCTATATATGAGTGAAAACAGATCTTTCTCTGACTTATTTCACTTAGCATCATACCCTCCGGTTCCATCCACGTTGCTGCAAATGGCAGGACTTCATTCTTTCTCATTGCCAAGTAGTATCCCACTGTATATGTAAACCACATCTTCTGTATCCATCTGTCGGTGGATGGACATTTAGGCTCTTTCTGTAATCTGACTATTGTTGAAAGCGCTGCTGTAAACATTGGGGTACATGTGCCCCTCTGCGTCAGCACTCCTGTATCCTTTGGATAAATTCCCAGTAGTGCTATTGCTGGGTTGTGGGGTAGTTCTGTTTTTAATTTTTTGAGGAACCACCACACTGTTTTCCAGAGGGGCTGCTGTTAGCCAACTTGACAATAAATTATGTTTAAAATAAATAAACAAACAAACATTAAAAAAAAAATTAATGATGCACCATCAAAAAAATAAATAAATAAAGGATTAATATGTAAGACCGAACCAAAAAAAAAAAAAAAAAAGTTTTAAAACAATTTTCAATGAGAAATGTGCTCAAATAAGATATGGGGGACAGGAATAAAAAATTACATCTACAGTCTGCTTCTTCGTTAGTGAATCTTTTGAGAGTAAAGGTTCTTGGGTGTCCTGGAGCTTGCCGTTTTTCTCTATAGACTTCCCCAACGTGCTCCCTCTCCTTACCCCGCCTGGGCATAGTGCTGTCTCCTTCTCTGAAACCGAGTTCCTTTCTGCACCCCGAGGTTCCCTGCATTTATTTTTGCTTCTGTGTCCGATGTCATTTTATTTGGTGTGCACTAGCCCTTTCTGTCCATAATTCTCCGTTTCCCCTCCTGTGGGTCTAGTGTATTGTGGCGCTGCACTAATTCTCATGTTCATGGTCACGCTTCTGACAACGAAGTATCTGAAATGCATCCCATCCCCTAGTTGAAGCATTACAATAATTTATAACACATTTTTGGCGTTTTGTAAATGATGACTGGTAAAATTTTTGCTTTCGTTTGACTTAGTTTTATTCCTCTAAACATGTATCCTGTTTTTTGTATTTCACTAGAGGCAGATAAGTATAATAAAATAGTCTTTAGATGTCAGATATTATAGTTCTACTTGTTTGTATTGTTCAGACCTCTCAAAGGAGGAAATTCTTAAGCAATTAAATCATTAATGTGATTATTAAGGAAGTGGCTTTTTTGCATTACTTTGTTTTTGCAGATACTATAATCTGGTTCTACGCATGACTAAGAACATTTGGTTTAAAAATAAAGTTTAGGATCAGAGAGGGATGATCTGGTTGATCCATGTTATTATTATTTTTTAATCTTATATTTTCCCATGCACTTGAATGTCTCTCTCTCTCTCTCTCTCTCTGTCTCTCTCTCTGTCTCTCTGTCTCTCTCTCTCTCTCTCTCTCTCACACACACACACACACACACACACACACACACACACACACAGAGTAAGGTAGGGCAATGTGTATTAAATAGGCTAGGTAGCAGATGGCTTTAAAAATAAATTAAAATCTTAGTTTCTGACACTCTCTATTTCTTTATTTTCCTGTCTTATCTATAACATTTTTTCCCTAATTAAAAAAAAAAACTTTGTTGGTACCTGGTGGATATAAAATTGTATTCCAACAACTACTGGGGAGTGAGAAGAGAAACAGAGTATACACAGAATAAGGCAAGAGTCCATTTCCTTACAAAATCCAACGTTCACAGTCAAAGACAGTGTTAGACATAGGATAAGTCACTCCATTTCGTTATGTTTTAGTTTCCTCAGCAGTAAAACTAGGAATGGGACAAAATAATTTCCAGCGTCCTTCCACATCTCCATGATGATTCAGTTGTGTAATTACATTATTACTATTTGCAAAGGGTTTCAGTGCTAATGATCCTATTACGGTGGTCCATGATAATGGGGATAGTTGAGGAAAGTTTATAGAGGAGGCAGGTTTTGAAATTAAGTGTGAGGATGCGAAGGTCCCCGGTTAGGAGAAGGCAAGCCCTTCCAAGGAGAGAAATCAGAACGGGAATCTGATTCTTGTTTTGGAGTAGAAGGGACTCTGTGAAGAGGTTTGCATGATACAAGGTTCAGTTCATGAAGGGACTCGCATAGTGTGGGTTTATAGCTATGGGTTTTGAATGGATGGGTGACAGTATCCGTTTTGGAAGATTTTGCGGTGAGTTTGGCAGCGGCAGCAACAAATGTATGTAAGGTGATGTGAGGTTTTCAGTTCTGCAAACTAAGACACACAGCAAATGTTTTTGTAAATGTGATGAAGTTAAAATAGAAGCTAAATCTATGAAGTAAAATCGGTATGTATAACAAGTATGACTTTTTAAAGTAATACCTATTCTTTTTTTTTTTTTTTTAAGTTCCTTTATTTTTTTGAGAGGTGGGGTGGGGGGAGTGGGAGAGAGAGAGAGGGAGAGAGAGAATCCCAAGCAGGCTCTGCACTGTCATTGCAGAGCCTGATGCGGGACTCAAACTCATGAACCGTGAGCTATAACCTGAGCCGAAACCAAGAGTCGGACGCTTAACCGACTGAACCACCCAAACTCCCCTAATAAGTAATACTTCTTCTTTAAGAAGGGAGCCCCTGGAAGGTTTCTGAAATATCTTCTTGGATCTTTCTCAAGGTCTTTTGTGCCTCTTGTCTTCTCTTTTAGAACTGCTCTCATGCTAGGTTGTGAGTATGGTTGTAAAGATGCTGTAGAAGTCTTAATCAAAAATGGTGCTGATGTAAGCTTGCTGGATGCCCTGGGCCATGACAGCTCTTACTATGCAAGAATTGGTGACAATCTGGACATCCTAAGTTTACTGAAGACTGCATCGGAAAATACCAACAAAGGTAGGTAGCAAAGTAACTAGAAATGTCTAGCTTAATAAAGAGCAGCCTTGAAAGATTTAGATGGTGGAACCACGGTTTGTAAGAAGCAAAACCTTACTTCATGATGCACGTCATTGGTCTGTCTCCCTCTGGTCCGCAGCTTTGCGTATTTGATTTTAGCAGTCACTTGTTTGGAGCAGTGTGTTTGGTGCATATATTGGCCAGTTGATTGAGTAAACCCCGTTCTGTGGAGTAAGTTCAATGAGGACAAAGAGCCAAATCAAGTGTGTTTTACTAGTATATACGTATTTTTTTGATGAGGAGGGCTGTAGCGCTGACCTTTTCTACTTAAAAAGTTTTAAAGAGGGGCGCCTGGGTGGCACAGTCGGTTAAGCGTCCGACTTCAGCCAGGTCACGATCTCGCGGTCCGGGAGTTCGAGCCCCGCGTCGGGCTCTGGGCTGATGGCTCGGAGCCTGGAGCCTGTTTCCGATTCTGTGTCTCCCTCTCTCTCTGCCCCTCCCCCGTTCATGCTCTGTCTCTCTCTGTCCCAGAAATAAATAAACGTTGAAAAAAAAAATTAAAAAAAAAAGTTTTAAAGAAAGAATCCTTGTTTAAACATGTATATAAAATATTCAACCAATATTTATCAGATACCTGTACCAAGTATTTCTCTATCTTTATGAAAGAGAAATTGGGAAATACAGAAAAGCACAACAAGTAGAATTAGTTACTCATCCTACCATTGAAGACTCCTTATTACTATTTTGAGGAATAGCCTTTCAGTCTTTTGCCTATGTGTAAAATTAAGGTCACTTACAGTGAGCTGCAGGTTATTTTTTGTGTAATAAATGTTGAAGAGTTTTCCCTCCTAGATAAACATTTTGTCTATATTGTGATTTTTATTAATGCATAAAATTCCACATATGTTCTTTAATATTTATTTTTTTTTGAGAGAGACAGACAGAGCATGAGTGAGGAAGGGGCAAAGAGGGAGAGGGAGACACAGAATCCAAAGCAGGCTCCAGGCTCTGAGCTGTCAGCACAGAGCCCGACACAGGGCTTGAACTCATGAACCATGAGATCATGACCTGAGCCCAAGTCGGATGCCTAACCGACTGAGCCACCCAGGTGCCCCTAAAATTCCATATATTTAGGTTTAATTTAATTAAGCAATTTTCTGTATGTGTCATTTAAGTTTATAGTTTTTACTAATATGCGTAACAATTCAGTGACTGTCATTATGCATAAATGTTTTAGCATATTTTTATAAGTCGTAGGATCAGTTCCTAGAAATTGAATCATGGGTCTCAGGATATACACATTTCTCTAAGCTTGTGATATATATTGACAAATTACCTTCCAATTTAAAAGTGTTTAAAATTTCGCATTTTGCAATTGCCTCCACTTCCTAGCATTGAATATTATCTACCTGGACATAGTCCTAGCAAAAAAAAAAAAAGAAAAGAAGAAAATGCAGGTAAAAAATAGGTCCCTGTCACTTTACCTGTGAAGTAGCAAGCTTTAGAGGAAACTTAAAACTGATTTCTTTAATGACTCAGTTGTGTGTTAGGGAATCCATAGTCTGTAATCTATCCAAGTTAACCTGCCATTTTACTATTCCTCTTTCTCCTCTCTCTCTTTAAATCTTCAGGAAGAGAACTTTGGAAGAAAGGACCATCTTTACAACAGGTAGGTCTTCATTTTATTTTTTAAAAATTATATATATTGTTCAATTTCAGTAAAGTGTTTACAGGTTAGTGATTATACATAACTGTTTTGAGTTTAAGTGCACGCTATTCTCTCTCCTCAGTTAATCATGCCCCTGTAGAACCCAGATATTTAGATCCCGAGGCTTTGATACAATCACTCAGCTTGAGACAGTGAATCTCAATTACAGCGATACAGTCATACAGTGAATATATCCAGTGGGAAATAAATCACCTCCTGATTGCCAGCCTCGAGCCTCCAGCCCTTTCAAATATGAGATATTGTACCTTGTGGAGATTCTTAAATGATGAGTTTTAGCCTGGTAGGGCATTAACAGTTTCCTCTACTCTCCCTTAATAAGAGAGCGAAATGTTTACTGTTACGGGAAATTCTTCTAATGCAGTAAGAAATGAAGAAAACAGAATTCAAAACTAATTATATATTGTGATTTCAATACCACTGTTACTATTCTGCTTTTTTGCGCTTTTTGTTTTCGCCTTATCGGTATTTAACGAGGACTTTGAAATACAATGCATGAGATAATTCATACTTTGTACTAACTTGTTATCAAAACACCGTGTCACCCTGGTTTTGTGTCCCCGTCTCAGTAGATGTCTTCCTGTTTTCCCCTGATCTCTTTAGGTTCGAGTAAGCGGGCTGGCGTATTGCGCGGTCACCGACTTGCTCAAAGCTAGCGTAGGCAGCTGTCCTTTTCTGTTGGCTGTTCCCTTCCAGGCTTTCAGCTTTTCTCTAGTGAGAGGAGCCTGAGCACTTGCGAACCCCGGAGAGAGGCCTCAGGTACCCTCTGAGAAGTCCTGATCATCATTCTCTCTGAACATCCTTTCTCTTCCTCTTACCAGAATCCGAAAGCTACATTAACGCACGTTCTCCTTTTCCACCCATCAGAATTAAGTCATACTTCATGCATGGGTCACGTCTGCCGTCACTTCACCTTTCCATCTGGAACAGCCATTTCACCCTTCTCTTCCATTCCTCACGCAACCTAAGTGGGAGTGGAGTGAAAAAACAAACTGTACCCTGTTATGTCTGTGTCAGCCATCTTACATGGGATCAGACCAAAGTGATTTCTGAATTACAGAGATAGTTAAGATAAAGAATTGTCAAATATTAATGTGGGAATGGTATTCTGTTTAGTGCTCTAGGAGTTATCTAAGTGAATACATGGAGTTAATATTCTGCTAGGAACAGTAAAACTCACTTATTCCCATTATTTATTGAATACATTTAAAAATATCTGCTGTAAACAGGATTTGTTCCTGAACTAAGGGACAGTTAATCCCTATTATCAAGAAGACCACAGTATAGTTTTCAAAATAAGACTTCTTCGGTTGTTTGCTTAACAGACATCTGTGAGGCACCTACTATATGCCAATTACTGTCCTAAGTGCCATGGAATCATAGTGCTGTGCGAAGTCCCTGCCTCGCGTTGCTCCCCGCCTAGGGAGAGAAATGAAAACTAAGCAAATACTAGTAGTTAGCATCCTGGCATACACTTTGAAGGAAAGTGGAACGGGATTAGGGGATGAAGAAGGAGAGGACAGGAAGCTATTTTAGATGGCGTGGCCAGCAAAGGCCTCTCTCAGGAAGTGACATTTGAGCAGAGGTCTGAAGGAAGCGGGAAGGGAGCCACAAGGGCTCTGTAGGAGAAGCCTCACGGGCAGAGGGAAGGGCAGGTGCCAGCCCCCTGATACAGGAACATGTTGAACATGTCCACGGGGCAGTAGCAGGTCAGAGTGGAGGAGCGATAATGCACTTGACCGAGGAGGAGAAGAGGCGGGCGAGGTAAGCAGATGTCAGATGATGAAGGGCCCTCTGAAGGGAAGGCGGGGGTGAAGGTAGAGTGAGGAAGCAGGTCAGATCTCACATGAGGAACAGTCCTTTGCTGGAAGGAATGAGGCTAGAAATATAGTTTGGACCAAATCGTGGGTATGAAATATCTGTCTAATGGGACCTTGCCCCTCTCATTAGAATGGTAGTTAAAACATCTGGTGAAACAAAACTCGACAAATAATACAAAATATAAAAAAAAAAACCTTGGAGAATTAAAGTATTAGTTGTTTTTTTTTTTAAAGCTCTCAAAAAGGAAGACCATAGCATTCTAAACTATTATGTAGATTAAAAGGTCAGTTGGGGCCAAAAAAAAGGTTTTACGCTGTCTTATTAATGTTTTTATGAAAGCACCATCTGTAGGCTGGAATAAGGTTTCGAAGCGGTAAGTGTACAAAACGACATGTCCTGAACCAAGTCATTTTAGAGATCTTCTGTATAGCTCTGATCAGAGGATTGTCTCTCTCTTTCTTCCCACACCCTTTGTTTTGTAGTGTATCAGTGCTTAGAAAAGTAAATAATTTCCGTATTTCATTTTAACATTAATGTAAGTCCCCCTCCTTCTTCATTTTCAATACTAGATTTTTTTCCTTTGGGAATAGTTGATGATGCCTTCTAACGCAATGTTAGTTTTGGGTCTAGCGTGAATCCTACCTTTTAAATCTTGGTGACTTTAGTTAAAATAAACCCTTCACAATTCATATTTTAAATTTTG
Organism: Herpailurus yagouaroundi; assembly: GCF_014898765.1. Lineage (NCBI taxonomy): Eukaryota > Metazoa > Chordata > Mammalia > Carnivora > Felidae > Herpailurus > Herpailurus yagouaroundi. The sequence goes on along the minus strand of NW_024412415.1, from coordinate 35,248,235 downwards.
TTATGTCTTCATATTTCAAAATACATCATACTTGATTTATTTAAAACTTAAAGAGTTGCCGTCCATTTGGAGTTTTAAGTGGAAACACTGCCACCTTGTGTTTTGTACAGCAAAATTTAGCGTTGGATAAGCTTCAGAGCGCTGATCATTGCCTACTGAGGAAAATGTCCTTCTCTGTATTTTCCTACTTGCTAACCTGTGTTTTCTTATGTTTCACCAAAGCGAAATTTGCCATACATGCTAGATGAAGTAAATACGAAGTCGGGTCAGAGGGAGCATCCAAACATTCAGGTAAAAAGAAAAAAGTGGTGTCTTCCTTTGCAGCGAATGGCAGTGTTGTTTGTAGTGGGGTCGGGTGAGGAGAAGGAACAAGAAACGAGAGAAAATGAGTGGGAGAAGGGAGGGTAGCCTGTTATGTTTTGTGATTCTGTCTTCTTGCCATATCTTCTAAGAGAATTGACGTTTGAAACAAATGGTTGGGTTGTATTACCTTACAGAAAGTATCGTTTTCATATGTATTAGGAGCAAATCATTTAACAACTTTATGTAACTTTTTGTTGATTTAAATACATCTGTTTTGGGCCATAAATTTTAAATGTGTATTTATTTTTAAAAATGAATACAAGTTTAAATATTGTGGTTAAAAATGATGGTTATTAATGTAAATAAATATTTACTTTTGTCTAATGCAAGTATTTTTTATTTTGATCAAAAAATCATTTGTTAAGCACACAATATTTTATGTTCATCAGTGTTCAAAAAATAATTATTATGTGGATTAATGTCAGAGGAAGATTCCATAATTAAACGGCTTATTTTATGACTGAAACACCGTTAAAATATACATTGTATAGCTGTTTTCCATATGATAAAGCAAAAGCATTTTATTTGGGCTTTTTTAGTTTACTGTGTGGTATTAAGAAAGTGAACTATAGCCCTAAATTGGAGCCTTAAACATGTCATCAGAGCACTGAAATAATAATTAGTTTAGCAAAAGCGGTAGAACACTCTCATGAACTTGAGAGATGTTAAACAGAAGTTAAAGTGGCATATTCTTCTATTTTCTATTTCCAGGTGATTCTTTTATTTTGTACTTACTAGAATCATGGTGGTTTGCTGTGTGGTATACGCTTGTATTAACTAGACAGCATAGGACCGTCGTCTGTAGGCATACCTCGGAGAGACTGCAGTTCAGTTCCAGATCATCGCAATAAAGTGAATATTGCAGCAAAGCAAATATTGCAATAAAGCGAGTCAAATGAACTTTTTAGTTTCCCAGTAGATATAAAAGTTATTTTTGCATTTTACTGTAGCCTGTTAAGTGTGACGCAGCGTTGTATCTAAAAAAAACCCCCAATGTATATATCATAATTTAAAAATAGTTTATTGCTGGGGCACCCGGCTGGCTTGGTCGGTTAAGTGTCTGGCTCTTGATATCAGCTCAGGTCATGATCTCACAGTTGGTGAGCTCGAGCCTCTCATCAGGCTCTGTGCTGACAATGTGGAGCCTGCTTGGGATTCTCTGTCTCCTTTTCTCACTGCCTCTCTGTCTCTCAAAAATAAGTATAAATAAACATTAAAAAAATACTTTATTGCTGAACCTGGCTGGCTCAGTCAGAAGGGCGTGCGACTCTTGATCTTGGGGTCATGAGTTCGAGCCCCATGATGGGTGTACAGATTGCTTAAATAAATATTTTTTTTAAAGAAAATAGAGAAAAAAATAAAAGTACTTTATTGCTGAAAAATGCTAGACACCATTGGAGTTTTCAGTGAGCTGTCATCTTTTTATTGGTGAGAGTCTTGCCTTGGTGTTGATGGCTGCTGACTGATAAGGGTGGTGAGTTGTTGAAGGTGGAAGTGAGTGTGGCAGTTTCTTAAAATAAGATCACAATGAAGTTTGCCACATCGATGAACTCTTCCTTTAGCAAAGGTTTTCTTGGTAATATGCTGTTTGGTAGCATTTTCCCCACAGTAGAACTCCTTTCAGAATTGAAGCTGATCCAAGACGCCTGGGTGGCTTAGTCATTTAAGCGTCCTACTCTTGATTTCGGCTCAGGTCACAGTCTCAAGGTTCATGGGTTCCAGGCCCATGTCTGGCTCCATGCTGACAGCGTGGAGCCTGCTTGAGATTCTCTTTCTGCTCCTCCCCTGCTTTCTCTCTCTCTTTCTCTTTCTCCCTCTCTCTCAAAAATAAAGAGATAAACATTTAAAAAAAATTGGAGCTGATCCTTTCAAACCCTGCTGCTGCTCTATCAACTAAGTTTATGTCATATTCTAAGTCCTTTGTTGTCATTTCAGTAATCTTTCCAGGATCTTCACCAGAAGTAGATTCCATCTCAAGAAACCACTTTCTTTGCTCATCCATAAAAAGCAACTCCTCAAGTCATCAGTTTTATCACAGAATTCAATCCCGTCTTCGGGCTCCACTTCTAACTCAAATTTTCTTGCTATTTGCTGCACATCTGCAGGTACTTCCTGCAATGAAGCCTTGAACCCTTCAGAGTCCTCCATGAGGGTTGGAATCCATTTCTTCCAAACTCCTGTTAATGTTGATATGTTCTTAATGGCATCTAGAAAGTGAATCCTTTCCAGAAGGTTTTCAATTTACTTTGCCCAGATCCATCAGAAGAATCTCTATCTAAGGCAGCCATACAATACATACAAAATGTACTTATTTTTTTTTATTTAAAATTTTTTAAAATTTATTTTTGAGAGAACAAGAGAAAGCCAGGAAGCAGAGGAGGGGCAGAGAGAGGGAGAGAGACAGGAGATCTGAAGTGGTCTCTATGTGGACAACAGAGAGCCCCACATAGGGCTCGAACTCACAAACCGTGAGATCACGACCTTAGCCGAAGGCAGATGCTTAACCGACTGAACCACCCAGGCACCCCCAAAATGTATTTTTTTAACTAATGAGCCTTGAAAGTTGAAATTACTCCTTGATCCATGAACTGTAGCATGGATGATATGTTAGCAGCCTTCATAGAATTGAAGAGAGTTAGGGCCTTGCTCTGGATTTGGCTTATGGGAATGTTGTGGAGGGTTCTGGTTTGATCTTCTATCCAGACCACTAAAACTTTCTCCATATCAGCAGTCAGTCTGTTTTGCTTTCTTATCATTCATTCGTTCACTGGAGTAGCCCTTTTTCCTTCGAGAACTTTTCCTTTGCATTCACAACTTGGCTAACTGGTACAGGAGAGCCAACTTTGGGCCTTTCTCAGCTTCTGACATGCCTTCCTCAAGCATAATCATTTTTCGCTTTTGATTTAAGGTGAGAGACGTGTGATTCTTCCTTTCACTTGAACAGTTAGAGGCTACTGTAGGGTTGTTAATTGGCCTAATTTCAGTATTGTTGTGTCTCAGAGACTAGGGAGGCCTGAGGAGAGGGAGAGGGGTAGAGGAAGGATCAGTGGGTAGAGCAGTCAGAACATACACACTATTCGTTGGTTAAGTTTATAATCTGAGATCGGCACAGGTCATGGTGCCCCGAGACAGTTACAGTAGTATCCTCAAGGATCACTGAGCACAGGTCACCATAACAAATACAATTAAAAAGTTTCAAACATCGAGAGAGTTACCAAAATGTGACACAGAGACAAAGTAAGCAAATGCTGTTAGAAAAATGACACCCATAGACTTGCTCAGTGCAGGGTTGCCACAAACTTCCAATCTGTAAAAAACACGGTGTCTGCAAAGCACAGTAAAGCGAAGCACGATAAAATGAGTATGCCTGTGTGTGATTTCTGATCTACAAATTTTAGGTCATTGAAATGTCATCGAAACTATTGTGTATTTGGGCTTAAAGCCATGTTAGAGATGTATACATCCATACATGATAGCAAACTACTTCTAAAATTTTCTTCCATAAGAATTGCTCTTTTAAGGCCAGTCTAGCACCTGTTATCTTTACTATTTAAGGATCTGGAGATTGAAAATGAAGATTTGAAAGAGAGGTTGAGAAAAATTCAGCAAGAACAGAGAATATTACTGGATAAAGTCAACGGTTTACAACTACAGTTGAATGAGGTAAAGAATCTACCTCATCTAAAAAGTTTTTTAAATGTTTTACTACCGGTAATCGTCCTTGACAACAAATCGTTAATGATCGCCTGTCACATTAAGTCACCGTGCTAGATGCTAAAGGAGGTACAGCCAGGTCCTTGCCCTTGAGGAAAGTTATATCTTACTGGGATCTTTACAGGAAACTTTCAGTGTCACGTGTAAGAACAGAGAAATACTGTTGGTCGATGGTGATAGCAAAGCTCTGAACTCTAGTGGGGGCCCCGGGACTGGAGAGGAAGGAGCGGACAAAAGACGTGAGGAAGAGGAGTAAGTAGGAGTTGATAAGTGATGGGTTCTCAGGAGAATCAGTGCATCTGAGCCTGGTTAGTGGGAAAAACCAATGAAAGCTCAGACCACAGAATTGGTCACCTAGAGACGTGTGCTTCTTATGTCCTTGTTCCCAATCCTAAAGACACACGCTAGTCTTTTAAAATGATACTCGCCAAGTTCATGCCTTTTAATAACGAAAGTACATTTCTTCTTTTTAAATTTAGGAAGTAATGGTTGCTGATGATCTGGAAAGTGAGGTAGGATGATAGGTTTTCCTTTAAAGATATAAAATCTTACGTAAATGGAAAATGGTACTGCTGGAGAGGTTTGAATCTTGAACTGAGTTGGGGATGAGGATTCTGTTTCTGGGTATTGCTTAAAGGGGAAAACAAAACGTACACGTGACTGAAAATACACGTTAAGTACAGTAGCATGGGTTATCATAAACATTTTGCTGTCACTGCCTCTGAATGCCTGATTTTCTGTGAAACTTCTTATGAAAAGATGTAAAGTTCTAAACACTACAAACAAAATGTCTGAAAATAATAAGATCTAAAACAAACAACGGACCTTTGAATTTTTCATAGTATTGTTGGTATGTGTTCTATATTAGTATACTTGTAGAAATTTTCAGCTCTACTAATAGTTAAAAATACTAAAAAAAATTAAAGTAATTTGAATTCACATTTTCTGAAACCCATTTTTAACCCAGTTGCAAGCACAGAATGATTTTGCTCTGTATTTATTCCTTTCCATTTCAGAAAGAAAAGCTGAAGTCCCTTTTGGCAGCTAAAGAAAAGCAACATGAAGAAAGCCTGAGAACTATCGAGGCTCTGAAAAATAGATTTAAATATTTTGAGGTATAGAAAGCTTAAATAAATTATTTCATATAGCACAAAATGGGCAGTGATAAGGAGCTTGGAGTCAGACTTAAATTTGAATGACCACGTTTTTCTTTATTGTGCAACCTCGGGCAATTCATTTAAAGTCTCTGAGCTTGCTACCGCTTTCGCAAAATCGGGGGGATTGTCCCCCTCTCCACAGAGTTGTTGTCAAGGTTAAACGAGACGCCTGAAATTGACCAACGTGTGCCTGGCGTTCTCTTCCGTCCCAGTATCTCTTCTCTAGCTTGCCTCTTTGTCCATCTTTACCTTTACAAAACTTCATACTTTTACCTGCAAATCTGCAATGATTATGATAGTGATAATAACAAAGTGTCATAAATGAATAGTATCTTTCCAGGCTTATCTCAGGAGTCTGTGTATATATGCCTTAAGTAGACCACTTTGGTGAGAGTAGTGTCTTAATAAGTCTTAGATTGTATACTCAACTTTGGTTGGATCAGTTAGCTCTTATGTTTTCCAAAGTCATGGTTTTTAAAAATTTTTTTTTGTTGAAATACACTATACATTATAGAGTACACTTGTTAAAGTGTATATATGTTGAAGAACTTTCATAAGTCAAACACACTGAGATCGAGAAGCAGAACATCTCCAATACCTAAAAGCCTCCTCATTCTTACTTCCTGTCACTACCCACACTTCTTGCACGAACAGTGACCACTCTCCTGATTTTTAACTGCACAGGTTTGTTCTGAAAGGCCGTAATATATATTTTATAAATGTTCATCACTGGGGTCACTGAAGAAGGTGGCTGATTCAGTGTGAATCTTTTATCTTCATTGGGGAATAGAACTCCAAAGGACATAACAAAAGTAATTTTTTTCTTTGTAAATGAAAAAAAATGCATGTAGCTATGAAAAAAGTAAAGACATGGATGAATCTCACAGACATAATGTTGTGTGAAAGAAATCAGACACAAAGAGTGCATACTTCATGATTCCATTTTTATGAAATTCGGAATCAGACAAAACAAATCTGTAGTGAACGAGGTCAGAGTAGAGGCCACCTTTTGGTGACGGGTTACTGACTAGAGGTATGAAGAAGCTTCTGAGGGTGCAGGGAATGTTCTAGATCCGGGTTGTGATTACACAGGGTGCGCATATGCAGAGAATGTATTGCACTGTGCACTTAATATTCATGTATTTTATGCCTCGATACATTGAAAAAAATAAAAGCATGTTTGCATTTATATGACTGAATCCTGAAGATTATTCAGAGATACGGGTTTATAGGCTAATTTAGAACTAGTATAGTGGCTTCTGTCTTTCACATTTGAACATGTTTGTTTTTAAGGTTAATAGTGAAACTTGTAACAGTTAACAGCTCATAGCACCAACCATGTGCCAGGAACTGCTCTGTGCGCTTTGCATGCATTTCATAAACACATCGACTCTGTGTGGTAGATTTTACTTTAACTCTGCTTTGTAAGTGAGGAGACTGAGGCATGGAGGGGCACTATAAATAGTAAGTGGCAGGGCCAGAACTTGAACCCAGGCAGTCTGACTAGTTTTAACCTCAGTATGGCTTGAATGAGAAAATACAGTTGTGAATATAGGATTTTTGAAGTATTGATCAAAGTTGGATACCTATAATTGAGTACTATTTTTGTATTTTCTTCTACGAGCGGACACTCACATCTTAAGACTAACATGTTTTTCTGGAGCTGTAGACAAACTTGGAGTCAAGTCTATAATTTTCAGTAAGATTATAATATATTATAGAAAAATAACACATTTTTTCTCACAAAAACAATACATAATTTATTTTAGAAAATTTAGAAAATATTATTAGACTAAAAACAGAAGATAAACACACCTATGATCCCAGCAATCTTCGTACCTGACTGATCTCCTTTCAGAACTTGCTTTGTGCATAACTTGTGTTACATGCACATTCAGCCAGAGGTGGGAATATCGTTTTGTAACTTTTGCACATATTATAGTGGGGACATTTTCTCCAGTCAATAAATAATTCATTTTGATGAATTTTTACATTAGAAATAAGTTTTTACTTTCAAAAAGAAAATTAGAGGGTCCACTTTACATGTGATCCAGTATTTGTGACAGCAGCCATTAAAAACTAAGAATGCTTTATTTATAAATATTGAATATTTACAACTGTGTCCTCTCACATGCTAAAAGTTCCTCCTAAACTGCCAACAGAAATGCTACATTATTTGTATATACAGTATGTAGGCAGTTCCCTTATGTTTGTAGAAAAACGTGGAAAAATACGGGTATTTTAGAATGAGACTAATTTTAGGAGACAACTCATCAATCCATTTTTATGTGAGTAGTCAAGTAAAGGTAATAAACCCAAACTAAGTTTTTTGAACTCCTTATATGCGGATAGGCCTCTCCCAACCCATACATGTATAAGCCCATTTAGCAACTATTGCAAACTCTAATATTTATTATTACATCTAACAAAGAGCTTAACTAAGCCTGCAGACATCTTTCCATACCCTGGAGGCACTAAGGATTAGTGGAAGTGGCATTAATTTATAGAACTATGGAGACCATTTTTATTGTGGTCACCTATATCACCTTGACACATAGCTATTAGTACTAATGCAGATACACAAACACAAACTATGTCTGCACATCCTTTATTAAATTGAAAATAGTTGACCCACAGTTAGTTTCAGGTGTACAACTTAGTGATTCGACAACTCTGTGTGTTATGCTGTGGTCACCACAAGCGTAGTTCCCATCTGTCACCATACAACACTGTTACGATGCTGTTCCCTGTACTGTACCTTTTATCCCCATGACTTATTCCTTCCATAACTAGAAACCTATATCTTCCACTCTTCTTCATCTGTTTTGCCCATTCCCCTAGCTTCTCCCTTCTGGCAACCATAACACTGTTCTCTATATTTATGTGTCTGTTTCTGCTTTGTGTTTGTTCATCTGTTTTGTTTTGGGGATTTCACATATAAGTGCATTTGTCTTTCTCTGTCTCATTTATTTCACTTAGCATAATACCCTCGAAGCCCATCCATGGTTTGCAAGTGCCAAATAGTTCTTCGTGTCTGTGTGTGTGTGTGTGTGTGTGTGTGTGTGTGTGCGTGTGTGTGCGTGTGTGTGTGTACATATGCCATATCTTTTTTATCCATTCATCTATGGGTGGACACATGGGTTGCTCCCACACCTTGGCTATTGTACATAGTGCATATATCTTTTCAAATTAGTGTTTTTGTTTTCTTTGGGTGAATTATCCGGTAGTGGAGTTACTGGATCATATGGTGTATTTCTATTTGTAATTTTTTGAGGAAACTCCATACTGTTTTTCATAGTGGATGTACCAATTTACATTCCTACCAACAGTATACAGGGTTCTTTTTTTCTCCACATCCTTGCCAACACTTCTTATTTCTTGTCTTTCTGATACTAGCCATTATGATAGGTGTGAGGTGATATCTCATTGTGATTTCAATTGCATTTCCATGATGGTTAGTGGTACTGAGCATCTTTTCATGTATCTGTTGGCCATCTGCATATCTTCTTTGGAAAACTGTCTTTTGAGGCCCTCTGCCCATTTTTTAAATTGGATTATTTGGGGGAGGGTTGGCTTGTATAAGTTCTTCCTGTATTTTGGATATTAGTTCCTTATCAGATATATGATATATCATTTACAAATATCTTCTCCCATTCACTAGGCGGCTTTTTTATCTTTTTGATAGTTTCCTTCACTGTGCAAAGCCTTTTTATTTTTATGTGGCCCCAGTAATTTATTTTTGCTTTGTTTCCTTTGCCAGAGGAGGCATCTAGAAAAATGTTGTTGTGGCTGACGTCAGCGAGATTGTCGTCTGTGTTTTCTTCCATGAGCTTTGTGATTTCACATCTCACATTTAGGTCTTTAATCCATTCTGAGTTTATTTTTTGTGTATGGTATGAGAAAGTGGTGCAGTTTCATTCTTTTGCGTGTAGCTGTCCAGTCTTTCCAGCACCATTTGTTGAAGACACTGTCTTTTCTCCATTGTATATACTTGCCTTCTTTGTCATAGATTAATTGACTGTATGAGCGTTGGTTTATTTCAGGGCTCTCTGTCCTGTTATGTTGATCTAGGTGTCTGTTTTTGTGCCATTACCAGACTGTTTTTTTATTTTTTTATTTTTTTTTAACGTTTATTTATTTTTGAGACAGAGAGAGACAGAGCATGAACAGGGGAGGGGCAGAGAGAGAGGGAGACACAGAATCTGAAACAGGCTCCAGGCTCTGAGCTGTCAGCACAGAGCCTGACGCGGGGCTCGAACTCACGGACCGTGAGATCATGACCTGAGCCGAAGTCGGACGCTTAACCGACCAAGCCACCCAGGCGCCCCACAGACTGTTTTGATTAGTACAGCTTTGTAATTTATCTTGAAATGTGGGATTGTGATACTTCCAGCTTTGTCCTTCTTTCTCAAGATTGCTTGGGCCATTTGGGGTCTTTGTGGTTCCATTCAAATTTTACTATTATTTGTTCTAGTTCTGTGAAAAATGCTGTTGATATTTTAATAGAGATTGCATTGAATCTCTAGACTGCATTGGGTAGTATGGACACTTTTTTAAAATTAGTTTATTCATTTATTTTGAGAGAGAGTGCGTGTGCACACAGGCTGGGGAGGGGACAGAGAGAGAGGGAGAGAGAGAATCCCAAGCAGGCTCTGCGCTGATAGTAAGGCTCGATCCTATGAACCATGGGATCGTGACTGAGCCGAAATCAAGAGTTGACGCTTAACTGGCTAAGCTGCCGAGGAGCCCCAAGGTAGTATGGACATTTTAACAGTATTAATTCTTCAAGTCTATGAGTGCGGAATATCTTTCCATTTGTTTGTGTCATCTTCAATTTCTTTCACCAAGGTTCTTAGTTTTCAGAGTATAGGCCTTTCACTTCCTTGGTTAAATTTCACCTCTGTGTATCTTTACTCTTGAAGGTATATGTTTCAGTTTGTTTGTTAGATTCTGACTTGAAAAAAAAAGGAGCAATTCAAACACACTTCAATTCAGAGTACCTAAAATTTCTCTCTTATTCTCCTTTTCCTAACCGACACATTGACGGATTTATTACTGTGTGTAGTGTGCCTCAGTTTCCTTTTCTGCTCTCTGTCTCCCTTTGCCTTCCAAAGTTTTCTGTATTTTATAAATTCTGAAAAAAGAGGTTACACTAATATTTCACAGGCAGTGAGGTAGGGTTTCCGCTCCCAACAGGGGTAAAGTCAGTATTGGAGGCACAGGTGGCAGCTTCTTCCTTTTGAGGTAAAACAGCAACAAAGAGCATGCGCTGAAAGTTGTTGTAGTTCATTTGGGGTTCGGTTGTTTTTTTTTTTTCTTTTGAGCAATAAAATTTTTCCTTGGAACACTTGGCTGCCTTTATTAAAATGCCTAGTGAAGTAGTTTATTCCCAACTGATCTAATTGTTGCTAGTGCTGTGACTTTTTTGTGGTTTTAAAGTAGAGTAATACTCGGGAGAAACAAGGAATGTTGAAAATGTGGTTTTAATGGTTGGATCATTTAGAACTGAAATAGATACAGAATGTAACAAAATGAAGCAATATTCACCCAAATGTTTTAATTTATGCTTCTGATTTCAGAGTGATCATTTAGGATCAGGAAGTCATTTCAGTAACCGTAAGTATGGAAGCATAGATTATCATTACTGTTCACCCAGTTCGGACAAGGGAGAATGTTTACGTCTGTTTGTTTTGTCTAACTGTATATGGCCTTCTTGCTGCTAAATGTCAACTACTTGTGTGTTAAACCTCAACACATCGAAGCAGGAAGAGGTTAAGATGACTGCTGTAGTCTCGAACAGAAAATCTGGTAATCCTGAGGCTCCGATTTTCCCTAGCCACTTGTATTTTTAAGTTGGATATTGTATGCATGGCCAAACTTACCTTGTTGATTAGTAGATATTTGTCTTGTGATATTTGGAGCTTGTTTTTTATGAAAAGAAACATGACATAGTTTTCTCATTTGGAGAAATCTTTGGATATAGTCTCAATGCAGGGAAGCATTTTAAAATGAGAAGTTACATAAATAATTATTTCTTACTTAAGAGTATATGTAATTAGTATTAACTTCGGTTTTTTGTTTGCTAGTTCTAAAGAATTTCTCTACAAAATCCATTTTTTGCTTCCAAGTAAATATTAAATTATCCTTTAAGTACAATAGTAATGTTTATCCCGTAAGTTGTAAAGAACACCATTTTTATTTTGACTGATTATAAGATACGTATTTTATAATAATCATGTAGCTTATTTAGTCTAACAGTCTTATATATTTCTAAAAACCAACTTAGTTTCTACTCAGAACAATATAGATACTTCCCTTATGTGTCTAGAAAAAATAAAGAAAACCAGGGGTATTTTAGAATAAGGATAACTTTATGTTTTAACTCATGCTTTTCTTTAGTTTGAGTAAGAGGAGAGATAATAACGCCAAATTAAATCTTAGCCTATTTGGTATGAGTATTTCAGTTAAGATCTCATTTATTTGGATTTATGTAGGAAAAGAAGATATGCTTCTCAAACAGGGTCAAATGTACATGACAGATTCACAGGTAATTGTTTTTTAATTAAAAATATTTGTACCTTTTTAAAAAGAGGAAAACAGTTTTGTGTATTAATTGAATACGAAAATGAAATACAGAAATTCAATATACATTGAATAAGGCCTTCATTTTCAAAGAAAAGTTGTTCTTGGTGTTCTGAGTTTAATAAAAGCCGATAGTACTGTTTCTGGTGCCCTCTAGAGTGTTTTGATGACAGTAGCTTAAATAAGAGATTTGAATTACAAGTTCATTGTCTTTGATAGTAAGCCTCGTTAACCTTGTTCGGTTAACTCTTCATATTTACCCATATAAAGGGGAGGCCAACTACGAGTAATTCAGAAGTCATTTTTTTGGACTTTGAAATGTATTTTTGCTTGCATTCCAATATATATCCTGTGTGTTGGAAATTCACCTCAGAATAAGGAAAGCTTCCAAGAGGTAGTGTTGTCTGATTTTCTAACCTGTTTATACTGCTTCCGGTAGATACAGGTTTGCATTGCATGGGAAGGTCAGCACTTCCCATGGCCTGAACTGATAAATATTTGGGCTTTGAAAGGCCCTTTTACATACCATCATTTATAGGCAGAGTGAGTTAGCCTTTGTGATGTCTAAGATCACTTGAAGCTGGAAAATTCTAAGATTCTAAGTTGAGAAAATGAATGTCACCTGAGAAGTATTTAAGATTAGATAAATATTGGATTGTAATAAAGCAGGTATGGAAATTGTAAAGCTGTGTAAGTAATTGCTAAATTATAGTAGTCTTAGTCTAAAGATCATTGGTAAATTGAAAGGTAATTTAAAAGCAGACTAAAGGCTGCGAAATTATTCCATGTTGTTAATTTTCTTCTTGATCCAGGGCAAGACAGTGTAGATTTAACTGAACAACAGTAAAACCTGCCTGTTAAAATGGTGGAATGTATTCACAGCACATAGCTTTTATCCATGAGTTAGTACTTGTAAGGAGCCCTTGCTGTAATAGGCTGTGTGGGAAAAAGTAAGATAATTGAATTTAGTCTTTCATGGTTACATGTTCTATTTAGGCACTATTTCATGAGAAGTTTAATTATACTTCTTTTTGTGTCAACTCTTAGTGGAGGAATAAGATGTCAATAAAATGTTGTACTAAGATCACATGTTAAGTTTTAGTTTATCCTACTCGAGAGGAGAAAACTGCTTCCTTTTTTTGTGAGTTAACTAATATCCTCTCAACAACTCATGCTAGCTGTGTTTATTTTGGTGCTGTTTCTATAATTTAAAGAACATTACATTGGAGTTAACAAGGATATTCAGAAATTATATAGCTTCTTAGAAGTTAAATAATATATCATTCTGTGAAATTATTTGCAGATATAAAATTGCCATACTTGTTTTTATTCAACGGTTTTGATGACTTTCTTCAGAATTGGAAGTTCTAAGCACACTACGTGCCATAAAGCATAGAAATAATAAATGTGTTTTGATAAAGTTGATATCACTTGTGGGTAGTTATTGTGAATGGAGAAGGGAAGAGGAAATGGTCCCCAGAGGCCACAACTCTTTTCCTTCTTTGTTCTGCCAGAAATACACTTACGGTGAGCAGACTTTCAAAGTATCCCTGCTTGAGAGCATTTTAAGGGAATCATACCCAGAATTGCTTTTCTTAACCTCAAAAATCAGTACTGTATTTTTCCAATACGCTAGTCTGAAAACCCCTTGACTACTGATGATGTGGGAATCTAGAAGTTTGGCAAATAAGTAAATGTCTTCTTTAGGCTTTTGTGATTAGCATCTCTTTTTTTGTTTGTTTCCCCTTTCAGTGTACGTCCCCAGGGGTGCCGGCCCACATGCAAAGCAGGTCTCTGTTAAGACCGCTGGAGCTGTCCTTACCCCATCAAACCTCATATTCTGAAAATGACATTTTAAAGAAAGAGTTAGAAGCAATGAGAACGTTCTGCGAGTCAGCAAAACAAGACCGACTCAAGCTCCAGAGCGAGCTGGCTCACAAGGTGGCCGAATGTAAAGCTTTAGCATTAGAATGTGAACGGATCAAGGAGGACTCAGATGAGCAGGTAAAGCAGTTAGAAGACGCATTGAAAGATGTGCAGAAGAGAATGTACGAGTCGGAAGGTAAAGTAAAACAAATGCAGACACATTTTCTTGCCCTTAAAGAGCACCTAACGAGTGAAGCAGCTGCGGGGAATCACAGACTAACCGAGGAACTGAAGGACCAGTTGAAAGACATGAAAGCAAAGTACGAGGGCGCGTCAGCAGAAGTGGGGAAGTTACGAAACCAGATCGGACAGAGCGAGATGCTAGTAGAAGAGTTGAAGCGGGATGCAGGCAAGCTGGTGGAAGAGAACAAGCGACTGCAGAGGGACTTCAGTATGTGTGAGACGGAGCGAGACAAGAAAGGCAGGAGGGTCACAGAGGCGGAAGGCCAGGTCAAAGAACTGTTGGCCAAGCTGGCCCTTTCCGTTCCGACGGAAAAATTCGAGAGCATGAAGAGCTTGTTGTCAAGTGAAGTCACTGAGAAGGCCAAGAGAATAGGAGAGATGGAAAGGGAGCATGAAAAGTCACTTAGCGAAATCAGACAGTTGACGAGAGAAGTTGAGAATTGTAAGGCCAAGCTTGCTCAGCACGTCGGACCGGAGGAGCACGAGCAGCTCAAGAGCAGGCTGGAGCAGAGGGCGGGAGAACTTACGAAGAAGATCACCGAACTCACGTCGAAAAATCAGACGTTACAAAAGGACGTCGAAAAGGTGTATCTGGATAACAAGCTCCTCAGCCAGCAAGTCCGTAACTTAACAAGTGAAATGAAGAGTCATTACGTTCCTTTACAAGTGAGCGAAGAAATGAAAAAGTCGCATGACGTCATGGTCGGTGAGCTGAATCAACAGCTTGTAGATGTCACGCAGAAGTACACGGAGCAGAAGATGGCCATGGAGAAGCTGCTGGTGGAGAATGGCCGTTTGAGTGAGAACGTCAGCCGCCTCGAGACCGCGTTCGTGCCTCCTGAGAAACACGAGAAGGAGGTCACGGCTTTGAACTCCAGCCTTGCTGACCTCAGACAACAGCTCTCTGAGCTTCACAAAAAACGTGCCGGAGACCAAGAGAAAATACATGCACTCCTGTCCGAAAACACCGCGTTGAAAAAGAGCCTGAGTACTCAGTACGTGCCAGCTCCAGCCCACGAGGAGATTAAAGCCGCACTGAGTGGCACCCTAGATAAGACGAACAGAGAATTACTAGATGCGAAGAAAAACATCGAGGATCTCAGTCGGGAACTTGTAAAAACAAAAGAGGAGAATGAGCTACTCAAAAGAAACCTGGAGAACACTCAGAACCAAATGAAGGCCGAGTACATCAGCCTCCGAGAGCACGAGGAGAAGATGGGTGCCGCGAGTCAGAGCATGAAGAGGGTACAGGATGACAGTGCGGAAATCCTGGCCAACTACAAGAAGGGCCAAGAGGAGATCGTGACGCTGCACGCAGAGATCGAAGCCCAGAAGAAGGAGCTCGACACGATTCAAGAATGCATCAAGCTCAAATATGCTCCAATCATCAGCTTCGAAGAGTGTGAAAGAAAATTTAAAGCGACAGAGAAAGAACTAAAAGAACAGTTATCCGAGCAGACACAAAAATATCACGTCAGGGAAGAAGAGGCCAAGAAGTGCAAGCAAGAGAATGACAAGTTGAAGAAGGAGATTTTCACTCTTCAGAAGGATTTGCAAGATAAGAATGTTCTCCTTGAGAGTGCTCATGAAATGGAAAGAGCGCTAAGCAGAAAAGCAGAAGAGCTAAACAAACAATTCAAAGACCTGCTGCAGAAATACACGGAGGTAAAGACCGAGAAAGAGAAGCTGGTCGACGAAAATGCCAGACAGACTTCGGAGATTCTCGCAGCCCAGACCCTTCTGCAGAAGCAGCATGTTCCGTTGGAACAGGTTGAGGCCCTCAAAAAGTCTCTGAACGGCACAATCGAGAGTCTCAAGGAAGAACTGAAGAATAAGCAAAGATGTTACGAGAAAGAGCAGCAGACAGTGGCCACCCTGCATCAGATGTTGGAGAACCAGAAGAACTCGTCGGTGCCCCTGGCAGAGCATTTGCAGGTTAAGGAGGCATTTGAGAAGGAAGTGGGGATCATCAAGGCTAGCTTGAGGGAGAAGGAAGAAGAAAACCAAACCAAAACCCAAGAGGTCTCCAAACTCCAATCCGAGGTGCAGAACACTAAACGAGCATTAAAAAAATTAGAGACGAGAGAGGTGGTTGATTTGTCTAAATATAAAGCAACAAAAAGTGATTTGGAGACCCAGATTTCCAACTTGAATGAAAAATTGGCCAATCTGAATAGAAAGTACGAAGAAGCCTGTGAGGAGGTTTTGCACGCCCAAAGGAAGCAGCTGTCTGCAAAGGATGAGAAGGAATTGCTCCATTTCAGCATTGAGCAAGAAATCAAGGACCAGCAGGAACGGTGTGATAAGTCCTTAACAACAATCACAGAGTTACAGAAAAGAATACAGGAATCTGCCAAACAAATTGAAGCGAAAGATAATAAGGTAGGCACCGAGCAGGCGGCACAGCTTTGTGTCAGGAGCCCCCGAGCGGAACTGCCCGAGTGGAATAGGGCCCCTTTACCGCAGCATCCCACAAGACAGGTTTCCAGAAGCATTAGCTGCGGGACCACTAAATGCCACCTCTCCGGTTAGTCTACTGGTGTGCAAAAAAATTCAGAATTGAGAAAATAGTTAAAGTCACACAAGCAAAAGCATTTCTCCTCTGGTTTCCTCAACTGGCATAGCCAAGAATTGAGGAAAGATGAGGAGACTCCAGGTTCACTTGCCTCAAAAGTGGTCAGAGTCCAGTGGGTTTTAGGGTTACCTGAAGGGTGATTGAGGGAGAGGAGGAAGAAAGCTGTGTTTCCAGGCTGCAAGAAACAAAGGACACTGGGAAGCACCCCAGACTTGATCTTGGCATTCACCCACACCAGTGACTGAGCCCTCCAGTTCCGTGTACATTTTGTCCTCATAACTTCCCGCAGACTGGTCTCCGCACCCAGAATGTCCTGCCTCTCCTTTCTACCGAGTTAAGTCCTACGCGTTCCTTAACGCCCACTTCAACACTTACCCTCCTTCCTGAAGCCTTCGCTATGCACTCTAGCCTCCCGTGAACTGTTCCTCTTCTGAAATGTTAGCGTTGCCACTATTCAAAACGTAAATATTACTGTGTCAGAGTTAGGTGCTCGATCTTCTCAACCAGCTATTAAGATCAGACTGTTTGCAACTTAACCTTTTCTTCTCATTCATTCCCATGGTACAGTTTACACAGTAGATGCTTTCAATATTTTCGAAACTGGTGGTTGACATAATAAAGTGTGTACTGTGAGGATGAGAAATCAGGGAGATTGGGTGCATTTTTATCAGTTCAGTGAGCGATGATTAAATGTCTTCTCTATGCCAAGTTCTGGGGATACAGTGGCAAATACACATCCCTGGCCCTCCTCAGTGGAGAAGTACAAGTACTAGCCTTCTGATCCATCTGTTCGTGTGACCCAGAACTTAAATGCTCGCACCTTGTTCAGAAGGTAGTTAGGGATAGAACAGTGTATAATTATAATAGCAAGTTATTAATAACTACTTACAATTATTGTCATTTATTGAGGATATACTACGTACCAGGCAGATATTTATGATCGCGTTTGAGTTTTTGAAGTGTTTGTTTATTTATTTTGAGAGAGAGAGCATGAGTGTGAGCAGGGGAGGGGCAGAGAGAGCGGGAGAGGATCCAAAGCAGGATCCACACTGTTGGCACAGAGCCTGACACGGGGCTCGAACTCACGAACTGTGAGATCATGATTCAAGCCGAAATGAAGAGTCGGTCGCTCAACCGACTGGGCCCCCTAGCCACACTGCATTTGATTTTCTTAACTGTTAAAGAACTTCTTTCTTTCACTGATAAGGGAACTAAAGCTCATAAAAATAAAGGAAATTAGCCAAGCTCACACAGCTAATAAATACCAGATCAGTCTGACTTGAAATAAAAAGGTTTTGCTCTCTCTGCTAAACGGCCTCCTGATTTTTTTTCCCTCTTTAAGATAAAGTAGTCTAAAATCCTACCTTCTTGAAATGAACAAGGCACATAAGTTCATGCTAGGCTTGTATGAGCCGCACTTTCTTTTCAAACTTTGTTGGAGGGAATGCCCCACAAGTTCCTGTGTTTCAGAGAGCCTAGAAGGTGATCTGTAGACTTTCATAGGTACTTAAATATTAAGAATAAGAAGACTGAGGTCACACTCAGACCTTAGGATATATATTTATTCTCAACTTGGTAATGCTTTTGCAAGGAATTTACTGAGAGGAATTTAACGCAATTAAATTATGTATTGTATTTACTGTTGATAACAATCTCGACAGTATTCATTCCTCAATTTTCTGGTGTACGAAGATAAATTTGGTTCCTCGCGGAGTGATTTTGGTGTAAAGATGTTCATTAGAATCGCATAAGTGAATAATATATGTTTCTCCCATACCTTTTCTCTTTGTTTACAAGATAACCGAACTGCTTAATGACGTGGAAAGACTGAAGCAGGCGCTCAGTGGCCTTTCACAGCTCACCTACCCGAGTGGGAGCCCCGGCAGGAGACAGAGCCAGCTGATTGACAGCCTACAGAGCCAAGTAAAGGCCCTGCAGCAGCAGCTGGCTGTGAGTACCCTGGCCTGGGAGGGCTTCATCCTGTACGCGCGGGGTCGTGTTCGTTTGCTTGTGAAAGTTTATGTAGAGCCGGGATTGATTCGTGGCTGTGCTGAGATCCAGGAACTGAATCATTTTTGCCAGAAGTTACTTACGCCAGTGGCAGCGGTATATTTGGTGCCTACTATATGCCAGGCACTACACTAAACGTTTTACGTCCTTTAGCCTTTATCTTCATCACGGCCCTGTAAGGTTTTATTCCCCCCACGCCCCCCCCCCCCCATTTGATTCTTAAGGAAACAAAGAAGAAAATACTTGATGCTTGGGGACATACAGCTAGGATTCGATCCTGAGACTGGCTAACTCCAGCTCTGGTGGTGTCTTCCCAGCTGCAGCACACTCTTTAAAATATCGGTCCGCTAAACTAAGGGAAGTTTTTAAAATATTTTCTACTTATGAATAAAGGTAGGCATCCCTCTGGTTTTATACCTTATATCCTTATATAGTAAAAGAAAACACCTGGAAATATATATATCCACATACGTATCCTATATGCATATATGTATTTCCTTTCTATATTAAAGAAAGCAACTGGGGCGCCTGGGTGGCTCAGTGGGTTGAGCGTCCTACTTCAGCCCAGCTCATGATCTTGCAGTTTGTGAGTTCAAGCCCCACCTTGGGCTCTCTGCTGTCAGCCTGTCAGAACAGAGCCCGCTTCAGATCCTCTGTCCCCTTCTCTCTGTCCCTCCCCCGCTTGTGCTTTCCCCCAAATATATAAATATTAAAAAAAAAAAAAAAAAAAAAAGGAAAGCAACTGGATTGAGAAACTGAACACGGGAGCTCAGTTCTAAACACTACTGCTTAAAAACCAGGTGACGTGGAACATTCCCCCTAATCCTTGGCTACCTTATCCATATAGTGCAATAGTAAGAACTGATTACTTCTTTGTTTGCTTTTTTAATCAAACGAGGTAATATGACATACACGGAGATGCTAAGTAAAACAGCCCAGTCAAATGTAAATTGTTACTAAAAATTTCCTATTTTATAGGAATTGGTTATGAGTTGTTTTTGAATAGAAGAAAGCTCTTTTTGTAAGTGTTTGTTTATTAATACTACTGGCCTACAGATTAATGATGACAGATTATTGATTTGGATCCTATCAAAAGGATCTGGTAGTCCCTTCAATAATTGGAAATATTTGTTTCTTATTTATTATATTCATGACACTGTGCTAAAACACTGTCAGGGATAAAGAGAGTACACAGGTTTTGTCCCAAGGAGTTCTAGGTAATTAGAGAAGCAAAATTTAGATCCATGAAAAGTGAATTAACAAGACAAAAAATGTCATATACAGAGTTGAGAATAAGGTCCCCGGCTATAAGTGATATGAATTCATAGGAGGGAAAGATCACTGGTGCGATAGGAGCTAGGCCGAGAGGAAGGGAATAGCTGGCTGGAACTTGTAAGATAGTTGGCGTTTTGGTAGGTGAATGGAAAATAGAGAATCTTCCAGGCAAGGGAAGTAGTTTGAAGAAGGGCGTGGGGGTCGAATGTGAACGGTGTACCCCAGGGGCGGTAAAAGCTGATCAGCCTGGCTGGGAGTGGAAACTGTATTTGTGGCTAGATTGTCCAGGCTGTGGAGAAGTTTGAGGAGTTTAGATTCTCTTTTATATGTAATGAGGTTTCTCCCAAGGTCTTTGAACCAGAAGTGATTCCAGAAAAGAGCTGCCTTCATCTTGGAAGCATGATCGGGAATAAAATCTAGAGACAGGGAGACAAGATTGGAAGCTTTTGCAATAATCCCAAGGATAAACTGTTAAGTATCTGGATAATTTCGTGGCATTAGATGTGAACTAAGGCAGTCATTTCATGTTACCTAGGACAAGCGGCATTGTTTTCGCTATGAATGTTTCCACACATTGATTAGGAAAGTTTAAACGATTGTTAATGCTGTGAAGTTTTGCATCCGGTGGGTCCCAGGTGGTTTGTTAGAAGACGTGGCAGGAGCACTTTAATAATATTGCCGTTTTGTAGTGTCAGGCCTGAAGGTGGCATTGTCACAAGCCTCCGTGTATTTGAAAACGTGAATGCTGATACTCTGATCTGTCCATCTTTCCACATTTCTAGGATGCCGACAGACAGCACCAAGAGGTAATTGCAATTTATCGGACACATCTCCTTAGTGCTGCGCAGGTAAAAAACGATTTCTCCTCTGGCAGAGATACCATTTTATTTTTTAATTTTCTTTATAAAAATGCTTCTATTTTTTTGATTCCAATATCGTCAACATACAGTGTTATGTTAGTTTCAGCTGTACAATACAGCGATTCACCAATTTCATATATCACCCAGTGCTCAACACAACACGTGCACTCCTTCATCCCCGTTTTAGAGAAGATCATTTTTTTATTTTCAAGTAAATTTATGTGAAAGTCATTGCTGTGTAAAGTAGTTGTATCCCATATGCTTATTTTAAAATCATTGTGTTTTTTTAAATCATGGCTTGTGTATCTCCCAGAGAAATTTACAAAGCTATATGGTAACACAACATCTTAAATGTAGTGTTCTCTCCATCTGCTTGTCACTCATTTTATAGACAGTTTGGCAACATATGATGGCAGCACATGTTAATGGTATTGCTAGCTGGAGATAATGCCTTGACATCCATACCTGGCTGTCAGCTAAAGAGAGTGCAAAGGACTTCACTGTTTCTTGGTAGCTCAGGAGTATTTCTTTGAAACGTAGAGAATGCTATAAAAGCGCAAAGATGACAAGGTGTGCGCAAAATTGTAATAAGGTAAGAAAATAAACTGGTTCTGTTTGGAGATTATCAATAGTATTTATTTAATGTGGCTTAAATTCAGTGAAACATCAGATTAAGAATTCCCTTTTTGGGGGGTGTAATGAAAAGGCTCCTCTTTTAGAAGAATATATCGCACTGAGAAACTGTTCAGCATGTGAAGAATACCATACTTAATGCCCTGTAGAAACCCTGTGATCAGCGATCTCTAAAATTCTCAGAGTAGATTTTTCAGGAAGATGTCCTAAAAGAGGCAACGTTAGAATGGCAGGTGAGATACATCAGGAATTGTTCAGGATTTGAAGTATCAGGCGACACTGTTTACCAAAAAAGGCGGGGTGGGGGGGGCGGGGAGTTGTTGCGAGAAAGCTTCCAAGAAGGTCGTTTTTTAATAAGAAGAACTAGGTAAAATAATAAAAAGAAGAAACATCAAATTCGCAAAACCAAAAAGCCTTCCTTTTCTATAGGAGATGAGGGGAAACAAATGTAAAAGCATGAATGGTATGATAAGAGGAAGTTTGGCTACTTTCTTTTGAGGAGCTAGAAGATAAGCTGGGATTTGAAAGTACAGCTGACCCTTGAACAGTGGGACGTAGGGGCGCTGACCCTGCAGTCAAAAATCTGTGTGTAACTTTCGATTCCCCCAAAACTTGACTACTCATGTAGGCTATCTATTGTGAGGAAGCCTCACCAGTAATATAAAGAGTCAATTCACATGTATTTGGGATGTTATGTTTACTAAATACTGTAGTGTTACAATAAGAAGCTCGAGGAAAGACAGTGTTACTAAGAAAATCAAGGAAAGAGAAAATACATTTATAGTACTGTACGGTATTAATCCAAATAAAAGATCTTTGTGTAAGTGGACCCCCACGGTTCAAACTCGTGTTGTTCAAGGGTAGCTGTATATTGAAATTGTTCGAGAAGACCATTGAGGGACAGCAGAGTGGGACCTTTAGGAGGGAAATGGTAGACAAGTGTGGAAGATGTGGATAAAGAACTCATTCAGATCTGATCTCAGCCAGGAGAGAAAGAGCAGGAAAGACACCACAAACTGTCAAGCCTTTCAACTCTGTATAATGTATGCTTCCAAAAGTTGAAATCCTACTGACTCCTAATGAAACATAACAAAAACAACTGACATCAGAAATTGTCTTGCCTTCCGGCATCATGAAGTTAACCAAGAAATTCAGTGTAGTCAGCCATGGCTAATGTTTGAAATTTCAACATCCCATTCTTACAGAAACAGGTTTTGGAAGCACAACTTTTTATATGAATGGGAAGTGTTAAGCTGAATTCTATTCAAATGTCCAAGCAAAGAGAAGGGGGCCGAGGGTGTCGTAAGCCCACCATACTGACTCGCATTTAATCTGCCCCTTGCCATCTTTTTAAGTTCAAAATGTTTCTTCCTAAATATAGATGACTAACATTCACGGAAAAGGATCTTCACCTCATTGGTAATGGGGGAAATCCAAATAAACAGGGAGGGACCATTTTTTCACCTATGGGATTGGCAAATATTAAACAAGATGAGCACCTGCAGCATTGGCCAAGGTGTTGTGGGAAATTGGCATTTATACCCTGTTGGTGGGAGTGTAACTTGTTACAATGCCCGTAGAGGGAAGTTTTGTAGTGCTTTGCAAAATTAGCAATGGAGCCTTGCTTTTTGACCCAGCAGTTTCTTCTCTAGGAATCTGCCCATGAAGATGGGAAACACCTTAAACGCCCGTCGTTTGGGGGAACGAGTAAAGAAAGTACGATTCATCTGTACGGTGCGATGGTATCCAGTAACTTAAAACAATTAGGGAAATAGCTTAGGAAAGACATCCGTGACATTAGGTGAAATGGCAAGTTGCAAAATGATGTGATCTTCCCTAGGATAAAAATATAAGTTTGGGGGCTTTTCCATTAATTTTTCTAATTACAAAAATGTTTCTCAGCAGGAGCAGAAGGAAAACTTAACGTGTAGCTGACTTCGCTCACTTATGACTTACGCCGCCCCTATTATCTGAGCCATTATTAAAAAAGAGAGAAGGAGAAAAGTTTGTCCATCTGTCTTCTGATAATAAGTGTTAAGAGCAGCTGGTTTGCACTGCTTTTAGATTGACTTTTTAAATTTCCGTCGCAGAGCTCTGCTGTCTTTTCCAATAAATCCTTTAGAATATCTCTGCAATGATGAGGCTTTAGCATTTGGTGAATCACAGCCATTTAGGCCTAAATAGAATTCTTGTGTCATTGAAGAGGACGTAAAATATTTCTCCCTTTCTTCTTTCTCTCAAGGGTCACATGGACGAAGATGTGCAGGCGGCCTTACTCCAAATCATACAAATGCGGCAGGGGCTTGTGTGCTAACTAAGCAGCCTGTGCTTCAGCTGCTGGTGCCGAGCCTTCCGTGTGCAAACCCACAGCCTTTCTGGGCCCTTTTGTGCTAGTATCATTGAAATAAAATATATTTTGTTTCATCAGCAAGTTTTTTTTTTTTTTTAATTAGATGGGGATGTTACTGAGTTTTTCAATAGCAATTCAGATCTTATAATCTATATATGTTAATTTTATGGTGAGGCAAACAATGTAACACTTTGCCTCGGGTTGGCTATGTATTTTTAAGCCGTTGAGTCCCTAATAATAAAACATAAGCCATCTGTGTAGGTCCATACGAAGAGGCGTTAGGCTGAAATAATTGTTTAAAGGTTTCTTTCAGAGAAATTAATTTGGTTAAGTGGATCAAAAGATCTTTCAGGCCTTCAGCTGAGCCACGAGAGCCTGACGTGATTTTAAGGAATATGCACCATAACTTGGCTGGCCGAGTTGCATTTTTTATTGAAGTAACCTAATGAGTGCCTTTGACTTCTTTTGGAGGCACAGATTTTTTTCTTCTAACTTTTATGCCTCTTTCAATACATTTCTTTTCATAAATGGTGTACTGTACTAAATTACGTTTAGATTAAAAGCAGACCAGCATAGAACATATCAGGAATTTCTAATACGATGGCCTCATAATATCCACAACAGTATCTTAATTTTTTACTTGTGGTGATTTTTTTTCTTGCCACAGTATCTAGAGAGCTATGATAGCTGGTATCCTAGATTTTTCAAAGTATCAAAATTCTTAGGCTTTTTTTTTTTTTTTAGCAATTACTTTGACATTTGCTACTATAGTAACCAAACACTCATTATACATGCATCCTCCAAATGTTTTGCACTTATTTATAGGAAAATTGCACTAATGAAATTAATAATGTGAAATGCAGTTTTCTTGCAAAATTAGAGAACTAATTTTAGAAAACAGATTTTTAAGGTTTCAGATGAAAGTGCAATAATATAGTAAACTGTGAGAATATAGATCACAAGGAAAAAATAAAATTGGCCACGTTTTAGTGAACACTTTATTGTAACCAACCATTTTTATTAACCACATCTCATTAAGGAAAGTTTATATGTTTTGTTGTTTTTATTAATATTTTGTTTTCCATCCAGATTGAAGATTACTAACTTGACTGTTAGCAAATAAACTGAACAAATGAATCCTTTCAGCCAGATTTTCTTTCAATCGCAAAGTGTGCCTTAGCAGTAATCTTTGAGCATCCTGAAAGATTTGAAAGATTTCTTATTTTTTGGAATTTTTTTTTTAAGTAATCTCTGTGCCCAACGTGGGGCTTGAACTCATGACCCCAAGGTCAAGAGTTGTGTACTCCACCGACTGAACCAGTAAGGTGCTCCCTGAGCCAGACTTTTTAGCCCAATTCTGTAAATAATAACAAGGACAAAGAGCCATCCGAATAGCTTCTCCCACCAGAAGCCATCAGATTTCTTCAGTGTAGAAACCACAGTGAAAAGTCAGAATTGGATTTCTTTTTAATTCTTTAGTTATACACAGTTTACACGAGCAGTACTCAAATTCCTTGGTTTTATGCTTAATGTTGTCCTTCTGCATGAAGTCTGTTCCATGAGTTTTATGTAGGTCTCCTTTGAAGCTGTAGAGGAGAGAAAGTCCTTACTGAATACTCACATTTTCGTCTTGTATTTTCCTTATTAGAAGTGGGAGGGGAAACTTGTGTGTACTTTATTTTGTCTTCAATCACAAATAAAATGTTTTCTGTGGACTACTGTTTTTGAACATCCTCGTAAAAGATCTACGAGGCCAATTACTCCATGTGCCGCTTTGGGGAATTTGGTGTAGAGAACGATGGGGTCCAAGTACAGACAGGTGTTACCCATTTTCAGTCCTCCGTGGAGGGCGGAGTAGTAGGTCGCCTCCCTGAATTAATCCCGTTGTCTCCTTCACCCACTTTTTGATATCAAAGGCAGAGACTGCATTTACAACACTGAAGGTTAAAGCTTTTTAGAGAGTAAACAAATGGAATATATATAGTGGGCAATGCCGGCCTCTCTGCCGGTCTGTGTTCAGAAAAACGATAACATCTGAACTTAAGAAGCGAGAGGGAGAAAGATCGGTTGTGTCCAAGATGGGCGTGCTTTCTGGGAGACTCACCAAATCCCTGTCGGGGTATGTTCCTTTGTTGAAAGCTTTATTACTCTTCCCCTGTTCAGTTTTATTCTTATCATTCCTGCTTCCTCAGGAAAGCTCATTCTTTTGGCTAGAAGGTCAGTGTTATAAACAACTACTAAAATTGAATATTCATTCAACGAGCCTCTTAAAATTTAATATTGCAGTGACTGTATTCACTAGCCATATCTGCGCTGTTCTAAAACCCCAGATGAATGTAGCTTAATCTTTCTGAAGGCTTACTGATTTAGACTGCTCTCGACCCTAACCGAACGTTACATGGTGTAAAAGTCTCTCTTATGCATTGGATCATTGCTGCTTTGAAAATGTTGCAGCTTCGGAACCCACCGGAATGGTTCATGTTCTTGGTTTGCTTGTTTCGGAGTAGAAAAGGGAAGAGTTTCAAGTAAATTTCTGGTGTCTGTGATGACTAGGTGTATCGGTGCCTGCTCGCACGGGCAACCTTAGCATTGGTTACAAGCGTCCCGACACCTGCTTCCCCACAGGGGAAGAAAACTTCTTACTACCTCTTGACCTGCCTCATCACCGGACTCTGCAACCTCGTGTGATCTTTTCTCACAAGTTCTGTGCATCAGAGCAATGGCTGTACCTCTGGCACCAAGATGAGGATTGAAAGAGAATTGCCTGTGATGAACATGCAGAAATATGGTCGCACATGCCTGCCAGAGAAACAAGAGCCTGGGCCTGCCTCCTGACTGCTCAATGCTCTGTGAGAGAGGTGCGGCAATGACTACGTTTCAGAAGGGGGGAAGAAAAGGCCCCATAAAATGTATCACGTACGAAACACGGAATGGAAAATGGGCATCTCAGCGCCCATCGCCTTCAGTGATACCCCCAGCTAAACTGCATCTGACACTTTGTTGTTGGAAATTCTCTTTCACGTCCGGGGCTTGGCTACTTGAACCAAGACTGCCTGGGCCGGACCTCTCTTGGGAAATCCTAACCTGCTTCTTAGCACGGCCTGATTCTTACCTCCACGTAGGGGCCTTTGCCTCATAAGAGTCTTGACTTAGAGATTAAAAACAAAAAATGCAACAGAGGTGGCGTTCCCGGGAAGATCCCCGGGCACTGAGAGCACTCGTGGTTAGCATAGTTGGCCATGTGGCATCACTTATGCATCAGAGGGCATTTTCATTATTTATGCCTGTGTGAACAAACATCGATGATGAATGAATTCAACCAAAAAGGGAAGGTTACAAAAATGTCATATGTAAATGAAAAAGAGCCAAGGCTTGTGAGGGTCGCTCCCCCAGGGGTGTGTGTGTGTGTGTGTGTGTGTGTGTGTGTGTGTGTATGTATGTACTCTCTGTGAAATACTAGAAGAGACAGCCATAAAAATAATGCCCATTATAATTGGTATTTGGCATCAAATTGTTACACTGAATGGGCCTGATTTTTATATTTTAAACAGCTTTGCAATTTATTTCTCAAGATAGCAGTCCTGGGAATATTCTGAATTCAGGAAAGAGTTTAGAGAGGTTATTGCCTTCTTAATAATTTAGAGCTTCTATTGCTCTGCCAAGTCAGAAGATTAACATTTAATAGAAAAAAAATTATATATCTATAATTCAGTCACGGCTATTAGATCAGATGGATTTTACATTAAGTGAAAAAGATGTTGAGCATTTAAGGACCATTAAACTACAGGACTCGTCTATTGGGTTTTGAGGCCTCTGAGTCCAGATCCTGCTGCGAAGAGTATTTATTTTGTATATACAGAACGCATCAAGGATGGGAAAAGGGCCTACGTTTTAAAAGAAAAGAAGCCATGAAAAAAGTGTGATTTTCCACCTTGCGAACAGCTACTATACGGATACGGTCTGGTGTTAGAATAATTAGCTCTGTTCATCACTAAGTAGCTTACAGGCTACAAGAATATAGTGAAGGCCACTCTAAAGGTGGTCCCTGCAGGAAATCCAAGTGGCCAGGGACCCTCTGTTGATATGCCACTTCCAGAAACTACATTTCTAATGGTTTCCCGGTCATTCAGTATCATAAAGAATTTAAGTTTGAAGATGCCTTTTCCAGGGGTCCTTATTAAGGACCAGGAAAGAAAAAAAAAAAAAAAGACCTAGAGAGGAGAAGTTAGTTCTAATAAGTATTTACTTTTTTTTTTTTTTTTTTTTTTTTTTTTTAGTGATGCCCAAATTATCAAAGAAGGAATCAATTCTTAAGAAGACTCACTCACCTATGGGGGGAACGTCTGTGCCACCCTTTTTCTCAAAGCTCGTCACACACTTCACATCATTGCAGTTAAAACGTGACAAGCAATATCTTAAATATTAAAAACTTTTCTTACTATTCGCACCATGCCTCCTGTCCCATCCCCACCTCTGAAAACCAGGAAGGGTCTTCTGTCGGGTCACAAAAGCAAACAGGTGGGCGGGGGGATGAAGGAATGGAGTTAATAGAATTTGTAACTTTCTCCCCCTGCAATGTCCAAACAAACTGTGTGATTTTCTTTCTTGCTATTCTAGGCTTTTTTTAATTGCCTCAAGACTAAAGTGGCACCTTCTGGGCTGCTTCAGAAATTGTCTTCAGGATTTAAAAATGAAGCCGATTCATATTCAGCGTCTTCCTGCTCAAATCTGTTAAGCCAAAATAAAAATGACTGCTACTTAAATTTTGTTTTCCTCGTCGCCGCTACAAACATTGTCTCACAGGATTTGCAAGTTCCCGTGGATGCACAATTAAAAACTCTTCTTTAGACAAACGGAGAGAGCTGAACCGACACGGTAGGGGCTGGGCTGCCAACACCAGTCTTAAGGACTGAAGTCTGTGCGCCTCAATTGAATAAAGGGGAAGCTGCTCTCTTGAGCTTGGAGGCTTTTTTTTTTTTTTTAAGTGAATTGTTCCAGTTGGCCTTAATCCCCAAGCAATATGGCTCCTCGAAAACCATCTTTATTCATTCACACCAACTGACACTTGAAGAAATTCCTCCAGCTACTGTTCATCTAAGTCTAAATATATCTGTTAGAGTTGAATGCGTTTAAGAGGATTTGCAATCTGTGATTATCCAAAATACTATTCATTGTCAATATTTTTGGTGTGCCATAGCCAATCTTGTTATTATAATGTACATAACTACTTAACGGCAGCAAAGCCCAAATACATCCCGGCAATTGCGATAACCTGAAGGAGGGCCTCTCTCCAACTCCACGCTACCCTGCTGGCGCAGCTTGTTGTGTGGTTCTCGACATCAGAATTCCTTAATAAGCTCTTGCTACACCCTTCCAGACCCTTTTGGGTAATTTCGCCCTCATGTTCTAAGTAGAGAGCAGTTACCAGGACGACAGAGAATTTGAGGAAGATTTAATTGTGATCTGATGTCTAACCAGAATAAAGAGCTGGTGCCTTGAATTTACATTCTGGGTTCCCAAGCAAATGTCAGTATGCATATTTATTATTTCTGCCCTGCTGCGTTACAAAAAGGAAATTAAGGTGGCTTGCAATGTTTTCCTTAATGTGGGAGAGGACAAGGGGGATGGTAAATACTGAAAGGGTAGGAAAAAGAAGCAGCAGCTTGGGATCCAGAAAACATTTCATAAACACCATAATCCACGGCTTGCTTTTCTGGAGCTGGCCTCGACAGGACTCAGCTTCCTAGCAGCCGGTGCAAGGACCGAGCATCCCATCCGTGAGGCACGGCACCCGTCACAGACAGCACAGGTATTCCTGGTTCTGAAGCCAGCCAGCCTTCCCCCCGTGGGTCCAGCACATCTGGTGGTGCACAACTCAAACCGGGGTGTGCACGCCCCTGGGGGCGTGCACGGTGGGATGAATGGTGCATCTTCCGAAACGCTTCTGTCGGACTTGACGGTAAGAAACTGAAGCTGGTTTGGGATAACCTATTTTGCAATGACCTGTAGCCCACGAGATGGCTGGATCGGTAATGATTGCCCACGTGTGGGGGCCATTTGAGCCCATGAGGACGAAGAATTTTTTCACCCCACTCCTCTTGATCCACAGATGTTTCAAGCCAAATTATTCTCGAATAGAGGTTTGTCTCTGGGATTTTGCACCTTCCTTTCTGCTCTCCTGCATTCGTTACCTGTGTCCCTTCAGGCGCCTATGCTCTCACCAGACCCTAAACTGCCCTTTGGCACCCCCTTATCCGGGCCAGCCACGTGCTTCTGTTTCCCTTGATCTTCCTCCCCTCCATTCCAAAGTAGGAAATGGGGCCGTGCTTTGGGGCAGGTATCAAAAGCCAGTACGACCAAATTAGCTCACACCCGTTGTACCTTGTTGATAATGTGGTAACTATTATAAATGAATTTTTACTTAAAAAGACATGCTGAACTCCCAATAATGTATTAATCCGAGAACTTTTTTTGGGGGGGTGGATAGTAAACTTAAGGGGAAATCACATTTTAAAGGGAGAGGAAAATAATTTGCGGCAAGCGGAGAAGACGTCAGCCTTGCTTGAATTATGTTAGCCCTGTCATCACAACTCCCTCTAAACTATTACTGCTTTTCACAGATTCCTCCCTCCCTCGAGATTTTTGATGAAAATCTCTTCTGTAAAGTGTATTATGCGGTGGACAGCCACTGTCCTCCTGATCACCCATCACATGAACCATCTTTCTGTGTTTAGGTGATTGTCTGTCTTTTGCGCCTTAATGAGATAAAGAGACTAAAAATGTCAGATATTTGCTTTTACCTGCCATCTTGGGATGGAGGTACATGACCCGGGCCAGGTCATTTTGCCAACTGTGTCCTCGAATTTGACTGGGGCACTAGGAGACCATTAGAGGCAGAGGTGATACTGATCACTTTCTAGTCGCAGGGACAGATTGGTTTGCACCAAGATCAAGTTCCTGGTGCAGAGATGGAGGTGGCCCAGAGATTAGCATCCATTGGTGGGACAGCTACTGTTTTCTCCCAGACAGACTTTGGAGCATGATTTGGAAGCTTTTTCTGTCTGCTTGGGCCCAAGCCTGGTCTCCCGCCTTCTCTATAATTCAGTGAGCTACCTAGTACATTCGTAATAAATAATAAATCCCCTATTTGCTGAAAACAGCCGAGATTGCTTTCTGTTTCTTGCCATTAAGAACCTAGGCTGATACAAAAATTTCCCCCTATTTCCAAAGCAAACTGTATTCAAGTTAGAAACTTAGAAAAAGGAAAACATAATTTACCCCAAGCCCAGATAACCCAAATATTGTTAATGATTTGGTAAAGCATTTTTTCTCCCTAATACTATTGTATGCATCCATTTCAAGGAAGACTGTGCTTTAGAAAAATAATGGTTCAGGATTTGGGGGGCTACTGTCTTCTTTGTCCAGGGAATCCAATAAATGGGCTTCCTACCCCTGTTTTAAGAGCCTGGGGTTAAGAGGGCTTAATTGCACTGGACTGTGTGGGCAGGAGTTACTTCTAACCCCTGGAGCTATTGAAAGCATCACCTACAAAAGGCTGTTGACTTCTTTGCTGTGTAGGTTGCAATTTTTTCCTTGTAATTTTGTCAACGGTGCTTCAACTTTGTTTTTTGTTTTTTTTTTTTTCTCTCATTTAGAAGTTGAAATTTCGTATACAGTCAAATTTGGCTGTCTTTTGTGGTTTGTAGCATTAGTGTCATACCTTAAACATCCTTGTCCAACATGCGGGCCTACATTTTATCTAGTACTTTTATCGTATTACGGTTTACATTAAACAAATAATCCACTTGGAGTTTGTTTTCTGGTGTCGCGTGAGGTACAGATTCTGTTTAGTTATTGCTTCTATTGCTCTCCAGTTTGATTAATTCAATTATCGTTTATCTTCAATTCAGTAATTTGTGTTTTCTCTGGTTGATTTCTAATGGCACCGTGGGAAGGTGCCAAATTCCTATCTGGGGCTGGTTTTTGACTCTTCGTTCCATTTCGTTCGTCTACCTATCTCTTCCCTCCACTTCAAGATCTATAGGTTCTGTCAAGTTCCAAATCTCTCTGCAGTTGCTCTTGGGTAAACAAAAGCAACCAACCAACCAACCAACCAACCAAACAAACAAACTAAAACCATCCTGGGTAAATAGGCAAGGATTTGGGGGTACCTATCAATTGGGGATTGCCATTATGGAAAACACTGTTCTTTCATGTGGACGGGGAATGGGATGTTCTGGTTAATGCAGGATTCTTGTCAATAAGCAATTGGATTGAAGTCATTTGATTTTGACTTTGAGAACTCACAAGGCTTGTCAAGACCTTATAGTATCTCAGGATCATCACCAACACCACAAACACTAATTATCATTATGCTATAGATACACTAATGTGCTCATTAACAGAGTCTGAGCAGAATACTGGATAAACTAGAATTGACTATATTTTCTTTTCAGATGCTGGCAGTGAAGTGAGTATAGGTCCTTGGAGACAGATGACAAGTTTACCAATTTGCTATGTGAATTACCACATCCACACTAAGCTGATGAATGGACTCTGTGAGTTAGCGCTATTACAGAATGCTAAGTAAACAATCCCAAACAGTTGGTCAGTAATTTACATAGCCATTTCCCAGGGGAGGGAAAAGTTTCTTTCTATCCTACTAGGTTCTAAATAGCTTCCTTGCAGCTATCAAGAGGACCCACTTGAATTTCTATGGCACACCACGGAATACCACTGCTTATGCTCAGGTCTTTAATCCGTGAATGTTCCCCACATCGGTAGAATTGACTGTATTGGAGGAAAACCAATGAAAACCCACACAGGGGCTGATAAATGAGGGAGCCAGGGCATCTGCACCCTTGGATCCCAGGCAAACTGGGCCAAGGTCATTGCTCTCATAGTCCTAGGCTTGCCTGCCTCCTTGCTCTGTGCATTTTATC
This sequence comes from Herpailurus yagouaroundi, assembly GCF_014898765.1. Classification (NCBI taxonomy): domain Eukaryota; kingdom Metazoa; phylum Chordata; class Mammalia; order Carnivora; family Felidae; genus Herpailurus; species Herpailurus yagouaroundi. The sequence goes on along the minus strand of NW_024412415.1, from coordinate 35,215,665 downwards.
CCACCGCTGGAAATAATCTACTCCATTTCTTCCTATTATAGCCCACCTAACTCTTCAAGGAACAACCCAAATCCTACTTCCATGAAGGCTTCCAGGAATTTCCTTTTGGAAGAGTCTTTCCTTTTATTCGGAACTCAAAGACATTCATAAAACATTTCCTGAGTACTTGTCATGTACAGAAAGGCACAAGGCTAGTGGATGAAGAATATATCAGTTAACTATGGCTGCTATAAGAAATTACTATAAACACAGTGGCATAAAACAACAGAAATGTATTCTTTCAAAGCTATGGAAGGCAGAAGTCCCAAATCAGTTTTACTGGTTTTTTATCTCCTAAACCAAATTATCAATTACTGGGCAACTTAGAAAACTTTGCATCTCTCCAGCAGTGGCTATCCCAGCCCAGAATCTTCCACTTGAATAAGTGAACATATGAACAAAATAGCCAATGAAAATGACTTAGAGAAAAAGAGATGAGTGAACAAATAAATATACTTCAAAAATATATTTACTTTCACATACTGCATGAACCCGTTTATGTAACATTTGCAGAATGACGAAGTTACAGCGATGGAGAGCAGATTAGCGGTTACCAGAGGGGGTTAGTCGTGGGGAGGGTGGCTATAAAGGAATAAATAGCACAAAGGAGGTCTCTGTGGTGATGGAATGTTCTGAGTCTTGACTGCATTGGGAGTTGCATAGTTACACGGATCTACACACATGATAACATGACCAGGAACTATATACACACATTGTACCAACATCAAGTTCCTGGTTTTGATACTTTACTGTATTTCTGTAAAGTGTAACCACCAGAGGAAACTAGGTAAATGGTGAGCAGAACCTCTCTGTAATATCTTTTTTTTTAATTTTTTTTTAACGTTTTTTTTATTATTTTTGGGACAGAGAGAGACAGAGCATGAACGGGGGAGGGGCAGAGAGAGAGGGAGACACAGAATCGGAAACAGGCTCCAGGCTCCGAGCCATCAGCCCAGAGCCTGACACGGGGCTCGAACTCACGGACCGCGAGATCGTGACCTGGCTGAAGTCGGACGCTTAACCGACTGCGCCACCCAGGCGCCCCTCTCTGTAATATCTTTAAAACTTTTGGTGACTCTCAAATGATTTTACAATGTAAAGATCGTAAAAATAATTTTGTTCTTGAGAAAAATAAGCAATGACTTACAGAAACATAGATGACAAAGTAGAAGTAATTATGTTAGGAAGCTGAGGGTTAAGATAAAGCTCATAACCCACGAAATCAGCTCTGAGCTCTCTAAAGGCCAAAGAAAAATTAGTCTGTTAGGGTTTTCTGTCCCCCCCCCTACCCCCCCCCCCCCCCCGCCCGAGCTACATCTCTAATCCAGAAGACAGTGCCTGTAGGACCCAGGTGAATCAAAGGGACTTTCTGTCATTTTGTGTTACATTGAAAACACTGATCCAAATCAGTCCTTTCTCTTCTGCATCGGGATCTGGGTGTATTCAAGAGCTTGGCTGGCCCAATTTATGCCATGGCCATGATGGTCAGCAGGAAAAGCCAGAGCCCGTGTTGGAAAAACTAGCACTGTAAAATCTCCAAAGTGCGAAGCTTGCTGTGATCCTTCCAAAATGGCACTGGGTAGGAGAAGAGGTTCACCTCTCGGGGAGAGAAGTTAACTGTAGATCAAGTGAGGGGTATCTTTTAAAGATGAGTGGGTTCAGTTGGAAGTTGGACTTGCTTTTCTGTAGAAAGGCTCTTCGTCTTACTGGACACTATGTCTATGGTGATATGATCACATTAAATAGTATCTATGGGCCCTCCCGGAACATACTTCATGATGAAAACGTATACTGTTTTGTGAAATGTACAGGTGTAAGCAAGATTTGGTTCTGGCTCCTGGTACACTCCTGATTATTGGTGTGACCTTGGATAAATAACTCCAGTATCTAGACCTGAATGGAAAAAAAGATGCTTTGATGATTACAAAAGTACTTCTCAGCATAAAAGTTTTATGAGGGTCTATTCCTGGAGTGATTGCTGGTTTGTCTTGGCATTTGGGCCAATCATGCTTTTACTGTTTTCTCTGAATTATGGATTTCAGGTTGCTTTTTCTTTTCTTTTTCTTCTCTTCTCCCTTCCCTTCTCTTCCCTTCCCTTCTCTTCTCTCTTTTTCTCTTAGAGACTTTAAGTAATCTCCACACCCAGCAAGGGGCTTGAACTCACAACCTTGAGATCAAGAGCTTGTGTGCATTAATCAGGAGAGGAAAAATACAGGGCACAATCAAGCTGCTACGAAGAGAAGAGCTTCTCTCCTGCCTCTACAAAAGTGGCTGGAAGACAAGCCATATGAAAGAAGGAGAGATTAAAGCCGGAAAGTCCATAGTACTCACCAAGGAAGTAGCAATTTGATGCTGGAAGCAGACTCATTCAAAGAAGTCTCCATAGTAGCTCAAAGTGGCTCATCATTTTATTTCAACCACTGTGTGCCCAGAACTCTGTTGGAAGGGGGTGGCCCTACAACCTGGGTCACTCGTCCAACAGTTAAAATGAGATTCTGCTACTTCCCCTTAGAAATTATGTATATAGTAACAACCAGGGATTTCAGTTACAGGAACAGTTGTCTGGTTTAAGAATAAACATAATTTACTGAGAAAAAAAATATATAAGGAAGCTCATAGAACCACTGGAAAGAAGGAAAGACAAAGTGTGAAGTCTACACAGCCAAGCCATGTTGTAGAATTGGTTCAGTGCGGATGCCAGCACCATTGCCACACAGTGTCTGGTGCCGGGGCGGAGGGTGGGGGGGATGGGTTGCGACCTAGCTGCTCCTGACTGTGCTAAGTGTGCGGGAGACTGGGAGAGTGGGCACGGGGCACCATCAGCACCACCTCCTACTGTAAGACTCTTAGGGCGGGAATGTCCCAATTGTGGAAATGGGCTCCAATTCTGGGAAGCCCAAAATCCAACAAAGAAAACACAAGTATCCACCATTAGCTTCCCTTTGGTGTCCAATACCATAGCACCCAGTTGTAATACTATCAGTAAGTTCCAAGAATATCTAAGCCTTGTAAGATGAGAGATGCACGATCGTGAAACAAATCATATGTGGGCATGACGGCAGTTAGCCGGATGGCAGTTCTGAGAGCCCCATCACATGACGCACTTGGGTCCAGGTCCTGGCTGCCCTCTGGTGTCATTTGGGGGCAGGTGTCACCTCCAGCTTCAATATCAAGAGCACGATTCTGGATTCTGCAGCAAGAAGGGATTCTAGAACAGTTGCAGTGATTCTAAAACTCCCCCAGTTGGTTCCCATTTCATTGCCTTGATCTGGAGCGAATACCAATGATGGAAGATACTCTCTCTCTCTCTCTCCTTTACCGTACAAGGTAGCCTGCTGTTTCTCTGCTCGGCTTCATTCTCCTTCCTCAGTCCTGCCGCAGAAGCAGAAGATAAGTTATGCCTGCCCCCATTAGAGAACAGGGGTTGGGCAGGAGACAGAGTGATTACTAATCGTGCTGTGTCCAAGTCTGCATCGTGAGGTTGTGTACGATTGCATATCAGTATATTCCTTCTTCCCACATTTTTGCTTCAAAAACAAAATTTGACCAAGCAAAACTTCCCCAGTGGTAACCCTCACATGATCAAACAAACAAAGAAACAAACAAACAAAAACCCGCATCCATCCATTTGACAAAGGGAGACAAACCAGCGTCTCATAAAGACTGAAAACGGTTCCAAGTCTATGTCCTGGGTCTCTGGGGACATCCTCCTCTTCCAGTCCCATCACATTCTTCCCACAATTCCGTGGCCTGACCTAGACACTAACTTGTAAACTGGACTCCCTGAGTGGGGACAATGGAGCAAAGACGAGGAAAATGAGTTACAACCCAGAAATGCGTACACGGACTGGGAGAAAATATGGGTGGCTGCTCTAGTCAGTTTTTGCAAACGGACCCAAGGCCAGATTCGGTGTTTATGACTTTTTTCCTCCACAAAAACATAAGACTCCCTTTGCCTTCAGCCAGAATCTCAATTGGATTTTTTAACCAGGAAGGGTTTCCTGGAAGGAAGGAACTCTTCCAGAAAGGAAGAGTTTCCTTTCTGAGGGATCTAAGGAGGATGATCCTTTTTCTAGGGACCTGCTTATCAGTGGTGTGCTGGCTTTACCTTCTCCCGCCTTGGGAGAGGAGACTTTTGGCGATGGAGGGAGTCGTTTGTTAAAAACAGCCATTATTAATGATCAAATGATATAAATCCGCAACTAAATAAAGCAAATTAAAAACAATGTAATAAACACCCCCGAACTCGTCACTTCCTAATTGTTTTACTACTATCTGTCCTTTCGAGAGCATTTGTATCTCTTAACCTACATGGGAGAAATGCCAGAGAATGCGTGCTCTTTCATTTTTTTCCCCCTTCCATGTTCTTAGTGCAGTAATGGCATATCGATAGCTCGAAATTAGCCAGGGGGGTGGAGATTTGACCCTAAGGAAACTGGCCAACAGTGCAGCACCGCCCCTGACCGTTGCAGGGTCAAGGGGAGTCCCCTGGGATCTTGCGTGCTCTGTCTTCACTTTTCTCCTCCTGCGTCATGCAGTAGTGCGGTGAGGCCGCCACGGTAGCCTGAGGAAGTGACATGGCCGAGCATTTGAAGCCACCCTTTGGCCTCCCGGTGGACGCGTTCTTCTCTCAAGACTGAAAGCTGGAAGCCAAAAGAGCTCCGAGGCAGAGGGATGGGAAGGAAGCAAACGCTAGGGGTGATACTGACAAGCCAGCGCCGGTTCCACGTCCGCTGCTTGGTTCCAGGCCCCAGGGACCGGTTGCTGGTTCAAGACGGGTACTGTGCACTATACATCAGCACCCTCACCCCGAAGGTGCCGTTTCTCCAACGGCGCTGTAACCAGAGGTTTCAATGGAAAAACGCTTCTGGAAGGCCCACTGCGTCTGGGTGGTTTGGTACGTGGTAAAAACTCACGAACAAAGACCATCATGCAGTCTTCTAATTTTGCAGAAGAAGCAAGGTTTTCCTTGCTTAGTCTTATTTTTTTAAAATTTTTTTAAATGTTTATTTATTTGGAGAGAGAAAGAGCACAAGCAGGGGAGGGGCAGAGAGAGAGGGAGAGAGAGAGAATCCTCAAGCAGGCTCCATGCTGTCAGCGCAGAGCCCGACGTGGGGCTCGAACTCATGGACCACGAGATCATGACCTGAGCTGAAATCAGGAGCCGGACGATTAATCAACTGAGCCACCCAGGCATCCTAGCCTTTTTTTTTTTTTTTTTTTTTTTTTTTTTTGATAGCCACATTCCATTATTGATTCTTACCGGGCTTATTATCAAGTAAAACCTTTAGGACCATTTTCAGATGCAATGAAATCAGGCCTCTCATGGTGTGAATATGCAGATAACTGAGAACAAAGTTAAGTATGGGACTTCACAATTAGACATGTTGGTTTAAAAAAAAATTTTTTTTTAACGTTTATTTGTTATTGAGAGACAAAGAGAGACAGAGCACAAGCATGGGAGGGGCAGAGAGAGGAGGAGACACAAAATCCGAAACAGGCTCCAGGCTCTGAGCCGTCAGCACAGAGCCCGTTGTGGGACTCGAACTCACGAACCTCGAGATCATGACCTGAACTGAAGTCGGACGCCCAACTGACTGAGCCACGCAGGTGCCCCACACAATTAAACATGTTAAATGTCGTCATGGTGGCTCAGGTCTGTCCTGTCCCAGCTCGTTCCAGCACCAGGAGAGTTAAGCCTGGTGCCAGACATGTTGCAACTGGGCAGGAGATGGCAGGAGAGAGCCAGGAACCACTAGCATGGCCTCCAGGACTGTGAAGGTGTGCAGTTCTGGAAACCAGCTGGTGGGGAGAAGACAGGAACCCAGCGAGATGGCCCCTGTGGTGGGGAGCAGGGTGAGGGTGAGGCCTCTCATAGACTCTGGGCAAGGTAACCGCAAGAGGAGAGTTTTCAGGTACTGAGAGCAGGCAGTTAAAGAGGAGAGAACCACGTGGCCAGAGCAGGGCTCCTGAGCCCCACGTGGGGAGCACAGGCTCAGGGACCACCGAAGCCCATCCCCGGACCCAGAAACAACCCACAGGGACAGTGAGACGGGAATGCGCAAGTCAATCACGTAACCTACGTGTGACGGAACATGCTGCCCTGATTATAAAGGTATTTCCAAAGAGTTTTACTCACATAAAAATGTTTTTAATTACTTTTTTTTTTAACTTTTTATTTATTTTTGAGAGATAGAGACAGAGCATGAATGGGGGAGAAGCAGAGAGAGAGGGAGACACAGAATCTGCAGCAGGCTCCGGGCTCTGAGCCGTCAGCACGGAGCCCGCCGCGGGGCTCGAACCCACAAACCGTGAGGTCATGACCTGAGCCGAAGTCGGAAGTCTAACCGACTGAGCCACCCAGGTGCCCCAGGAAAACGTTTTTAAGTGGAAACAGAAAATCCTGCTGTTGACCCAATTACGTAGTGAAGATCCGTGGCGTAGGTGTGTGGATACGTGTATGAACGGATGACTACTCTCAACATACGCTCTATATTGAGAGAGAAAGAAATTAATCAAAAAGGTAGCATTGCTTATAGTTTCTAAATCTGCCTTGCAGATCACGTGCTACTTCTCTAATTAAACATTACAGTAAATGTTACCAGAAGTCCCAGTTTCCAAGAATTAGGGCACGATGAACAGATTCGAGGGATGGGATCCCTGCTTGCTACTTGGAGGTCGGAGCTGCCCCCTTTCAAGGCAGGCGTCCTTCACCCAGGGGGCTCGTGCATTCACGTGTCCATCGCCGTCTATCGAACACTTAGCACAGGCCAGGCACTCCGCTGGCATGGATGGAGACAAAGATGAGGCCATCACTCTTGTCCTGCTGTTGCTACCATGACGGCCACCTGTTGTGTCCCAGGGCTGGGGACAAATTCCAGCACACCGCACAGTCAGCGATACACTTGGGGGCCTTGGGGACCTGTGGGAGTTTCAGGCAGGCGCAGACTATCTTGCTAGAGCAAAGGGGCTCCTGGTCCCCTAGGAAGCTGACAAAAGAAGGCTCCAACAACCCAGAGCAAGCTACTGGGGCCATTTTCCCATGATCCTCCTTGTACCACTGTAGACACCGTCCTTGTTCCCACAAGGACTCACTCACTGCCCTTGTTGTGGGTGCGGCAGCCCAGGAGGACTGACGAGGGTCCCGAAAACCACAGTCCCCTGGCATTTTTAGGTCCTAAGAGCTGCCCAGATTCTGCCATGGCTCATCATCTGAGCCTGCCAAGAATTTTCAATTCTGACATCCCCATTTGCTGTCCCCCACGGCTCTGTGTCATCAGCAGGGTTGACAGACATGTTTTCAGTGTCTTCATCCCAAAGCTAAGGAAGCAGCCTCTCAGCAGGCCCCCAGAGGGTCCTTAGGGCCACATGGACCTGTGGATACCCCACCTCATCAGCCAGCCCCGACCGAATCTGCCTGCCACCCCTTCCTTAGCCCCCAGGCTTCTCCCCTTCCCCACACAGCCCTGTGTAAGTGAACTGCCTCCAGGGCCTGTGTCCCGCCCTTCGCCCCCGCCTCGTCCCTCCCTCTCTCCGGCCCGCTGCCACTCTGCCCTCTCAGACCTTCTTTGTCTACAGCCTGAACAACCACCGTGGTCTCCTAGTACGTCCCCGGGCTTCCCTCCTCCCGCCCATCTTTCATTCAGTTAGCGTCGTCTTTTAAGTAGACATCTGACCCGAGATTCATTCAGCGATAAAAAGGAACAGACTGCTGAGTCATACTCCCACATGATGAACCTCAGAACACAGTGCTGAGTGAACGAAGCTGGAGGTAAAAGACCACATATTGTAAGATGGCCATTATAGGAAATGTCTAGAAGCAGCGAATAAATAGCAGCAGAGATCAGATTAGTGGTTACCTGGGGCTGGGGGGTTGGCCACAAATGTTCTAAAACCGGATTACAGTAAGGCTGCCTGGGTGGCTCAGTTAAGCGTCCAGCTCTTGATTTTGGCTCAGGTGTCGCAGTTTGTGGGTTCGAACCCCGTGTCAGGCTCTGTGCGGACAGTGTGGAGCCTGTTTGGGATTCTCTCTCTCTCCCTCTCTCTCTGCCCCTTCCCCTGCTTGCACACACACACACACACACACACACACACACTGTCTCTCTCTCTCTCTCTCTCTCTCTCTCAAAAATAAACTTAAAAATCTTACAAAACTGGATTATGGTAACGTTACACAATCCTGTAAATTTACTAAAAATTAGTGAATTGTACACTTAAATCTGGCACATACACAGGGCAAAGGGAGGGTTTGATGGGATGGTTGGGGTAATGTTTTGGTGTGCTCTAGAAGATTCCAGTATATTCCCCTGTGTTTTGGTCATCATGCTGGATTTATAAATAAGATTAAGGTTACACTCATTCTTTACAGGAAGGAAGAAGTTTTGTTTTTGGTTTTGTTTTTAACCAAACAGGCAATAAATACGTTCTTATTTTAAAGAGATCAATCTGGGGCACCTGGGTGCCTCAGTTGGTTAAGCATCTGACTCTCGATTTCCGCGCAGGTCATGATCTCACGGTTCGTGAGATCGAGCCCTGAGTCGGGCTCTGTGCTGATGGTGCGGAGCCTGCTTGGGATTCTCTCTCCCTTTCCCTCTGCCCCTCGCCTGCTTGCACTCTCTCTCTCTGAAAATAAATAAATACACATTTAAGAAAGAGAGAGCCCAATCTGATCATGACGTCATCTGATTACCACCTTTCCTGAACCCTATGCCTGCATGACTCCGTCCAGGAGCCTGACCATGGCATTTGGAGCCCCCCACCCTGCCTCCAGTTGTTCCTCCTCGAGAGTCCCGCACTCCAGCTCCTGCTGTCCCCAGCACGGAGGCGTGTTTAATGCCTCTGCTCAACCTTTGTCTCTGCCTTGTGTCCTGGACAAGCTTCCACCCATCCTTCATGGCCCAGCTCACATGGCGCCTTTGCTTGGCGGGGCTGGCGTTTCTTTTATGTCTGTTCTCACTCCCCCCCATTAGAGCACATTTCACACGGTAGGGCGGCCACCTGCCTCTGTCTCCTGTACTGGAGGATGAGCTCTGGAGGGGAGGGGACAGCCTGTGTTTTATGCATCTGTGCAGTCCCGCGGCACACAGTGGGTGCTCAACCGCTCCCTCATTCATTCAACAGTCACCCACTTAGAGCTGGGTTTCTCAGTCTTGGCCCTACTGACCGACGTGTGGGAACAGAGAATTCTCTGTTGTAAGGGACTGTCCTGCGCATTGTGGGGCGGTAAGGCTCCCTGGCCTCTGCCCACTAGATGCCAATGCCCTCCCCCCCGCCCAGCTGTGACCACCATACATGGTCTCCAGACCTTGTATGTAAGCAGCATTCTCTCAATGCTGCTTTAGAGCCTTTGGAGGGGCCAACGCCGTGCTTGGAATCTTCCTGACGCTTCTGGGAAAGCATGCTGGGAGGAAGGACAGAACCTAGCGGCCCACTCCTAGGGAGTCTCGGCACTGACACTGCTGGTCGGTCGGCCGCGGAACCCAGCCCAGCCTCACCACGGCGTCTACCAGCCTAGGGACCCTGTGAAGCCCCAACGCCTGCCAGGACTTCAGTTGAGTGTTAATTTCTCTTAACTCTGTCTTCACCTTTTATGTTCGAAAACGTTTCTGCTTTCTCCCTGTCACTCACGAACACTCCGCCACAAGCACAGGCTTGTCCCTCCCTGCTCCTTCAGCTCATTCGGGACATACTTGAACAAAACCCTCTCTATCGTCCTTGGGATGTTAGTGAGCCGCAGTGCATTCTGGGCCTTGGCCCTCCAATGCCAGCCTTTGGGGCTGGGGGTGGGCTCTTTTGCTCTCTGCCTGGCTGTGGTTACTCCTGCTCTTTGCTGTTTAAAAAAAAATTTTTTTTTAAGTTTATCTCTGAGAGAGGGAGAGAGAGAGAGAGAGCAAGCGGAAGAGGGTCAGAGAGAGGGAGACACAGAATCCAAAGCAGGCTCCAGGCTCTGAGCTCCGAGCTGTCAGCACAGAGCCCGACGCGGGGCTTGAACTACGGACCGTGAGATCATGACCTGAGCTGAAGTCGGATGCTCAACCAACTGAGCCACCCAGGCTCCCCTCTTGGTCATTTTAAACACCTGCCCCTTCCCTCCCCAGAGCATCCTGGGGAGCCACAGTATATCTGGAGCTGCCTCTGAGGAATGGATTATTTGTGTTTTTCTCAGAATCTGTAAAAGCCTCCCATACTTGAGCTACCTTCCCGTTCCCAGGGTTTCCAGCTCTGCCTGTCCTGAAATCTACTTCCTAGAGTCTGTAAATAGCACTCATTTCAATATTAAATGTTTATATACTCGTAGAGGCAAATTCAAACACAGACTGCCTGACTCCAAAGCCTGTAAGGTTACCCAGCCTGCTCCTAGGCCTCCAGGTTTCCAGATTTACTTTCTTGGTTATCACGTTACCTGAGTTGGAGCCCTTCCACACAGAGACCCTGAAGGAAGGATGTGAGTGAAAGTCTTTTTTTTTTTTTTGGAGCGTGATCTGGGAGACAAGGGCAGGGGAGTGGGGAGGTGGGGGTCTGAGCTCCCGTGCGAGTGTGCACTGTACGTGTCCACTTGGGCAACAAAAGCTCAGTCCCCGTGGGGAGCCCTGGGAGGCCCCCGGAGATCATACCCCGAGCTGCCCCACGGAAGGAGAGGGAGCGGGGCCTTTAAGGCACTGCATCCCGGTCCTCCGTGGCCGTGGCTTGCTTTGTTGACCAGAACCAAGTCCGCGGAGGCACCTTCTCGTTCCTGAACTTTCTGAGAGATTACACTGTCAGCCAGGATGGGACTCCACACTTAGCGGGGTGGAGAATGGCGCTCCCTCCCGTGGCGGGAGACTCTCGGTGCCCCTGCACCTGCTTCTGTGCAAATGTGGCGAGGCTCACCATCTCCGTCCTCTGGGCTGCGCCAAGGTGGGGAGGGGGTGTCTAGTAAGCGAGGGGGCCCTGCTGCCCCCTGCTCAGCACGTCAGAGGGAGCACAGAGGCATCTGGGGCTCCCGAGCCCCGTGTGGGGGAGCACACTGCAGGGAGCACATCCCTCTGGATGGGCAGCATGGAACCACATGCACTCACCCCTGCCCCCCAGAGGAAGTTCCACCGTGCCCCCCGCTCCCAGAAAGGGCTCCGCCTCTGTGACCAGCACCTGGTGTCCCAGCCTGGGAGTGATTGTGAGTCCCTCCGCGGACCCCTGCTCTTTTTCCTGGCCAAACCCCCCTTGTTTTCCTTTCATCTTGGAAGAAGGAAGCATTCTTGTGTCCCCCATTCCTTGTGTCCCCAGGAGGGAGGCAAAGCCCAGCTCCACCCATCCCAAACTGGGGATGCCCACGATGGATGAATCCGGCCGCCAGCCTCTCCCCACTTCTCGTCCCTTTATTTTTTCCTCACTTTCAAAAACAGAGCCATGACCGTGGGCGCTCGCTTGTGGAGCGAGCTGTGATCTGAAAGTCCATCGCTACAGCGGGGGCCAGGAAACCAGGGAGGAGGCACTGTTAGGAGCACTTAAAAGCAACAGACCAGATGTTCACCGGAGAAGCATGGACGGAACTTAAAACCGCAGCCCTCGGGGCCCATGAAATAAAATTAAATACGAACGGAGGTAGTTCAAGAAGATAGTCTGCAAGTTCCCTTTCAGCCCCGTGTTTGTAGAAGGCAGCGTGAATCACGGAAGTCAGAAATAGGAGCTTGGTGTTCTAGTTCCAGAGCCCCCAGCCTCCTTCGGTTTGGGCTGCTTTCCGAGGCATGAGCTCTGACTTTTCCAGGTTGCCCTGCGGGGACTCACGCAAAGTCCCCGGGGGTCCACACGAGTCAGGACCGGGTTTCAAATCCCCGATTTGCCATACACCAACACTTTGGACAAGCCGCTTGAGTTCTCCGAGCCTCAGTTAGCTAACCTGGAACCGAGGACAATAATCTTCATGAAGTTGGCCAGACAGGTGTGGCTCATAGTGAGAGCTCAGGAAATGATGGGCAATTCTCTCGCATTGCGGGGTGGCAGCGTTGTTCTGGGTGGCAGGAAGACAGACAGAAACGCGGAGGACTCTGCCAGTGTGGAAAAGCCCAGGAGGGAGTAGAGATCTGGATGCTGTCCTGAGGCAGGGTGCTTCTGTGGGGTGGCCCCTGGGCTCCCCTCGCCTGGCTCAGCCTTGCATTTGAGGAGGGGCACGCTGTCCACCCACCCCAAACCAGGGCGGTCATCTGACGGGGCTCAGCCTATCAGAATTCCGGGGCCCCAGGGATCAATCGTGTGTGAACACCCAAGCAAGGTCACTCCAAGTTCTCTGAATGGGCAGGCAGAAACTAGGAGAGAGAGAAATGCCTTTTCCCCTGGGCTTGCTAAGAGCCAACTAGAGATGCCCGTGACGGACGAATGTGACTGCCAGCCTCTCCCCACTGTGGCTGGACACAGTCTGTAGGCCAGGCCCATTTTCCAGAACAGCTGTCTTTTCTCCCTGGAGGACGTTTGTCTTCTGAGGCTTGTCTAACTCAGGAAGCTCCCCAGGGCCAGGGAGAAAGTGAAGGGAGGGATGGGAAGCGGGGCAGGGAGAGTCATGGGGGCAAAGCTAGTTGTGAAAGGGGTAGGGCAGAAGGGAGGAAACCCGGTCAGGAAGCTGTCCTGGGGCGGGGCAGGAGGGAAAGCCTGGGCTGGTGGGGAGGGGGGCATTGAGGAGGCAAACCAGGAGAGGGAGGTGTCAGGGCCATTTTGCTTTGTCTTGGGGAGGGGTGGTGGCATGGGGAGTGCAAGGAGATGGGAGCTTGGGAGGAAAATACAATTTGTTTAAAGATTTAAAATTTTTTAAATTTATTATTATTAATTTTGAGAGAGAGAGAGAGAGAGAGAGAGCGTGTGCAAGCAGGGAAGGGGCAGGGGGAGAGGGGGAGAGAGAGAGAGAATCCCAAGCAGGCTCCACACTGTCGGCACAGAGCCCCATGCAGGGCTCGATCTCACGAACCGTGAGATCATGACCTGGGCCGAGATCAAGGGTTGGACACTTGACCGACTGAGCCGCTCAGGTGCCCCGGAGAAAAAGAGATTCTTGGGGCAGGCAAGCATGGCAGAATATTGGCTTGGCTTCCCAGATCCCCCCTCCCCGCAGGGTCTGCTCCCAGCTGCCAGGAGCCCCGGGCAGGCAGCCTTCAGGGTCAGCCCCTTCAGGAACTGCCTCGCCCAAGGTCAGGCCCCTCCCTGTGGTGCCCACTACCTGTGACGTGAGCGTATGAAATCTTGGCATCTTGGATCACCTTAGGATAGCTGTGACGGGCCATTCTAGCTTCGCCGCTCCTGTGGCGTAGGCTCAGGCGCCCTGTGGACCTGACTGCAGGGTCTCCCTCTCCCCGCTTCTGCTTCCTTCCCGTCCCTGCCACTGGTGTTCATCCCACGGGCACCCCTGGATCCCTATCCTGCTCACTCATTAAACTCCATCTCAGAGGCGCCTCCCGGTGGCCCCCAGTGAATCGTGCCCCTGGGTCCCCCCTCCTTTGCAGCGACTTTGCCGCTCCTCTCATGCCATCTGCTTCCACCCCAGAATCTGAGCTGGCTCCATGTATCGTCTTGCTTCGATCAACTGACCTTCTGGGACTTCGGGGCCCAAGCCTCGGCGGACTCACCGTTTCACTGTTGTTCCTGGAACCCAGCTGCCGCGTAAACCAGTCCGGGCTGCGCTGCCGGAGGGGGGCCGTGTGGAGGGAACCTGAGGCACCCCGCCGACCGCCAGCACCACGCTCCCGGACGCGTGAGCGAGGCCACGGTGGATCCTCCAGCCCCAGTCGGGCCACCCCAGCCAACGCGACGTGGAACAGAAACCTGGCCCATGGAATGGCAAGGTGCAGAACAACTTGGTGTGAAGCCTCGAGTTTGGGGATGGTTTGTGATCCAGCAATAGGTGAGGAAAAGTAGCACGGGCGCACCGTGGCTCGTCACCAGGTAGGGTGGCCACCTCTGCGTGGGAAAACCTTCCGCGGAGGGTGGCTGGCCCGCCTGACAGCCGACTCAGGGTCAGAGGCGGCCTTCTGTCCCCAGAACGAGCCCACCAGCGCTCATCTCCTCCCCGCTCCTGGAACACAGAGCTGCCAGCACTATTAAATCCAAAGCCTCTCTGCCGTCCGTGGAGAGGAACAATCGGCTGCCAACGGAGCAAACGAGGGCCAGCCTTCTGCGGAAACATCCATCGTCCTGTGCTGCTCGAGGCGGAAATCCCGGCGTAGGATTCCCTTCTGTGGGAGCTGGCTCAGACGGCATCCATCTTCACAGGCTCATTATTCATCTGATTATTTCCATGCTATCCCAGCGGGGAAGAAAAGCCGTCAACAAATCACACCGCCGCCGCGGATCGCACGAAATGACCTGGGCAGGGAGCTGGCTGTGCCCGTCGCTGTGACCGCCGGGGCCGGGGCCGCCGGGGCATGGCACTCCACCGGGGCCAGAGAACGCGCGGCCTGCTCTCACCCTAGACACACATCCACCTCCCCACTGCCCTCGGTACCTTGAGTGTGATGAAAGGCCTCCAGCACAGGAGCCCTGGACGTAGCAGGAGGCCCAAGCTCAACCTCTGGATTAGCCGTGTGATGTTGAGCTGACTGCTCGGACTATCTGAAGCGCTGGGCTCTTCGTGGGTGAAAAGCCCAGAAATCCCTGTCGTGAGAGCTGGGGGAGACGCCCCACGGGAGGTGTGCGCGCTGAAAAGGGCCCTAAGTGTGCGCACGCGGGCGACGTCGTTATGGTCATTATTCTAGAATCACCGTGATGCTGAGAAAGCACCGTGGGAGAAATGCACTAGACTGGACACCGAAGGGCCGTGAGCGATCGTATCTAATTTCTTACCAGTAGTTTCCTCGTGCTTCACGTGGACCGGGTGGTATTTGCCCCATCAGGTCTCCTAGAGCGAGCGAGTGTGAGGCCCAAATCATATTGCATTTAGGGGAGCCCTTCGGCAAAGCGTGAAGTTGTACGGATAGAAGAAGCTTTACCGAGTCGTTCTGTCTCTAAACTCTGTTGTTCTGTTTTGCCTGTTGGTTTTTGTCAATCGCGCCATTTCTCTGGTTTTCGGGATCATCCGGAAGTTCCCCCGAGACTTCCTAAGGTGATCAAGAAAACCCAGGCCAGCTGGTGTTTTCAGAAGAGAAAAGAAACTACTATCGTCGAGGATCCACTACCTTTCAGGCGTTCCGAAGTTACCTCATTGAACAGCCTTCTGGGATGGGCATTTGTCTCTGTTTTCACAGCAGAGGGGACTGGGGACTCAGAGAGGCCAAGTATCTGCTCAAAGTCACGGAGCAGGGATGTGAACTCAGTTCTGGCCTCTCCTGCCACACGAGGACTCAAGACCACCGTTCGTCTTTCATTAGAGACGCTCTCAACTTACTTACCTTTTCACTGCCCCCTTCCTCATGTTTGACCTTTCCTATAACAAATAAGACTCCTTTCGTTCAAATACTTTTCTGGATTCATATGAAGTTGTTAATAGTCCAAATGATCAATGGTGACCAAAAAAAAAATATATGATGAGCTGATCCACGAGGAGGGCATACTTTCTCATGGATGCATTATATCATCGGGCAGCTCTGAGCCAAGGAACAAATTGAGAAGAGCTACAGTCTCTCTGGAATGTTTGAGAACATAAGAATTTTTAAAAAACTTTTTTAATATTTATTTTTGAGAGAAATAGAGAGAAAGAGAAAGAAAGCATGAATGGGGTACGGGCAGAGAGAGAGGGAGACACAGAATCCGAAGCAGGCTCCCAGCTCCGAGCTGTCAGCACAGAGTCCGGCACGGGGCTCGAACTCACGAACTGTGAGACCGTGACTTGAGCCGAAGTCGGATGCTTAACCGACTGAGCCACTCAGGGGCCCCGAGAATGTTTTCCTTTTAAACAAAGGATGGATGGTTCACTTCAGGAAGAGAATTGGTTGGCGTATCTACTGGGTTCGAGAGAACCTCGTAAGTAGCACCCTCTTACCCTACCCTGGTTTCTGAATGTCCTGAGAAAATAGACGAGAGAATAAGGCAGAGAAACACCAAAAATTGCTCCTTCATTAATGGTGAACTTGATATCTGGGCTTTCTAACCCTGAACCTAGACGGTGATGGATGTACCCACCCAGAAATATTGGCTTGCAAAATTTTGCACACCTAAGAAGGTATGCTTCTTAGAGCAGCCTGTTCCTAAGGGAAAGGACAGAGGGGCCTGGACTGCACATGCCCAGTTTGTTTTCTCCCTCACCAGTCTGAGTGAGGCCAAAGTGTTACATCCTCCTTGTGGAATGACACATGAGCCAGGTTAATTGAGCTTTCCCGCCTCACAATAACACTTGGGTTTGAAGAAAACTCTAAGACTGGCTAGAGCATTGTAGAATTTTCCAGAAAATATTGTACTTGATGGTTGAAGAGGAAGGCAGTCCAAAACGAGTCTTTCAGGTCGATAAAACAGGGATCAAGGAATAAAGAGGAAGAAATGGAATCTCTCTTTCCTCAGACATTACTACGTAATAATTGTTGAAGAAAATCTTGATAAACTGAGTGGGCAATGAAGCTTGAGACAGAGGACCCCAGTCTGGAGCACCTCTTGGAAGTTCTTGTAGAGAGAATGCCTCGGCTTGATTCTGAAGGTCGTCCTAAGAGAGGGAGAAAATACCTTTGGCCAGACTTCATTTGACTCCTGTTTCAAGACGTGACCCAGTGTATCCCCACGCAGGAAAAATTCCCCCAACAGCATTTATGGCCTAGCTTTTATGCTAAATGATCGATTCTGTCTGAATGATACCTGTTTGTAAAAGCAGCTATAGTGACCTCTGGTAAGAGAGGGCTAGGTCATTTGGATGAACCCTCCCACTTGGCATAGTAAGAAAAACCAGGAAATATGATTTTAAAAAATCTGCTGGAAGCTCATAGTTAGCTGACGAGACTGTAAAGAGTCTTGGGGGAGAACAGCAGCTCAGGAGGATACGTTCAGAATTCGGGACTTCTGGAGTATGTTGTCTGACCAAAACTGAACTAAGTGAGAAATCAATAGCGAGAAGACATGTAGGAAAAACTCATGTATTGGAAATTAAACACTACAGTTCTCTAGAACTCATGGTCAAAAGAACAACAACAACAACAACAAAAAAAAAAAACCCCGAAAACCAAAACCAAAACCAAAACCCAAGGAAATTTAGAACTCTTTCAGACTGCCTGAGAGTGACGTATAACATTCAAACCTGTGGACTTAGCTAAACCAGTGTAATATATACTATGTAAATAAACCAGGGAAACATACAGCTTTAAATGCTTATAATAAAAAAAAGGTGAAAGGTTCAAATGAAATGCCCAAGGGTATCCTTCTAAAAGCTAGGGGAAAACAGAAAAAGAACAAAGTAAACCCAAAGTAAGTAGAAGGAAACAAGATAAAGATACGAGCACAAGTCAGGGTAGAAAAGATCAAGTAATACAAAAAAAATTAACAAGTTCAAAAGTTGTTTCCTTGAAAAAGATGAACAGAATTGCTAAGTTCCTCATGATGAACACATAGAAGACAAATGACCAACACCAAGAAGAAGTGACAGGTTATCACTACAGACACTATAGACAGTTAAAAGCTTAGTAAGGGAGGGGCACCTGGGTGCCTCAGTCAGTTGAGCATCCGACTTTGGCTCAGGTCATGAGCTCACAGTTCCTGAGTTGGAGCCCCACATGGGGTTCTTTACTGTCAGTGCAGAGCCCTCTTCAGATCCTTCACCCCCCGTCTCTACCTTTCCCCTGCTCGCGCTCTCTCAAAAATAAATAAAACAGTTTTAAAAAGCTTAGTAAGGGAATGTTATGAATAACTTTATACCAACAAAGTCAATACTATAGATTAAATGGATATGTGACTTTAAAAATAATATTTATAAGAACAGTTGCAAAATGAAACAGAAACTCACTATAGCACTCTATTATACTCATCAGATACATTTAGTTTGTTTGTTGTTAAAACAAAACAAAACAAAACAAAACACTACTCATAAAAAAATCTCCAGCCTGGATATTTCCTAAAAGATATTTCCAGTGTAGTTAATATCAGTTTCAAATATATTTGTTGATAA
Organism: Herpailurus yagouaroundi; assembly: GCF_014898765.1. Lineage (NCBI taxonomy): Eukaryota > Metazoa > Chordata > Mammalia > Carnivora > Felidae > Herpailurus > Herpailurus yagouaroundi. The sequence goes on along the minus strand of NW_024412415.1, from coordinate 35,197,586 downwards.
ATTCTATAAAAACTTTAAGAGTGAAATAAAACAGTACAAATCTTACATTAAATCCCTTAGAAAATAAGGTGGGGCCACTATCACACTAATTTCCTGAAGTTGGCATAAACCCTAATATCAAAATCTGTGCAAGGTGTTCCAAAAATAATATAAATTACAGACCAATATCTCTCATGAACCTTTGACACAGAAGTTCTTGACAAGACGTTAGCCAATTGAATCAAGCGATACATACAAAGGATAGCATGCTGTGACCAGGTGGGTTTAGCCTAGATATATGCAAAGTTGGTGCAACATTTCAGAATGAATGTAATTCATCGTATTAATGGAAAAAAGGAGAACAGCGCGATCATTTCAAAAGATGTAGAAACTGCATTTGAAAAATTTAATATCCATTCCTCGTAAAATCTCGTCGCAACTAGGAAAGAAGGAAACGTCTTCAAACTCCTTTAGGGCGTGTATGAACGAATTGCAACCCATCCCTCCTGGTGAAATTGTGAATGCTTTACTCCTAAGACTGGGAGCATAAGGATGCAGTTCTCACTGCTGCCATTCAACATTATACTGGAAGTCGTAGCCATTGTAATAAGGCAAGGAAAAGAAATAAAAGGTTTACGGGTTGAAAAGTAAGAAAAATAAACTGCCCCTATTTGCGAGTGCCTTGAGTGTTTACACGGGAAATTCCAAGGACTCTGCAAAAAAGCTACTACAACTAGAAAGTGCATTTAGCAGCTGCGGGACATGGTGTAAAACACAAAAATTCTTTGTAATTTATATATTTGCAGTGAACTATTGGAAAATAAAATAAGAAGATTCATTGAGTACAATGTCAAAAGCATGAAATACTGAGGATTAAATATAACGAAAGACTTGTACACTGAAATGGAAGAACACTGTGGAGAGAAATTAAAGATCTAAATAAATAGACAAATAATACCATATTCACGGACCATAAGACTCAGCATCATTAAGATGTCAATTCTCTCCCAATTGGAATATTGAATCTATTAATCAATACAAATCCAAGCAGGCTGTTTTTTTTTTTTTTTAGTTTATTTATTTTTGAGAGAGAGAGGGAGAGAGAGAGAGAGAGAGAGAGAGAGAAAGAGAATCCCAACCAGGTTCCATGCTTAGTGTGGTGCCCGCCTCAGGGCTCAGTCCCAGGACTGTGAGATCATGACCTGAGACCATATCAAGAGTCTGATGCTTAACTGACTGAGCCACCCACGCTCCCCCAAAGCAGGCTTAAAAAAATGTTTTTTTTTCTTACTGTTTATTTTTGAGAGAGGAATAAGGCATAGCAGGGAAGGTGCAGAGAGAGAGGGAGACACAGAATCTGAAGCAGGCTCCAGGCTCTGAGCTGTCAGCCCAGAGCCCAACGCGGGGCTTGAACCCATGAACTGTGAGATTGTGACCTGAGCCAAAGTCAGCCGCTCAACCGACTGAGCCATTCAGGCGTCCCCCAAGCAGGCTTTTTAAAACCAGAGATTGATAAACTGATTTTTAAATTTTGAAATTGTAAAGGACCATGAAAAGCAAATACAATTTTGAACGAGAAGGAAAATGTTGGAGGATTTAAACTATGTGACTTTAAGACTTGCTGTAGGGGCGCCTGGGTGGCGCAGTCGGTTGAGCTTCCGACTTCAGCCAGGTCACAATCTCGTGGTGCGTGAGTTCGAGCCCCGCGTCAGGCTCTGGGCTGATGGCTCAGAGCCTGGAGCCTGTTTCCGATTCTGTGTCTCCCTCTCTCTCTGCCCCTCCCCCGTTCATGCTCTGTCTCTCTCTGTCCCAAAAATAAATAAACGTTGAAAAAAAAATTAAAAAAAAAAAAAGACTTGCTGTAAATAAGACAGTGCATAGAGATATATGTGGAGAGTGGAGCCCAGATATGGACCATCCACAGAGAACAGACTGATTTTTGACAAAGCTGCCCAGATCATTCCACAGAAAGAGCAGTCTTTTCCGTATGTGGTGTATATAAATGTCAACACTCCCCAAACTAAATGGGTTTCTTTTTTTCTAAAGTTTATTTATTTACTTTGAGAGAGACAGAAAGCGAGCAAGTGTGGGTGGAGGGAGGGCAGAGAGAGAGAGAGAGAGAGAGAGAGAGAGAGAGAATCCCAAGTAGGCTCCACGCAGAGCCTGATGTGGGGCTTAAACTCAACCATAAGTTCATGACCTGAGCCACCAAGAGTCAGATGCTTAAATGACTGAGCCACCAGGCGTCCCTAAAATGGGTTCTTATATTCAGAATATATACAGCTTTTACGAATCAATGAGAAAAAAATAAACACAGCAAGCAAACACCTAATACAAAATTGAGCAGAAGACTAGAACAGACGCTTAAAAAAATGGCTAATGAAGATATGCAGATGTGCTCAACGTCATTATCAGGGAAATGCAATTTAAAACCCAAATGAGCTTCCCCTATGAGCTCCCAGAAGGGCTAAAAGGAAGAGACTGATAAAACTAATTGTGATTTTGGTGAGAATGTGCACCGGTAAAATCACTTTGAGAAACAGTTAGATTTTATTGACTAAACTTGAAGTCAGACACACTCGGGGACTCAGTTGCTCTGCCCCCAAATATGCATTCAACCAACATACAGACACACGAGTGCAAGGGCTACACGCACAATTGCTTAAAGTAGCATCATTTATAATAGTCCAAATAAACAACCCAGAGGCTCACCACCAATAGGATGAGTAAATGAAGTGTAAGCTATTCGTGCAAAGAAATTCTCACAGCAAAGAAAATGAATCGGCGACAGCGTCACACAACAGCGCGGATGAATCTTGCAGACGTATGTTGAGTCGGCGAAGCTGGCCGTCGAGTAAAACATGGAAGGATTGCACTCACAGATTGTCAACCAAGCGAAGAGGCAAGACTCAAGTCCAGCGTTTAGGGATGCACGCTGGTTGGTAACACTGTAAAGAAAACCAAGAAGGCGGTTATCGCGGAGGCCTATGTATCAGTTGGCTTTCCAGCCGGGAAGCGGGACACTGTGAAATCTCGTGGCGTGCAGGACACGCTAGAGGAACCAGAGCTCATGCAGTTGTGGGAAAGGCTAGGGGAGTTGAGGCTCAGAAAGGGGAGTCGAAGGAGCGAGAAATCTGCTCACCAACCCCCCGAAGCGCTGTTTGACATGGGGTGCGCTTTCGGACTTGGCACAAAAGCCGGCAACCAGGCATGTGCAGCTGCTAGACGGGGCCGGTGGGGGAAGAAGTCTGTAGAAGTCCGGGGCCTCTCCAGGGCCGCCACGTCTGACAGTCTGCGGCTGGATGTCCAGCTGTGGCGTGGGGCGCTGCGGGTTCAGCAGGTGGGAAAAGCGAGGGCGGGCTCCCCCAGGCATACGAGTGGGAGCTGTTTCCTCCAGCTACGCGTTTGTATGACGTCGTGTCCTTCTCCTGATTTTTCAATCCCCAGACGCCTGTCCCTTTGTTGTCAACTCCCTGTCATTAATCCTCTTGCTGCCTGCTAATGGGTATGGGTTTTCGAATTTGGGGGGCCGGGGGCGGTGGTGGTAAAAATGTCCCGGGATTAGACTGTGGTGATGATTGCACAACCTTGTGACTATGCTGAAAATCACCGCATTGCATGCTTTAAAAGGATGAATTTTATGATATGTGAATTATACCTCATTAAAAATATAATCCCCTATGGGGAATGCATTACCTGACTGGATCCTAAAGGGGATCGCACTAATCAAGGAGAATGTGGTGGTTAATCTTATGCGTCCGCTTGGCTGGTTCACAGTGCCCAGATATTTGATCAACCATTATTCTGAGTGTTTATGGAAGGGTGATTTGGATGAGATTAACATTTAAATCAGTGGACTTTGAGTAAAGCAGATTGCCCTCTACAATGTGGGTGGGCCTTGTCCGATCAGTTGAAGACCTGATTAGAATAAAAAGGCCAGTTTCCCTCAAGCAAGAGAGAATTCGCCAACAGACTGTCCTTGAACTTCATCTGTGACATCTCTTTCTGGTTCTACATCAGACTGCCCTCAGATTTGAACCAGAGCATCTGTTGTCCTGAGTCCCCAGGTTGGGAGCCCACCCTGCCGATATTGGATGGGCCAGCATCCATAATCGTGTGAGCCAATTCCTTACAATAAAGCTCTTTCTCTATCTCTATACATCCTATTGGTTCTGTTTCTTCCAGAGACCGCTGACCAGTCTAGAGAGGTAGCTGTTGGTGATCCCAGGGAGCGGACAATGAATGTTGATGAGATCTACTAATTGGTGGGGGCTGAGACTGCAGGGCACCTGGGCCTGGTTTTCCTGGTGGACCTTGGGGAGGCAGCAGGATCCCAGAGGACTGATGGTTGCAAGGAGCCTCTCGGCAGATGAGGGTCTCCCGGCCTTTGTCAATCCCCTTTATGTAGCTCTGGGATGACGTGCAGGAGCCTAAGGGGGAATAGGAGTAGAGAGAGATCTTTGGGGACCATCAGCTGAACACTGGATGGGGCAAGGGACATCTACTGATGTCTGTCTGTCTCAGGGATATCGAGGGCTTAATAGATCTCCCCTCCCCTTGAAGACTTGGTTCTCTGTAAGTCCTTTGGAACTCAAATACCACCCCAGAGGAAATGGGAAGTGTCCTCAAGAGGAATGAAATTAAGTTTCTGCTGCAGTGGAATAGAAGCTCCAAAAGGAAATTCATTTCCGTCTTGAGAAATCGGAAACAGTGCTTTTTTTTTTTTTCTTGTATTTATGACGTTGTGACACTGGAATTCACAGACGTTCACAGTTGCTTTTATTGGTTTATTGTCAGGCTAAATTTTGGCTTTTTTTTTTTTTTTTTGTGGTAGGATATGGAAGTAACTCTGCTACTTAGTGTCATGACAGCTCTGTATTAAGGTTATTACAGTGGTCGGCTACTGGCAAGATTGTTTGAGGCACTGAAAAAAATATGGTCAAAAATTGATACAGTAGAATAACTAAGTCTCCAAATAGCTGTCCAGGTTGAAACTTGAGAGCAAAAAGAGAGAACTTGATTTATCAAAAATATATGAAAACATGTTGAAGGGGTTCAATGCAGCCACAATCCCCACCCCCCCACCTCCCCCACCCCCCCGCCGAATGTGTCCCGTTGGCATATGGATTAGTTTGAGCTAAAGGCACTTGAGACCTTGCAGGCTCAAGAGAAACCTCTGTCCCTCCTTTAGCCACATAGAAGAATCTACACTGGGGGTCTTTCCCAGAAAAAGGGTTATTAATAGAGAAAAATTTTACCTGAGTGACCCATCTGTACGGAGGGGCAAACATCTAATTACCAAGCATCTGCTCTCATCACCTTGTGAAGTGCACCCCTGATGCCCTTCTCCTTAGCTCCGAATGACATACATACCTCACTTCACCTGCCTTTGGAATTTCCACGTCTGTGTGCATTCTCCATACAGACACTATTCAATTGGATTTTCTCCTATTAATCGGTCTCACGTCAATTTGATTCTTAGTCCAGCGAGAGAGACCTTTGAGGTTGCTCACCACCCACGTGGCAAGGAATTTCCACGTCTGTGTGCAGTCTCCATACAAACACTATTCAATTTGATTTTCTCCTATTAATCGGTCTCACGTCCAGCGAGAGGGACCTTCGAGGTCGCTCACCACCCATGTGGCAAAACCACTGGTGGCCCCTGACCAGGAATGAACAAATAGATACATGGAAAGAAGAGAGAGCCTGAGAACAGATCGTTGGCGGGAACAGGATGTAGCACAGACAACCAGAAACAACTTGGGAGACAACAGACTGTTTAATAAATAGCATTGGAAAACCCTGCCCACTCTGTGAAAAGAACGTTGACCCCCCTACTTCTTACCCTACACAAAGGTGAACCCCTCTGAGATTTTAGAGCTCAATTTGAAAGGTGAAGCTATAAAGCTAGCAGGAGAAATTGTTCAAAGGTAACTTTGCAACGTGGGGATAGCCCAAAACCTCTTAAATGAGACTCTCAAAACCATTCTCCTAAGGGAGGAAAAATTAACACATTTGATGATATCAAAAGGGAGAGATTTTGTGAAATGGTCTTCATAGATGACATTAATAAATAATTGATAGATTGGGAGGTATTTTTTACAATGTCCAAGTGGATGAGGATAATGGGAAGCATTGAATATGAACCCTACAGTAGACATGAGTGTTAAATAAACATGAAATTTGTTGAGTGGAGAACTTGTATTACGGGTTTACACAACAGAATGTCCTTATTCTTAGATATACATTGAAATATTTAGCAGTGAGGGGTCTGAATGTCACCAACTCACTTTCAAATGTTTCATCTAAATATATATTTATATATCTATATGTATAACCTATATCATAGAAAGAAGAAAGAAAGAAAAAAAGAAAGAAAGAAAGAAAGCAAGAAAGCAAACGTGTGAGACAATATGTACAATTGGTAAATCTGTTATGACATTCATGTGACTTTATTGTTAGTTTGAGATTTTTCAAAATGAGAAGATAGAGGAAATAGCAATAAAGCAACATTCAAAATATACATGGAGCTCTTGAAAATCAACAGTAAAAAAAAATCAAGAACAATTTAGGGGGTGCCTGGGTGGCTCAGCCGGTTAGGTGGCCGACTTTGGCTCAGGTCATGATCTCACGGCTCGAAGGCTCAGGAGTCGGAGCCCCGCGTCAGGCTCTGTGCTGACAGCTCAGAGCCTGGAGCCTGCTCCCGATTCTGTGTCTCCCTCTCTCTCTGCCCCTCCCCTGCTCACACTCTGTCGGTCTCTCTCTTTCTCAAAAACAAATAAATATTAAAAAAAAAAAAATTTAAGAACAGTTTAGAAAAATGGGCGAAGGTCAGGAACAGGCAGCTCACAGAAAAGGGAACGTGACTGTGATAAGTACCTGAAGCAATGCTGAACATTGCTGGTAACCGCAGAGATGCAAAACTAAGGCAGAAGTAAGATCCACGTTATACCCATCTGGTGACAAAAATTGGAAAACCAGAGAATGACCAATGTCAGGAAGGCCAAGGGGAACCAGAGCCACTGCCACGTACATCCAGTGGTCTTAGAGAGCAATCTGGCAGTGCAGAGTGAAACTGGGCATGCTAAGTGACATGCTAAGTGTGACACCCACAGTTAGCTATCTGTTCTCAAATGCCAGAGAGCCTCGCTGGCACTGGTACTGAGAGATGTTCATCATGGTATTGCTCATCTTCGGGAGGATGTGAATCCTATCCCCTAAGGGTAGGATCAGGCAAATGAGGGAGACACCTACCAGGTGGGGTCTACTTCTCAGCCAAACCCTCCCAGAGTGAGCTGCTAGAACTTCAGCAAGACTCCCGAGAGAGGGGGGGCAGGAAGCTGGAGAATCGGGGGGCGGGACCCTCTGGAAGGATTCAAGACGCAGAGGTCTGGAATTAGTCTTGATGAGGAAAAGAACTCCAATTATAGTTATTTGTAACTATATTTGTATTTGTGTGTAGAGATGAATTCCTGCTACACTGTCATTAGCAGCTATTATGTTCCTTAACTCCCTGGGGCCCAAAGGATTGGATCCATAGTAGAGGAATTTTAGGCAGAGGACAGTCAAATGGGGGAATATTCTTGGACTGGGTGAAGGAGGGTGCTGGGGAAACTCATGGTGTGGCACATAGGAGATTTTATGCATGGTCTAAAGAAGATTTTCAAAGATCCTGAAACTTCTTCTCTTTCTTTTTTAATTTATTTTTTTAATGTTTATTTATTTTAGAGAGAGACAGAGTGCAAGCAGGGGAGGAGCAGAGAGAGAGAGAGAGAGAGAGAGAGAGAGAGAGAGGGAGACACAGAATCTGAACCAGGCTCCAGACTCCGAGCTGTCAGCACAGAGCCCGACGCGGGGCTCGAACCCAAGAACCACGAGATCATGACCTGAGCCCCAGCCAGACACTTGACCGACTGAGCCACCCAGGCGCTCCCTGAAACTTTTTCTTAAAAGAAAAGTATTAATGTGTCTTAGAAATAAACGCCCCGTTTGGCTGGATGCTAACAACGTCTCAGCAGCCTGAGTGGAGGTCTTTTCAGGGAAGAAAATACACATGCTCATTTCCAATGTAGAAAAAAAATCCCTCATTGAAACTATTAACATATGGGTTCTTTTTGCAGGTGTTGACTGTTTTAGTCCTCAAAGGGACTTAAATTTCAATGCCTTTGTCTCTCTTGATGTGAAGTAAGCAGCTGATATTGAACTTGCTAACCACACAAGTGAGGACACAGAGTTTTCTCTGTTGAGCATCAAAAAAGTCTTTGCTTGTTGAACTTATACACGGACAAAACCTTGGCAAAACTACTCTTCTGAGTCTTCTGGTCAGTGAGTGTCCTCTGAGAAGACTCCCTCTACAGTCCTAGGAAGAGGGCCAGGGAGGGAGAGAGGGAGTGAGGAACGAACTTGGGTTGACCAGTTACCACGCGTCAGGGCTGGGCGAGGCATCCTCTACCGTCTGTTCTGTATTTTGCACCCTTCTCCTGATGAAGCCGGCATCACCTCCACCCGGCTAACGGCTGAGAACACTGAGCTCCAGAGCGATTCAACCAAGGCCACCCCCGCTAGTTCACGGGCATGCTAGGATTCCAACCCCAGGTGGCATTTCTAGCTCACTGGGCTGTCACACTCGAAGAAAAACTGAAAAATATTTTGAAGCTTTATACCAGGTCTCAATATGGCTCCGGCTAGTTTGAGCTCATCTGAGAGGTGTCCCCCACCCTTCTTAAGACGTTTTGGTGCCCGGACGGCATCCCCAGAAAATGGCTGCAGGAACCATCGCTGTTCCAAATGGAGTCTGTACATTTCAGGTGATTCAGAGTCCTATTCCGGATGCAGACTTGATTGATATGCCAGTTTCAGGTTCAAAACGTCATGTTCACTGAAAACGGGGGGGGCGGGGGCCCCAAGTCCCCAGAAGCCACCGGGGCCCTCACAGAGCAAGGCTCAGCTACCACTGGATACACACACCATTTGCCCAAAGAGGTGAAGCGGGAGGAGGTGTGGTCTGCCTGCCAAGCCCTGAAACTTCTGTGATTTTGAGGCTGCTTCTAACCTTTCAAAATTCCTGCTCTGCAGGGAAGAAGAGGCATCAACTGGAGATCAAGGTTGATGGAGAGTTGAATATTCAAGCTGACATTCTCTAAGAATGATGAGGGTGGGGAGCTTTAATAGCATAACAAATGATTCTCCTGAAGGAAAATGTCAGGCAGGCTTTTTTTTTTTTTTTGTTCTGGACTCTCTTTCCCCCCCCCACCCCCACCCCCTCTCTTCTTCTCCCCCCACTCCCTGCCCGTTACATCTTGGCTTATTTAAACTTCCTGCCAATCAGGCAGGAAGAAGTAAAATTAGGACCCTTCCAAAGCCTCGGTGTTCAGACACTACTAGATTAGGTGAATGAGAAGGTGTTGGTGAAAACCCTCAACGGGGGATCCTGGCAGGGAATCTTTTGGGTGTGTGCATTCTGAGTTCTGGCATGCGTTGGGATGGAGGGGTGAGATCCGGTCCTGATGTGGGTTCAGTATAATTAGGTCCAACAGACTTGTTCTGCTTCCAGATGAATGTGCGTTTCAAACGGATCAGCTTTGCAAGGATGTTGCTGAAAACCCCCGCTGTCCTATTAAGAGATAACAAGCATGTATATGCAGTTAGTCTGTGGCTCTTTTGGTTTTGCCCGGTGTTGGGTTTTGTGTGGTTATGGGTCGTTCCCTTGGGCTTTGGTTCTCCAAAAAGGAAAATGACTCATGCCCAATGGCCCTGTTACTTACAGGAGGGTGGTAAGGTCTTACAAAGTGGGTTTTAAATTTTAGTACCCCAAACTGAGACTGTAATTTTTTTGTAGCTAATTGTTTATCTGCCTGTTTTCTACTTATGTTCATTCTTTCCATTATCTATCTATCTATCTATCTATCTATCTATCTATCTATCTTTCTATCATCAATCATCACCTATCTCTAAATGTTTGTATCCACCACCCCCTCCCATAGTCATATGTTGAAATCCTAACCTGAAAGGTGATGATATTAGGAGGTGGGGCCTCTGAGAGACGACTGGGTCATGGAGGTGACGCCCTCAGGAATGGGATTAGTGCCTTTATAAAACAGGCTCCAGAGAGACCCCCAGCCCCTTTCGCCAGGTGAGGACACAGTAGAAATGTGTCAGTTATGAGCCAGGAAGAGGGCCCTCGTCCTCTGAGGCTGGCACCTTGATCTTGGATTTCCCAGCCTCCCAGAACTGTAGGAAATAAAGGTCTGTTGTCCAGTCTGTGATATTTTGTCATAGCGGCCTGAATGGACTAAGACCCTCTTTCTTCTTCTTTTCCTTCTTTTCCACCCCCACCCCACCTGTCCGTCGGTCTATCTATTTAAGCATTGGACAAAGCAGGGAAAGCTCATGGGAAAACCCAAGACAAGCTTTCTCTGCAGGCCCCCGGGGCCAACACTTGAATCACCTCCGAGAGCTTTCTAAAACTGGATCCCAGGCCCCTCTTCCAAGAATTCGGGTTCAGTAGCTGCTATTCAGTAAACGCTCACTGTGTATGAGGCGAGTACGTAATCTCATCTCATCGTTACACCATCCATTCCAAGGGGACAATTTTTCCTCCCCCTTTACAGGGGAGGCTCAGAAAAGTTGAAGATTTTCTCCCAAGTGTCACCTCTATGAATTGGCAGGATTCTAACTTGGATCTGTCTGAATCCAAAGCCAGTGCTCTATCCATCATCGTACTGCTCTTTCTTTAGTCCCAAACCCTGCCCCAGTGCTGACACCAGCCCAACCACGGACACTGTACTAAGTAGTGGTTTTCCTTCCTGTGGACCTGATTGGGGTCTCCCTCAGATATTTGCTCTTGTGTAATCCTCTTGGCTGGGATTATTTGTCCCCCAAAACCGGCGTCTGCGGGAGGAGGTCTACACTCTGGTTTCTCTCCAGATAGGATACATCTTTCGCCTTTTGCAGGAGGAGGTCTAAATTCCTTGGGTTTTGGCTCAAAACTCTATACAATTTGGCTTCCTCTCACTTTATCCCTCACGGATCCCAACACACGCCCTGGGACCCAGCTGGTCTGCCCTCTCTGGTTTTTTTTGTTTTAGTATTTATTTATTTTCAGACAGAGACAGCACGCTTGCAAGCAGGAAAGGGGCAGAGAGAGAGAGAAAGAGAGAACCCTAAGCAGGCTCCATGCTGTCAACGCAGAGCCCGACGTGGGGCTCGATCCCACAAACCGTGAAATCATGACCTGAACTGAAATAAAGAGTGGGACACTTAACCGACTCAGCCACCCAGGCACCCCTGCTCTGTATCGTCTGCATGCCAAGAGGTTGTTATAACGGAGGAAGTTCCTTTCATCCTTTGGAAGGCCAGCGGTTTCATCCGTTCTGGATCCCATGTTTGCCAGGAGGCACAGCGGATGCAGGCTTACGCCCTGTCACCTACGTCTTGAGTTGGTGCACCTGCTTGGAGAAAGTCAGGCCATGTGCAGACCCGAGATGGAGAGGAGCACGAGGAAGATATTCTTTAGCTTCCCAGGGTCGAGCAGGCAGGAAGGCTGACTGCCAGGAAGTGCGAATGGAACTGAGTGAGCCACACAGCTTCTCTGATACCACCTTCTTGGGTTCCATCCTTTCTGCTCAACCGACCTCTAAGTATCCAAGGGCACCAGAGCTTGCCCCTGGATCCTCTGCAATTCCTCTGTCCCCTCCCAAGTAATCTTTCCCAGTTCCACGGCTTTTAAATTTCTTTGAATGTTTGTTTAGTTTTGAGAGAGAGGCAGAGCGGGAGTGGGGAGGGGCAAGAGAGAGAGACAGGATCCAAAGCCGGCTCCAGGCTCTGAGCTTCCGGCACAGAGCCCGACGCGGCGCTCGAACTCACGGTCCGCGAGATCATGACCTGAGCCGAAGTCGGACGCCCAACCGACTGAGCCATCCAGGTGCCCCCGCCATGTCTTTTCATCTCCATTTCAGTGGGTCCCATGTTTGTGTCTCCAGGCCTGATACTCTCTTGAGCTCTCCACTGCAGGTTCCATTGCTTCCCTGAATGAAGCATATCAGACACAGCCTGCCCCAAACAGAACCCACGACTTCACCACAAATCTTCCCCATCTCACAGAAGGCAGGATCATCATCCAACTGCTTCAACGAACAACCCAGGAGACCTCCTGATTCCCTGTTTTCTGTTCCTCTCCGTGGCTGACCGCAAGCAAGAGCTGTCATTGCAGTCTAATGGCCTCCTGTCTAAAGAAGTTTCCTTCCCTTTCCAAGTTTCTCTGTCATACTAACCTCCTCAAATTCTCTTGTTAATTTATATGCTAATATGCTGTCTCCCCTCCTAGAACATAAACTCCACGGAGGCAGGGACATCACTTATCTCGTTCCCCCTCGTCTCTCCAATGCTTAGAGCAGAGCCTGGCGCATAATTGTTGCTCAATATGTATTTGTCAGGTGAACAAATGAAAGAATGAATGGATGACTATGTGGTCACCAAGGTCCCTTCCAGTAGGAAATTCTCAGCCTGCTCAGACTTACCCAAATCCTACCCATTCAGCAGTGCTCAGGCCAAGGCCCCATCACCTTCAAGAAGTCAAAGACGGGGGGCGCCTGGGTGGCTCAGTCGGTTAAGCGTCCGATCTCATGATCTCATGGTCTCATGATCGTCATGATCTCATGGGATCATGATCGTCATGATCTCATGGTCTGTGAGTTCGAGCCCCGCATCGGGCTCTGTGCTGACAGCTCAGAACCTGGAGCCTACTTTGGATCCTGTCGCCCTCTCTCTCTCTCTGCCCCTCCCCTGTTCACACACTCTCTCTCTGTCTCACTCTCTCAAAAATAAATAAACATTAAAAAAATTTTTTAAAAAGAAGTCAAAGACGGGATGCTCTTTCCCTCCTCTGCATCAATCACGGGACACATGTCACATATTCGGGTGTCAGAATTCTAACCATTTTGCCTCTGTCTTATCTTTTCAGCTAGACCGCACTCTTTGAAAGCAGGGCAGTCGCCATGACCTGGTAATGCGGCCAGCATTTATAAGGCTCTATCAGGCGACAGGAGCTGGACATTCTCCTGAACTCTCCCAACAATGTCAGCAGCGTGAGCTAGTTGCTCTCAGATCCCACTCAGCAAAGGAGGTTCGGGAAGTTAAATGATTCCACTCAGGGTCCCGCAGTAACAGGCAGCTCTGGGCTTCGAACTCTGAGCCCCTTATCCTGCCTCCTCTTAGGATCTTGGGTCCTCCAAGTTGGGTACCCAACAGGTGATCGACAAAGCCGTGTGGGGCGGCAGAAAGAACACTGGACGAGAAGGCAGAAGACCCACTCTGGGCAGCACTGGGCAGGCCGTGCCGCTCTCTGGGTCTCAGGGCCCTTTGGCAAAGGGGGCTGTTTGGTGTTCGGCTGGATGATTCTTTTCAACGTTTATTTATTTTGGGGACAGAGAGAGACAGAGCATGAACGGGGGAGGGGCAGAGAGAGAGGGAGACACAGAATCGGAAACAGGCTCCAGGCTCTGAGCCATCAGCCCAGAGCCCGACGCAGGGCTCGAACTCACGGACCGTGAGATCGTGACCTGGCTGAAGTCAAACGCTTAACCGACTGCGCCACCCAGGCGCCCCACGGCTGGATGATTCTTAAAGACTGTAGATCACACTCTGGGACTCCAAGCAGCAGTTCCTTGAGAAAAGAGCCTCTTCTTTCTCAGCCATCTCCCCAGTGCTTGTAACAGTACTAGGTACACAGTAGGTGCTCAATAAGTATCAACTAAACAAAGGAATGCCTCAGCCCTCTCTGCATCTCGGTAGGCTGGATGCGATGGAGTGAGAATTCAGACTTCTCCAAGTTGCAATGAAAGCAAAAACTGACCTGAGGGATAGGGTTGTGAGTTTGAGGTTGAATGTGCTGGGTTCCAAGCAGTGGCTCGAGATCCAGGAGGCAGCTGGGGCCTTGGCAAGTGGGGTGGTGACCAGCCAGACCACCCTTCCCTACCTGAACGAGCTGTTAACCAAAGGCAAACAAGAGAGGGGCTTTGCCGTCTTCACGTCCCCATTTCTGGTCACGACAGAAAACACCCCTTTCTGGGCTGATGGCCATCGGCTCTGGCTCACCCTGTAGGGCCATCTACTCGAAATGACCGGGCAGAAACAGCCGGGCAGGGCATCTGGCTTTTATTCTGAGACCGAGTCCAGAAGCTTCAAATATATGCGACCCTGAGATTATAAAAAGGGACCAAGGATTTCCTGGCGGGCAGGGCTGAAGGCCGCCTTCTAAAGTCCCTGCATCTGAGTGACTGCGAAGGGAGACGGAGGTGGGAGCAGACCTCTAATAGAGCCTGCAGCCTTCGTCCACCCCCCCCCCCCCACGGTTTTACTCAGGGATTCAGATGCCTCCCTTGGGAGCCTAGCAGCCCTTAGGGCACCCGGAGGTCCAGCCCTCTGGGAAGCCAGCGGACCATCCCGATGGCTTGTCTCCCTGCTGAGGAACACGGCTGGGCAAAGCTTCAAGGGCTCCTTCCCATTGCAAACACCAAAGTGGGAGCTTACCCACCAGAGCCCCCTCTGGGTCTGGTGGATCCTCTGGAAAGCCCTAGAAACCCCACCAGGAGGCTCCTGCCCCTGGCCCTCTCCTACCTCCCCTTTCCCTTCCTCCCACCTCCCCATCCTTCTCTCCTTTGGCCTTTGACTGCGATTTTCTTTGAAGGAAGAAATTATTTTGCCCCAGGAAACTCATTTATAGCAAAATAAGTGAAAGGTCTGGGCATCTGGCCCCACTTGGGGCTCGTTGTCGGGTTATTGCTTTAGAGTGCCTTCATCTGGCCCGCCGGAGCTTGGCACCTCTCCCCGCCGACATCACACCTGGTTTCAGCTGGAAGAGAAAGGACTTCGGCTTTTCATCTTCTGGGCCTCTTTGTTATTATTGGAGCCAAGGTTTGGCCTGGGATCAGACAGGGGGGCGGGGGGCTGGGAGCTGGATCTGGAAACCGTCCCAGAGGCCGGGGGAGAAGGGCTTCCCGCAGCCTTGGAGCGGCTGCCCTCCGGAACTGCAGCCAGACCGGCCCCGTGCAGGATGAGGGTCGTGGCTGGTTTTAGATCCACGAGAAAGGGCCTTCTTAGGCCTCTTGGGATCAGGGATTTGACTTAAGCGCGAGATGGGTAAGGATGCGAGGAAGGAAAAGGGTGAAGCTTGGCGAACCATATGCTAGGTTTCCTGAGTGGGGAGATTGCTTCTTGGGATAGTTTATAGGTTAGTGGTTAAGATTTCTTTAAAAGCTGGCTTATTTCTATCCCGTATTTATTATTTTTTTTTAATGTAGCTTTGAGAAAAACCAAATTGGCCTCCAGCACGCCTGGGAGGATTTCGTCTCTCGTACGTTTCAGGATCTTTACCGGGCGCATATCTAGCGAAAACCATTTCCCGTCCAAACACCAAGGGAGGGCATTTCGATGGGATTTTAAGCTTATTTGAAATTAATTGCAGATTCATTTCACTGCACATTCATCGAGGGTTTTTCTTTTTTCATTATTAACACGAAGAAATGGCGAGGGCTTTGCCAAAAGTCTGAGAGGAGAAAGCGGCTGCTGTAAAAGCTTCCTCAAGGCAGCTGACATCTGCCCAAGGTATGCGTTCCCGGGCTAAGTAGGCTCCGGCCTGTGTCTGATTAAATGCAGCCCTTGGCCTGGACCGAGAGGGGGACTGGCAGGGCCTCCAGCTTGCTTCCTGCCCCCCCCCAATCCCCCACCCCGCACAGGCACAAAGGGCATCACAGCGAGGACACAAATGGCACGTTTGAGGATATGTTGAGGGTATGAAGAATGAAAAGGTAGGGGCGCCTGGGTGGCTCCGTGGGTTAAGCAACTGACTTCGGCTCAGGTCACGATCTCGCGGTTCGTGATTTCGAGCCCCGCGTCGGGCTCTGGGCTGACAGCTCGGAGCCTGGAGCCCGCCTCGGATTCTGTGTCTCCCTCTCTCTCTGCCCTTCCCCTTCCTTGTGCTCTGTCTCTCTCGTCTCCCAAAAATACATAAACGTTAAAAAAAAAAAAAAAATTAAAAATCAAATAAAAAAAAAAAAAAAATGAAAAGGCAGCTGAAGGCCAAGAAGAGCCGTGTGCCCCGGGGGTGGCGTGGGGTACTCTGTTCAGGGATTGTCCCAAGACCAGAGACCCGTTGGGCCCCTCAGCGTGCGTCGAGTGTACCTGGGAACGTGGAAGGCCACGTGCCAGCCGAAACAAGGTCATTTGTGTTAGATAAACACAGTCACTCTGAAGGTCTTTGGGCGGAGACCATTATAACCGAAATGCTGAGGTTCCAGAGAGGCAGTCCCTGGGAGTTGCTCCCGGTAAGTCTATGGGTCCTGGAGATAAAAGAGGCCTTGGGGGGTATCCAGTCCCTCCCCCCCCCCCCCAATTTAGTTCACTCTGGGAACGTGGATGGGGTGAGGAACTTTCTCGACGTCACATAGCCGGCTGGGGGAGAACGAAGACAGGGCTCCGGCTCCTGATTCCTAGTCAAGTGTGCGCCCCTCCACCGCCAGGGGGTGACAGAACCACCTCTTAGATGGGAGAGTGGGTTGTAGTGCCTGCCCAGACTGGGAGACACTGGGAAAGCCCAGGAGGCTCGGCCCCTTCTCATGGGGAACTTTTGGGGTATGGGGGTGGCGTCCGACACTGGGTGGGTGAGCCCATTGCATTTTTGATATTTTATAAAATGTTTTCATTTTAATAGTTTCCGGCTCTTCAAGGATTGGTTTAGGGACTTTCTTACCGTGAAGCTATAAACTAAATGGAATTTATCACTGGCCGGGAGGATTATGTGGTCTTTTTTTCACGCGCACACCATTTCGTTCTTTCAGTTCAGAGGTCGACAGTGTCACGGGCACCGCTTTGCAGAGAGACCCAGGGCGCCATCCCAAAGCGTCCCCTCCCACTCCCGTCCTGTGGTGCCCGCCCTCTGCAAGTCCCCACTCTGGCTGGCGGACCACAGTGGCATTTCAACTCCCCTGGCATCAGGGTCAGCTCAGCCTCCTGTCCAGCGCTTCTTGAAAAGTCTGGGTGTTTTCCTTTCCCAGTGTGCAGTTACCATGGCAACTGGCTGCGGGACTCTGGGAAGGGATCGGGAAAGGGTTTATCATACATACGCACGTGATGGCATTACGGGGGCCCTTCTGGAGACCTGGCCTCCTCTGCAATCCACGGGCCCCACGTCTGCGAACGGACTTAGCTCTGGGACCATCACACAGAACCCCTGCGTTCTAGCGTGGTGGCTTGTGGCGGCTGACGGCAGCTTCTGCTTGCTAGCTCTGGGAGGTTTTCGTGTTTTGTTTTTCTTTGGTTACACAAGTAACAAGTCGGCTGTCAATCTGCCACGCCCCTCACAACAGCAGGATCGATTAGCAACCCACGATCCCTGCAGCTCGGGGCAGTGTGACGGCACCCCAGCCTTGCTATTATAGTAGCTCTGTCCACTTTGGTGCCGCTGGTTAACTGCTCTCCTGAGCATTAGCCTTTCTGGAATCCCGCCATCCCCCCTAGGATGCTGGATCCATGGCAGCCCCTGCTACCTTCCACCGTGTCCTGTGGAGAACAGCCACCACCACTGCTGGGCTTCTCGAAGAGGCTGGCGGCCCCCTTCCCAGTGCGGCTTTACTGCCTCATACGTGGGGTGGGCGCTGGCTGATTTGAGGAAGCAGAGTGAGGTCTGAGCTTTCACGTCCTACATCCAAACACCCCCACCTTCCTGAGAATTCTCCCACACGCTCCAGCATCTCCGCCTCCTGGGCCGCAGGCCATCACTGAGCCCAGCCTCGAAGAAGGTGTCAGCAGTGTCTGAGGCCGAGTCCAAAGGTCTTGCCGGGACCCTGGCGCCCGAGTGACGACGCGCGCCCACGTCCGTGAATATAAAAGACATTCCACCTTCTCTTTCGCCAACTGTAGTGAGCCCAGACCCTGAAGATCTGCTTCCACAAATATTCCCGTGGTTCTTAGCAGGTGCTCACCAGCCACGCGCTGACATTCCTCTGAGGTGGAAGCCGTCCTGTCCCAGAGCAGGGGCAGTGTTTCCACGCTTGGGCCCTGCTGAATCCCGACCCTGGTTATCGGCCTCGGGGCAGCAAACAATGGTGCCAAAAGACCTCGAGAAGGTCAAGAATCATTTTGGGAGGTGCCTGTCTCAGGTGACGTGTATGCACGCTCTCCAGGCCTGGGGAAACCCCTTGTCTCTAGCAAAAAAGGAGGGAGCTTCTTCTAGCCCCGAGGACTCAGGGCATCAGGAGGTTCCAAAATCCTCAGGCTTGTCCACTCAATGTCCCTGTCCTGTATCTCAGGGTCCTCCTCTTCCTATGAAGTTGTTGACTTTGATGCGGAAGATGTGTCCCCCCGGTAACACTGATACCTTTACAGTTCGATCTGGGGCCCGGGTTTTTGCCCAAGAGTCCCTGTGGGTAACATTGATGAGTCTCCACAAAGGCCCTGTGGTTTTCACAGTGAACCCCGAGTTGGTCGCTACCTGGTCTGGGCCTGTTAGTTTTTTTCCCTTTCTGTTCCTTTTTTAAGTAGATTTTAATTTGTAGAGCCAAACTGGGTGGAAAGTACCCAAGAGTTCTCAGATACCCTTTTACATACCTCGAGCCCTAAAAATTCTCCGTGTTCTACCTATTCGTTCTGCCATCTTCCCCGACTCCTGGTAACCATTGGTTTGTTCACCGTTTCCATAGTTTTGCCTTTTCCAGAAGGTCACAGGGTTGCAATCATACCTTTGTAGCCTTTTCAGATTGGGCTTCTTCACTTAGTGACACGCATTTAAGGTTACTTCAGGTCTTTTCATGGTTTGATAGCTCGTTTCTTTTTAGCACCTAATAATATTCCATCGCCTGGACGGACCACAGTTTATTTATCCATTCACCTGCCGAAGGACATCTTGGTTGCCTCCAAGCCTTGGCAATTATGAATAAAGCTGCCACAAATGTCCGCGCACAGGTTTTTGTGCAGATAGAAGTTTCCCAGTCCTTTAGGGAAATACGACGATTAATAGATTGTACGGTAAACGTATGTTTAGCTTTATATGAAGCCATCAGCCTGTCTTCCAACGTGGATGCGCCCTTTTGCATCCCCACCAACAATGAATGAGAGTTCCTGTTGCTCCACACCTCTCACCAGCCTCTGGTGTCATCAAGTGTTCCAGAGACTGGACATTCCAACAGGCACGTGGTGGTATCTTGCTTTTTAAATTTTTTTTAATGTTTATTTTTTGTTGACAGAGATAGAGAGAGACAGAGCATGCGTGAGGGAGGGGCAGAGAGAGAGGGAGACACAGAATCGGAAGCAGGCTCCAGGCTCCGAGCTGTCGGCACAGAGCCCGACGCGGGGCTCGAGCTCACGGACCGGGGGATCATGCCCGGAGCTGAAGTCAGACGCTCAACCGACGGAGCCACCCAGGCGCCCCTGGTATCTTGTTGTTTTGATTTGCATTCCCCTGATGACGCGTGATGTGGTGCACCTTTTCATATGCTATTTGCCACCCGCATATATTTTCTGGTGAGGTGTCTGTTAAGGTCTTTGGCCTGTTGTCTAATTAGGTAGTTCATTTCCTTTTTGTTGAATTGTGAGAGTTCTTTGTATACTTTGGAAAGCAGTTCTTTGTCAGATATGTCTTGGGAACATATTTTCTCCAGGTCTAAGCCTTGTCTTCTCTTTTTCTTGATAGCGTCTTTTGCAGAACAAAATTTTTTATTTTGCCGAATTCCAGTGTAACGATTCTTTCATGGATTGTGCTTTTGGTGTCGTATCTAAAAAGTCATCACCGTACCCAAGGTCATCTAGCTTTCTCCTCTGTTATCTTCTAGAAGTTTTATAATTGTTCATTTTGCATTTTAGGCCCATCATCCATTGTAAATTAATTTTTGTGAAAGGTGTAAGGTCTGCACCTAGACTCAGTTCTTTACATGCGGATGTCCAGGTGTTCCGGTTCCTGTCTTTGCTCTGCCGTAGTGTCTTTGCCAAAGATCAATTGACGATAGTTACACGGGTCTGTTTCTGGGCTCTCGATTCTGTTGCGTCGGTCTATTTGTTCTCTCACCAATACCCCAGTATTTTGATTATGGCAGCTTTACATTATGTTTTCAATTCAGATAATGTTAGTCTTCCACATTTTTTTTTAATTGAGAGAGAGGACACAAGTGAGTGAGGTCAGGGAGAGAGAGAGAGAGAGAGAGAGAGAATCCCACGAGGGGCGGGGGGGAGAGCGAGAAGTGGGGGTCACCCGAAGCAGGGCTTGTGTTCACCAGAAGTGGGGCTCATGTTCATCTGAAGCAGGGCTCGAGCTCCCCTGAAGTGCGGCTCGAGCTCACCCACCCGAAGTGGAGCTCGTTCACCCGATGTGGGACGCAGACTCACAAACTGTGAGATCCCACCTGAGCCCAAGTCAGATGCTGAATGACTGAGCCACCCAGGCGCCCACTCCACCCTTGTTTTTATCCTTCCAGATTGAGCTGGCTATTCTGGACCTTTTGCCTCTCCATATAAACTGTAGAACCAGTTTGTCCACATCAATAAAATAAGTTGACGGGGTTTTGACTAGGGTTGAATGAATCTTTGGATTAAGTTGGGAAGAGCTGACATCTTGACAAGATCGAGTCTTCTATCCATGAAAATGGAACACCTCTCCCTTTACTTAGCTTTTCTTTGATATCTTTCACTAGAGTTTTGTAGATCATTGTCTTTTAAAGCTTCCAGAGCAGTTAACAGAAGCCATATGACTCGCATAATCTTTAGAACTACCCTTGTCCCCATACTATTCAAGAGCCAGGGCTACTGTATAACCCAGCACTTTACTGTCCACCATGGGGAGTCTTGGAAATTGTAATGTAGTTGCTTTTGAGGGGCTGTCAGCACCCCGCTTACCCCAGAACTGGGTCCCTATTGCTATAGGACTGTCTGGGGATCCAGCTCCCCAGTGACTTTCTGGGGGTCTGAGTCATCTCAGTGCCAAGGATAGCAGGGCCGAGTGGGTCAGGAGCAGGCCAAGTGGTCTCTGCCAAAGTATTTCACTTTCCCCCATCAATCCGTGCTCTGGGGGCCTTGGCCGACCTTCTCTGATTCTGTCGCCTGGTCTCTCTGGCTCTCTTCTCCCACACAACTTCAGTAGCAGTGCCTCCCTCCACTGCCTTACCATCTTCAGTGTTATGTGGCAGACAGACCGTGGCTTTGAAGTGACATAGTTCTGAGTTTGCACCCCCCCCCCGGGCCAGGTCAGGGGAAGTCATTTAACTTCTCAGAGCTTCAGTTGCTTCATCTTCAGAATGTGACGAGAATATCCATTTTACAAGGTCAACGGGGAAGCACCTGGCTAGGGTCTGGCACATAACAGATGCCACATACACGACAGTTTTCTTTCCTTCCCTCACTATCAGCCATTGTATGCTACCATTCCTCGGAGTAAAGGTTAAAGACACAGTGCCTTCACCTAAAGGGATGAATCTCTGGCTTTAAGGCTTCTGAAGGCTGAAAGTGCTCTGGGATGCTTTGGGGCCCCTTCAGCCACCTCCTTGCCTGTAGCGTTTTCATGCTCTCTGTGGCTGTTAGTCATCATGGCCAAAGAGCATACTCATGCAGTACAGCACAGTGCTTAAGAACTCTGGTTCTGAATTAGACACAACCTGGGGGTCAGACTCCAGTCTTGCCTGGCTGATGAACTTGGATGATTTACTTAACCACTCAGACTTCAGATTCTTCATATTTAAAAAAAAATTTTTTTTAACATTTATTTATTTAAAAAAAAATTTTTTTTTAACGTTTATTATTTTTGGGACAGAGAGAGACAGAGCATGAACGGGGGAGGGGCAGAGAGGGAGACACAGAATCGGAAACAGGCTCCAGGCTCCGAGCCATCAGCCCAGAGCCTGACGCGGGGCTCGAACTCACGGAGCGCGAGATCGTGACCTGGCTGAAGTCGGACGCCTAACCGACTGCGCCACCCAGGCGCCCCAACATTTATTTATTTTTGACAGAGAGAGACAGAGCACAGGCAGGGGTGGGGCGGAGAGAGAGGGGGACACAGAATCCGAAGCAGGCTCCAGGCTCTGAGCTGTCAGCACAGAGCCCGACGCGGGGCTCAAACTCACAGACGGTGAGATCATGACCTGAGCCAAAGTCGGACGCTCAAGCGACTGAGCCACCCAGGCGCCCCCAGCTTCTTCATATTTTAAATGGATATGATAATTACTGCATTACTTCATAGGGCTGTTGTGTGGATGAGACGGGAGAATGCACAAAATGCACTTAGCATAACGACTGGCATGTAGTGAGTGCTCATTAGGAGTTAGTAGTCATTATTATCTCTATTAGAAGATGACCTGAAGAACTTTCCATCACTCCTGAAAGTTTAGTACCATTCTGGGCTCCAAATAGTGCAGATAAAAGTCACTTGTCATCATCCACAGGGTCTGGTGTTGGTAAAGGTGAGGGGGGCATGAAAGCAAGACAGTGAAATCACTACAGTACTTGTGGGACTCTGGTGGTGAAGACAATATGAATCACAGATCCACTTAGGGACAACTGTCACAATCCAAATATGTTTTTAGACTTTGTTTCACAAAGTTTGGTGGACTGGACATCCTAAATTGGATTCTAGAGAAAACTAAAACCAAAACCAAACTAAACCAAAACAAAACCTCTATAGATTATTTTGAAAAAAAAAAAAAAAGTTTTAAATGAAGAGCTGAGCTGACCAAAAAACAAAGAATATTCAAAAACAAAAAAAAAAAAAAGAAAGGAGGAAGAGGAAGAGGAATAACAAGAGTAACAGGGAAGCCAGGTAGGTAAGCTAGCACAGAAGCCAGTTCACCTTGAAGGTTTCCACCAAGAACTGATGATCCTGAGCTTTAGTTTTTGACAGCTAGATATGGTGTGGGGAGATAATGTCTTGGGCTCACCCAGGTTGGTAAATATAATAGAGACCCTCATAGAGAGCTTGGACTCAAAAGGGCTGTATCCCTAGTGTAGAGGTGGGGAATAAGTCCACCAGGCAGGTGGAAGGACAACAAGCAAACCTGCCTTTGTTTGACAAGACTGGGCACTGAGTGGAGAGGAAGAAGATCCTTTGAGAAATCATAATTACTGGCTGGCCCTAATATAGTCTAAATTCATTCTACTTATATAATCCCCAAAAGCTTTAACTAGAGAATTTAAAGTAGTCTTAGGTTTGTAGTACCCCGGACACTGGCAGAAATAAATGTAAATTGTCTGGAGAAACACAACTTCATCCCAAAATGCAAAGAACTCTCACAGATAAAATTCTAAGGAAGTTGTGCTCATAGTCAAAAATGAAAAAAACAGGGGCGCCTGGGTGGCGCAGTCGGTTAAGCGTCCGACTTCAGCCAGGTCACGACCTCGCGGTCCGTGGGTTCCAGCCCCGCGTCAGGCTCTGGGCTGATGGCTCAGAGCCTGGAGCCTGTTTCCGATTCTGTGTCTCCCTCTCTCTGCCCCTCCCCCGTTCATGCTCTGTCTCTCTCTGTCCCAAAAATAAATAAACGTTGAAAAAAAAATGAAAAAAACAGACCTGAAAAAGGCACAATGGGTAACAATCAGCAGACAAAAGAATTAAGAATACAGACTATTAATTATGTTAATGCATTTACAGAAAGTAAAAATATACTTGAAAATAAAGAGATACTCTGAAAATAAAAAAAGAAAAACAGAGTATTAAAAAGACCAAGAAGAACTGTAAAAGAACCAAACAAAACTCCTAGTAACAATAAATATAGCAACTGAAATGGAAAATCTCAGTAGATGGGAGATATAGAGATTAGAAGCAGCTAAAGAGAGATTCATAAACTAAAAGATAAATGTGAAGTAATTAGAATGTAGACCATAGGGAAAAAGCAATGGAAAATATGAGAGAAAAGTTAAGCAACATGGAGGATAGAGCAGTCTCAAATCGGAGTTTCAGGATGAGAAGAAAGGGAGATTGCACCTGAGAATCTTCCATGTTGAAAGATGCAAAACATCAGAATGAGGATGCTCTGAATTTTAAGCAGGATAAGAAATCCACTCCTAGACATATCATAGTGAAAATGTGGAACACCAAAGGCAGAGAACACATTACAAGAGCATCCAGAAAGTATATTACCCACAAAGTAATTATACTATGAGCAGAACAGAAGCCAGAAGGCAACAGAAAAATATGTAGAGAGAAAATACTGTTAGTTGAAAATTATACACTTAGCAAAAGTGTCTTATAATGGAAGAGCAAAGTAAAATCTTTTTTAGACAAAAAATGAGAAGTTAAAACTAACAAATCTTTGTTAAAGGAAATTCTAAAATCATGTCTTCCCACACAAGGAATGTAATCTCAGATGTGATTCCAAATCCCAGCTATGACACACAAAAAGGAATTAAAAGACAAGGAAGTGGTAAACATGTGTGTATATATAAATAAATGTTGACTGTATAAAATAAGAATAATGCCCATTTTTGATTAAAGAAAAAAAAGGATAAAATGTAGACCCTCAATAACTTGCAAGTATGGATTAAAGAAAAAAAAAGGATAAAATGTAGACCCTCAATAACTTGCAAGTATGGAGAAGTGAGCAGAGATAAATATTTTATAGTCTATGGATTGTTCAGAAAAAGGGTAAGGATACTGATTAACTTTAGACTTTGTTAAAAATGCACTTAAATTTTCCAGAGTAATGATTAAAGTAATAGAGGTAAAAAACTGAATGAGAAAAAAAATTAACTCCCTCCCATAAATGACAAGAAAAACTAAATAAGAGAAAGAGAAAAAGTGGGACAGATGTACAATACAAAGTAAGAGAGCAAAAAATAAAAACATGCCAATAATCACAATAAATATAAAGTAACTAAAATCTCTTGGTAGAATACAAAGATTTTCAGAGTTGATTATTCTTAAATAAGCAAAATTCAGTTTGTATGTGGTTTACAAGAGAAATAAAGATACATAAAAGCTGAATGTAAAAGCATGGAAAAATACACGCCAGGCAAATTCTAAGCCAAGGAAAAGAAATGGTGTGGGGATATTAATATAGGACAAAATACTATTCAAAGAAGAAAGCATAATTACAAAAGCAGAGTACGACTGCATAATGATAGAACAATTTTTATCAGAAAGATGTAACAAGTCTAAGTGACATGAATCTAAAATAATAGCCTTGGGGCGCCTGGGTGGCGCAGTCGGTTAAGCGTCCGACTTCAGCCAGGTCACGATCTTGCGGTCCGTGAGTTCGAGCCCCGTGTCGGGCTCTGGGCTGATGGCTCAGAGCCTGGAGCCTGTTTCCGATTCTGTGTCTCCCTCTCTCTCTGCCCCTCCCCCATTCATGCTCTGTCTCTCTCTATCTCAAAAATAAATAAACGTTGAAAAAAAAAAATAATAAAATAATAGCCTTAACATATATAAAGCAAAACTTGATAGAATTCTAAGGAGAAATTAACAAATTCATGTTCAAAGTAGATTTTTCTGAGAACGAGAGAAAGTGCATACCCATGAGTGGGGGAGGGGCATAGAGAGAGGTAGAGAGAGAATCCTAAGCCGACTCCATGCCCAGTGCAGAGCCCAACACAGCATTCCATCTCATGACTGTGAGATCATGACCTGAGCTGAAATCGAGAGTCGGATGCTTAGGGGCACCTGGGTGGCTTACAGTTAAGTGTCCAACTTCGGCTCAAGTAATGATCTCACGGTTCTCAAGTTCAAGCCCTACATTGGGCTCTGTGCTAACAACTCAGAGCCTGGGGTCTGCTTCAGATTCTGTGTTTCCCTCCCTCTCTGCCCCTCCCCCACTCGTACTCTGTCTCTTTCTCTCTCAAAAATAAACAAAACAAAAACAAAACAAAACAAAAACCATTGAGAGTTGGATGCTTAAATGACTGAGTCAACCAGGTACCCCTCAAAGTAGATTTTTAACATTCCCTTCTTATTAACTCATTTTTCTAGGAGATACAAAATTAACAAAGATACAAAATATTTGGCGAATACAAAGTTTGACCTAATAGAAACGTAAGGACTTTTGCACACAAATAGAAAACACACATTCTTTTTAAGAACACATAGAACATTTATGAACACTGATCATGAGAAGGCCATGAAGTAAGCCTCAAACATTTCAAAAGGATTATTGTCATACAGACTACATTATCTAATCACAATGCAATTAAGTTAGAAATTAACAACCATAATTATAAGAAACTACAACCCTCCCCATTATTTTGGAAGGTAAAAAAAGAAACACTTCTCAACAACTCATGGGTTAAGGAAATCATAAGTATAAAACATTTAGAATTGAATCTTAACAGAAATACTACACATCAAAACATCACGATGCAGCCAAAGCCGTACATATTGGAAAGTTTATAGCCTTAAATACTTGTATGAGAAGCGAAGAAAGCCTAAAAATTATGGAGCCATGCACCAAACTTAAGAAATTAGAGTAAGTGCAGACAGTGAAGGAAACTAATAATAAAGCAAAGAAAAAGAACATGCAGTTGAAGTAATAAAAGACACCAAAAATTACTGCTTTGAAGAGTAAACATTTGCCAAGATTGATCAAGAAACACTGGCAGAGTCGAAGGAACACAAAAACATCTCCAAGTAACAAAGGGATCTTATGTCATTCTTAGTGTATTAAAGATGAGATTTAAAGGGTCCTCCTAATTTCAGTCCAAGTTCTTCATGGGAAACTTGAGCCCAGAGACCAAATGTGACTTGCACACAAAGTCGATGGGCCTATATGACACTTGTCCGGCCTGAGCACCCATCGTTCTTTTTACTTGGACTGACGTGTCTTGCAAGAGACTTATTCCCTTGAATCAGAGGCCATGGCACCTCTTAAAATAGGTGAGTATTGGGGTGTGTGTATCTCAGAGCTCTCTTCCGGACCCGTCAACTCAACCCACCTTCATTCATGGAGGCCCTACATGGAACATGGGGAAAAATAAATGTAATGAGAGTGAGAAATTGGGGACCTTAACCCCTAGTAACAGAATTCCTCTTAGAGAGAAATAACAACTTTAGAAGAATAGCTTGGAGAGCCACTGGGACAGAAAGGGAGGGTGCTTCCGGGAGTCCAAGCCAGAGAATTGATGGTTAAGTTGCTGTGAGTGAGGACATGAGAAGAATTCGGGTTTTGCCCCTTCGCGGGCTGGGGAGGGAAGATCAGCAGAGAGGGAAGGAGGAGACAGGAGGCCAGAGGGTGTGACGCTGGGGACCCCATGGAATGATGTGGTCAGAATCTATTCCCCAGAGGACTGAAGTGACCGACGGGCTAGGAAGAAGGCCACTCTTTAGTCTGAGTAAATGTCTGTGTCTTTACTGTAAAATGTTTTCAGTTAACCTACTTCCCACTGTGAAATTATATAAATGCAAGGGCTGGCGGTTTGTCACTAAAGGCTCCAAGGTGAAAGAGACCAAGGAGCGGGATCTTAATGCCAGTGGTGACCATGAGAATGTGAGCCTACTGGGAATTAGCAGACATCTTGGAGGGGAGGACTTTGAACTCCTGGTAGAGGACGTGATGTTTGTATCAGTTGCGACTGCATTTGGCTACAAGTAAGAGATCTCTGCCTCCCCACTGCCACCCCCACCCCCACCCAAGAGTGGCTTAAACAGCAGGGAGCTGGTGTAGTGTCTCAAGGTTGTGACAGGGGACAGAGGTTCCTTCTATCTTGCTGCTCTAACTCAGCGTGTGGTTAACTCTAACTCTACTCTAACTTCTGTGTTCATGATTGCATGATAGATGCTATTCCTGCAGACACCTTGCCCATCAGGAAGGGAAAGGGGGGAGAAAAAAAAGGCCAGATGCATAAATCTGTCCTCTTTAGAAAAAGCTTTCCCAGAAGCCCCATCCAGTGACTTCTGCCAGGTGTCAGTCACATGGTCACACTTAGCTGCAAGAGAGTCTGGGAAGGAGACTATTTTAGCTGGGCATATTGCCGCCCTGAACAAAATCCGGGTTCCGTCATTAAGGAAGACTTGGAAAGAGGCTGTTCGGTAGGCAATTAGCCGTGTCTGCCTGAGATCTCATCTAAACTAGAGCTAAGTGGGCTGGGAGGCCCCAGGAGCCATCTGGGTTGTTTGAAGATGAATAAGACAGCCCTTGAGGGGTTCACAGTTTAGAGGGGAAGACAGGCACCTAATTGGAACAAGAACACTGAATTGCGGTTTTTTTTTTTTTTTTCCAACGTTTATTTATTTTTAGGACAGAGAGAGACAGAGCATGAACGGGGGAGGGGCAGAGAGAGAGGGAGACACAGAATGGGAAACAGGCTCCAGGCTCCGAGCCATCAGCCCAGGGCCCGACGCGGGGCTCGAACTCACGGACCGCGAGATCGTGACCTGAGCCGAAGTCGTTCACTCAACCGACTGCGCCACCCAGGCGCCCCTGAATTGCGTTTTAATACAATGTGGTTAGGGGAAGCCGGAGAAGTCCGCATAGAGGGTTCTGCGGCCCAGAGGAAGGACAGCCTGGCCAGACAAGAACGACAGCAGGAGTGAGTCACATGACAGTGTGTCCAGGGAGGGGGGCCTCCTCTGCAAAAGGGACCTTGTAAGTAAAATGCAGGGGTGTGAGCCAGCATGGCCTGTGAAGCAGATTCATATACACAGGGCTCTCAAGTCTAAGGTGGGAAGGGCCAGGAGGACATGATGTTGGAAATGTCAGCAGGGGCAGATTGCCAAGGGTTCACTCTGCTAGGGTATGGACCCTGGGCCCGCATCCTAGGGAGCCCCCGGGGAGTGTCAAGCAGGGGAGTGGCCTGGTCAGGACCACGTTTTGGGTGGCCATTCTGGCAGTCGTGTGTGTGTGTGTGTGTGTGTGTGTGTGTGTGCGCGCGCGCGCGCACGCGCGTGTGCACATGGGATGGGTGGGGGACGCTTTGCTCTAGCAGGAGCAGAAGCAAGAGGCTGCAGAGAAGAGGCTGCCTCCGAAGACCGTCAAATACAGGAGCAGAGTCTGTGCTGCCCCCTCCCCAGGTCTGCAGGTGGGCGAGGAGCTTGGGGTGGTGCCCTTTACTAATTCAACCCAGGAGGCGCAGGGAGTGGGAGGGGTCATTATCAGGTGGGGGAAGGCCACACGAGCACTTCTCCTTATCTACCGGTTTTCGGAAAGAGAATTTGAGTCAAGGAGGACAGAGCTAAACAGAGCCTCTCCTTTTTCAAAGTTGAGGAAATTGCCCTGCCAGGGGCAAAGGAATTATCCAAGGTCAAGGTCCTGGGACGGCTGGCTAAGCTGAATGCAGTCCAGTCTCCTGAGGCCCAGATCGGTGCTTGTGCCTTTCTGTCTGTCGTGGTGGAAGGGCGGCTCCGAAGGCTTAGCCCCAACTAGACTGGTTGCACAGGTAAGGGTTGGGGAAGGGTGCTGGGAGAGGGAGAGGTGGCCGCCGAGGGGGAGGGAGGCCCACGTGGGCATCCAAGACCCGGGTGGAGAGACTGGGGAGGGGGAGGGGAGGCAAGGCACTGCCAAGGATCTTCCCTCCACTGCTTGTGATCCTCACAGCAGCTCAGGAGATTGGGGGTCCTCCACCTGTGGACGGAGTGGCTCTCACAGGTGGCCCGCGTTCACGTTGTCCCGGAGGGCCTCGACCCCAGAACTTCCTCAGGTTGAACCCCGCGCTCTTTGGACCCGCTGCTGTCCGGGTCCTCGCCACACCGGGTTCAGCCTCTCCTGCGGGGCCGAGGGACCGGACCCCTCCCCGGGAAAGGGACGCACGAGCGGTCCGCAGGTGGCGCTGCGCACCCGAGCAAAGGCGGCGCGGCGAGGCCCGCAGGGCAGGGGGTGGGGCTCCCAGTCCGCAGCAGACCCGCTCGCCCGAATTCCTAGGGAAGGCGGCGGAATGAAAGGCCTTCCAGACTTCAAAGGAAATTCCCAGAATTTCCAGAGCGGCGAGGACGGGCAGGCGCGTGCTTTCACAGCCCCGAGCGGAGCCTGGGGCGCCCCGGCAGGAAGTGGGGGGCGGCGGGGGGGGGGGGGGGGCTGGCGGTGTTAAGACCCCTCCCCCACACCTGGGTGGGGGAGGTGGGGGCCGCGATCCTGGCTCTCCGCAGGTCTGTGCTGGGGACCTCAGGGCTCCGCCAGGCGCCTGCTCCCTCTCACCCCCCCTCCCCAGCCGCCCCCCCCAAGTCAGCCCTCGGTTTACACGGCATCTGCCCAGATGATTCTCATTAAAGGCCAGAGCCGCGAAGGATTCCACTCAGGAAGGAATTGCGAACGGGTTTATTACCATGTTTTACTGAAAAGCAGGACGCAGGGATCCAGGTGGGATTTATTTATTTTTGCAGGGGGCAGGAGGGGAGGGTCTAGAGGCTCCTGGTCCCTAGCTGGCTTGCAACTTGGGCGCGTCGCTCCTCGCTTGGGACTCAGTTTCCTCATCTGTTGAGTGAGGGGTTGGGGCGGGGCCTGGACCTTTGAGCTCCGACCTTCCGAAAGTCTGGGAGTGACTTGGCACGACGCTCCCGTCCCCCAAGTCCCCCCCATGGCCACGCTGTTGCGCCAAGGCCAGTTGTTTTGAGCAGGAGATTGGGGCCGCTTCTGAGTTTTTCCGGAGTATTCCAGTCTAATGTAAGGGTGGTAGAGAAGGCTGTCGTTGGGGCCACACAAATTTCAGACATCCTTAGGGTGTGAGGCCTCACGGAGGAGGAGGGGGGATGTGGGTGGCTCCTGGATGCTGGATGGGGACCAACAACATTAAAAACAACCGAAGGATAGGGCGCCTGGGTGGCTCAGTCGTTTAAGTGTCTGACTTCGGCTCAGGTCATAATCTCGTCGTTCATGAGTTCGAGCCCAGAGTTGGGCTCTGTGCTGACAGCTCGGAGCCTGGAGCCTGCTTCGGATTCCGTGTCTCCCTCTCCCTCTGTTCCTCCCCCCTTGGCACTCTGACTCTCTCAAAAATAAATAAAGATGAAAAAAAAAAAAATGAAAAACAACCAAAGGAGGGGCCACAAAGGCCCCACCCTCCACCCTCTTGCTTGGCCCACCATCCTGAGTTTTCTCTGGAAGGCCCCAGATGCAAGCCAATGGGCCACCACCAGACCTTCCCCTGCCCTTCCCCTTGTAGCAAATGGTGACCAGGAGCCTGAGGTAACTTGTCACACTCTCCCTCCGGCTGTTCCCTGCCCAACCGCGGAGGTCCATCGTGGAGATAATTGAGTCATGTCAGCGTGGTCGTGGCAGCACCCTGTGCGCACAATGGCGGGGGACTTTGGGAAGACCGAGAAAGTTGGTGGGTGGAGGCTTGCGTCCAGCGGTCCTCGTACCTCTCAGAAAAGCGGCGTCAAGAACCGGGGATCTCTGGGGGTCAGCTGAGCTTCCTTCTGCCGGAGGCTAAGTCCTTCCTCTCTGAGACACCAGCGGCTTATCCCAGACTGTAATGCTTGCAGTGTTCATTACGCCTAATTATTATTTCAATGGTGGTTATTGGCACCTCCCTTTTACTGGGTGCTTCCTGCAGCGTCTACATCCATCCTTAAAACAATCTGCGAGGTAGGGGCCGTTGGTGTTCCATTTTACGGATAAGAAAACGGAGGGTGAGTGTCGAGTTCCTTCCTGGCTCCCCTGTCCCGTGCCCATCTGGATGGCACACCCCGAGCTCATGGGAACTGCCAATAGCCCTGGAGGCAGGCAGGGCCCTGTTGGGGTCCCACTGATGTGACTGGGAAAGGGTGCTCCTGAGAGGGCGGGTCACCTGCTGGAGACGCCATAAGGAGCAAAGCCAGGACTTGACCTGGAGACAAGGTCGCAGCCCAGACCCAGCGTCTCCTTGGGTCTCTATGGGTCTTCACCCGACCCCTGCGGTAACCCTGGTAATGTCCAGCTCATCTGTGTGGGGTTGGGTGCCGCGTGGCTTACTTCTGCCAGGTGGTGGGATTTCAAGCTGGTGGGCACGGAGGGTAGTTTCATTTTGATGAGGGAGAGGACCTTGAGCAAGCACTGTCGTATGGGACGTCAGGCATCACCAGGGGTGACAGTGTGGTGACCATTCACCCAACCTACAGATAGGGCCGGTCAAGAGCTCCGGCAGCCCCATCTCAGCATCCTCGGCCTTGCTTTGGTTTTTACCCTCTGAGCTGCCGTGTCTGATAGAATCTAGCCTGGGGGGAGTCATCCAAACTCAGGTGTCGTCTGAAGGGCCCCAATACAGAAGCCACGGCGATCCAACAAGCCCCCTTTCTCTTTTCAAGAAGGGCGGGATGTATGCTTCTGGGTCAGGAGGCAGGTGGCCCCGGTCAATGAAGACATTTACAGAAGGGATGAATTTCTCTTACTCACCTCCTTCTTTCCGTCTGCCAACATGTTCAAAGGAGCTCGCTCTGCTTGAGCTCAGAAGTCAGGTTGGGCTACAGGGTAGGGTTGGACTTCACCCCAAAGGGAGAGCTAAGAAAAGCTTCCTTTACCGTGTGGGGTAAGGGTTAGGCCAAGTATGAACAAGGCCGGAAGCAGTTTCTCTGCCCAGCTTCTCACTCACTGCAGCTCTTTTCAATCATACATTTGAACTGTCCCCCGAGTGGGGCCCTCGCTGTTGAGGTTGGAGACTTCCCCCAGCTCCTCCTATAAGCCTCAGGGGCCCTGTAGACGCTACCATTCTGGACCTTATCCTGAGTTTTTGGAAGAGACATCTGTTTTTTTGATCTATACTAACCATCCTTAACAGGTAAGGTGTTGTGGATTTTCCGCTGATCGTATAAAGTGTTCATGGGGGAATGGCCCCGTTCCCCGAGGTGTAATATGTGTAACTGTGCTACAGTCGGGAAAGGTGAGGCAGAGCCCTGTGGACCCACATGGGCACATCGCTAGACCGGATGCGAATTAAAAAGCAAATTGCAGATGGAGAACACTGGCTCTTTGCAGCCACAACGATAAGCGAGCAAACGAGACTCCCCACAAAACGGTATGATGTGCTTTCTTTGGGCACCTTACCTGCCTGTAAATAAACAGCAAAAGGCTGGGAAGCGTTCTCAGGAATCTGGAGAGTGGGCACCTCCGGGGAGAGGGGAGGAAGGCGCTGGGAACGGAGCTTAGTGGTGCCAAGGGACTTCAGCTTATCTGTGATGCTTTAATGTTTTATGAGAATTAGTTGTCTAATTAAAAATTAATATTTAAGAAAGTTTGCTCCTTCTTGTAGTCGCCCCAGACTCCCTGCTTTAAGCTCCAAGCTGGTGTTCTGTGCCGTGGGGAGCGAGCTTGTACCGCATCAGTGCCGGAAACCCCCAAACACGGTGCTGAGCACCTTACATGCCGGGCGCTTTCCCTGGGGGAGCTCATTTGTCGTCAGCCGGCCTTAGGTGCCTGTGGCGGGACTTGGGAGCCTTTGATCCGGTCCCTCTTGGCTCCTGCCCTTCCAGACTCTGGACCTCATTTCTTTAGCCTCACCACAGATGGCAGCCGCTTGAGCCCGGCACGTTTTGTTTCTCTTCTCGGACTGCCTGGTATTTGTTCCTTCTTTCTCTCTCTCTGTCTGCGCAGGTCGTGGCTGCCGGTGGGGGAAGATGATGCTGGGAGGAAGGCATTTTTTGTTTTGCTCTGAATCAGCTTCCTGAAGATGCCCCTGGGCTGGATGCAAGGGGAATTTGCCAAGAGCCTAAATGGTCCCCCAAACACCGGATGGTTATGCTCCATTCACTTACTTGTTCTTCAGCTGTTTCTGGGTCATCTACTGTGTGTTTGGAGGTGTGGTGATCCCAGAGTCTGCGGCCCTGTGGACTTGGAGGCTGTCCCCCTCTTCCAGTTCCTGTTATCACTCCTTAGGCCAGGTCACTGTCACTTCTTCATCCGCCCCTCCCGTCATTTCTTCTCTCTTTGGTTTCGAAACCAAATCTGATCATGCCCCTCCTTTGCTGAAAACTCGCAATGGTTTCCCATTGCCCTAGGGTCAAATCAGCCACCTTGACCTACCGGACTGATTGGTGTGACCCCAGCTGACATCTGCAGCATCTGTGCTCCCGTCCCCCACCCCCGTGCTCTGGTCTCTGAGCCTTAACACGTGCCCTTCCCGCTGCCTGCAACACTCTCTCCACCACCTCATTAATTTCCGGCCAATTTCAACTTCAGCTTTGGGTCTTAGACGGCACTTCTTCCTGCTAGAAGCATCCCTGAGCCCTAGCCCTCCCCCACCGGCACCCAAATGAGTTCGGTGGTCTATTTCTCAGGTCACTTATCACTCCGTATATGTTAAATTTGTCAGTCTCTCCCCCCAGGCCACAGAGTCGCGAATGCAACATCTTGAATAATAATAACGACACCCCCCCCCCACTGCAGGATGAGCGCTTTGTTACCCTAACACGTGCCAGCCGCTGCGCTAAGCATTTTGTATTCTTTCCTCCTTCTAATTCCCATCTCCCCGTGAGGTGGGAGCCACCACTATCTCCACGTTCCAGATGAAGAACTGAGCCTTACGGAGGTGAAGACGGAAAAAGTCAGGTCGCTGGCGGGTGGTGGATCCCGGATTCAAACCCCAGCGGCCTGACTTGGGAGCCCGCACCTGCTCCCGCTGGGAAGGGCAGAGTTGGTTGTGTCTGCCTGACTCATGATTATATCCATAGCTCCTAACACCGTGCCTGCCATCTAGAAGGAGCTCAGTAACTATTTGTTGGATGAATAAATAAATCAAGAGATGTTCAGTGATGGACAGCAAATGTAATCCCTGCTTGGATTAGTTCCTTTTAAATGCAGTGAGGGGAAACAGCGCTACACTATTGATCCGTAACGGAAGCCACTGGCATACTTAAGTAAGACCATCTGAAGACTCTCTGGGCAGACAGTACCCCTGTGGCTGTTTGCTGGGCTCTGCTGGGCTGCCTGGCCAACGGGACTTGATAAGTTGGGGCTGGACACACAGAGAAGGTTCTGGAGTCTGGGGAGGGGCTGGGGTCCCCCAGGACCAGGTCTGGAAAAGTTATCTTGGGAGGTTCAGGTGAACCAGAGACCCGGCAAGACTTGAAAGCTGCACTCAGTGTAGGGAGATTGGTGGGGACAGAAGCAGTCCACAGGATGCGAATTTATTTTATTCTGCCCAAAGCAGGAGTGCTCCCGATGATTTAATTCAGTGGTCCTCAAATAGGATGCTTTTATCCTCAGCGGACATTTGGCAATATCTGGAGACGTTTTTGGTTGTCACAACTGGGGGGGGGGGGGCGGGGGGCGCACGGGCGGCTGGCATCTGGTGGGTAGAGGCTAGGGATGCTGGTGTCTGTCTACAAAGCACAGGACAGCCCCCCTGCCCGCAGCCTCAACACAGCATGATCAAGCCTGAAATGTCCTTAGTGCTGAGTTGAGAAGCCCAACTCAAAACAAGGGAATGAGTGAACCCAGTGAGTAGTGGAGGTTCGTGAAAGGCCTCCTCTGATGGCCTTTGACTTCCTTCAACAGGCCTGTGACAGGAGAGGCACTGCGACAGAAGCCCTCTCTACTCCCTACTCCTTCCGCACCGGGAGAATGTTACCAGGGACCCAGAGCATCTCTGTGGTCCCCCCACCCCCACCCCATCCCTCACACTTCTGTTATCGCTGCAGGATCAAAAGTTTGAAACATTTGGTGCCCATATTGGAGAAAAGTGGAGCGGGTGGGTTTCAGGAGCAGAAGGGGGCGGGGTTAGAATGGGATATGGGAGGCCAGTGGGGGCCATCATCAGGATTTGCCCAGGCAAATTAGAAAACCTGTGTTTTCCATGCCCCTGCTCCTGGTGGCCAGACCCCTTCTTTGTGGCTGATGCATATTCACACTACCCACGTGTCTGGAGTACTTCCTAAGCTCCAGAGACGTTATCAAGGACCGTTTGGGTCAGGGGGATGCCTCAGCCTTTAAAAAGCAATACTCTCTTAGGAGATAATAGAATTCTCTATCCCTTACTGTGTTATTTCAGGTCCTACAAAAGCAGAGCCTGAAATGGAATGAGGCATGCGCAACAGGTTTTGGGGGGAAATCTGGGAAGGATACAGGGCAGGGGGCGGGCAGGAGTCTGCCGCCTGCCGATGAAGCAACAGGCATCAGACAGGAAGCACTCAGACCACAGTACAGTTCTAGGCAACCATCAGCCAGTTCGAGGGGCCTGCGTCCCCCATGCAGGGTGCTCCGCCCCTGGCTCCTCCTGAGCTTGACCTTAGGCACTGCTTCTCCAGGATGCCTCTGCCGGAACCCTGTTCTGAGGCACATTCTGAGACCACGAGAACACCACCGAAGCCCAAACTCCTGCCTCGCAGCTGTCCTGACCCCCACGTCCAGCGCCATGGCGGCCGTCCCACCGCAGTTCTGTCTTCCCCGCTGGCCCGTCACCCTCATCACCGGATGGGATCGGTTGCCCGCTTAGCCACCTGCCCCCTCGGCCCCACCTTTGTGCATCTGCTCAAGGCCTCCTCCTGCTCAGGGTGCCATCTCTTTTCCTGTGATCAAAACGAGCCTTGCCCAGTGCCTGGCCCATGCCGACTCCCACTTCCTCCAGGATTTCTTCAGCCCCCACTGACGTCCCCGCTCCCGGCATTTCTGGTTTATATAGGAGCATTGCCGTACCGTGGCCCCTGACTGTCCTGCCGTGGTTTCAGCTGTTGTGATTTTGTTTCTTAAACCAGCTTACAAGTTCTTTTCCGCTTCCTCCCTTGCTGCCATTCGTCAAGTGTCTGGTGTGCCAGTAGAAACAGATAGGGCTTTCTTCCATACTGACTGGTCGCCTCCAAGGTCCCGGCTGGGTCCCAGGTTGGCAAAATTGTATATGTGCCTGTACTGGTCTCCAGCTGGCCTGATCTGGCCCTTTCTCATCCGTCCCTGGGTCCCAGTGACCTCCAGCACCCCCTTTCCCTGACTCCCCACCCCCAAATTAATCCCTATTTTCAGTGCCTGGATTCATACTAAGGAGCCCATGACTTCAAATAGCCCCAAATGTGACTTCTCCCAAGGGACTTTTTGACCAGGCCCCAGAGTGGAAAGATCAAATTCTAACGAGTTTCATGCATGAGCTAAACCCTTTCCTGTCTAATACCATAGCCATGGGCTATGTGTGGCTATTTAATTAAAATTAGGGGCGCCTGGGTGGTTCAGTCGGTTAAGCATCCGACTTCGACTCAGGTCATGATCTCGCGGTTCGTGGGTTCGAGCCCTGCGTCGGGCTCTGTGCTGACAGCTCAGAGCCTGGAGCCTGCTTCGGATTCTGTGTCTTCCTCTCTCTCTGCTGCTCTCCCCCCTCATGCTCTGTCTCTCTCTCTCTCTCAAAAAGAACTAAACATTAAATTAATTAAAATTAAAAACATTGTCCCTCAGTTACCGTAGCCACATTGCAAATGCTCGAGAGCCTTGTGTGGCTAATGGCTACCGTATTGGCCTAGACAGATATATCTCCATCATCAGAGATGCGGATGATAAGGAAATGCTGAGATAAGGAAAGGCAGTTTTTAAAAAAGCAGGTCTGAGGTGTATCGGGAACTTCCTTCAGTCCTGAATCACCCCAGTTAAGAGGTTCTTGCCCTGCCTAAGAAGAGCCAAGTCTTTAACGCCTCCTCATTGAGCCACACTCAGCCACTAAGTGAGCCACCTCGAGCCCGGAGTGAGCACAGGCCTTGAGATCGCGGAAGCAGTGGTCCTGAGGGTA
Source organism: Herpailurus yagouaroundi (assembly GCF_014898765.1). Lineage (NCBI taxonomy): Eukaryota > Metazoa > Chordata > Mammalia > Carnivora > Felidae > Herpailurus > Herpailurus yagouaroundi. Next base: position 35,160,047 of record NW_024412415.1, on the reverse strand, counting down.
TGAATAGCCCCTGGTCATCTCCCAGGCCTGGGTCCCTGCATCCCTCTGGGATGCCGTCTCTGGATGGTCAGAGATGCCCACTTACAGCGTGGAACTGAGCAGGGCTGTTCCCCGCAGCCTTAGGAGGGGGGACCGGTTCGGTACAGCCTGGGCGGAGAGTTCCCGAAGCTCCCGACAATTGACATTCTGCATTCGGCAGCAGTCGGTATCAATTATTAAGCAGAAAGCCCAAGCAGAGGCTGTGGGGCAGTAGAGAGTGTGGGCGGAGAGGGGGAGGGTGAGAGCTCTGGGGAGGAGGCGAGGGAGGGGGGTGGGGGGCTTGGGGGTGAGGGGTGAGGAGGGGGGGGGCAGAGGCCCTGGCGCCCCTCCCCTGCAGAGAATATGGCCTGAGGATCAGCAGTGAATGGTCTCTGTCTACTCCTGCGACTGAGTGTTTGGGGGTGACGCTCCCTCCTCCTTTAAGAGGGCTTCTGCCTAACCTGAATGTGTTCGGGAGTTAGGCCCCAGGATGCCGAGGGGACTTGAGACTCAGCCCAGTGGGAAAGACGGCAAGTCCTGAGGTGAGAACGCTCTGAGTGCGTGGGTGGAGGGCGCCACAGTGCTTTGAGAAATCTGAACGGCAGTCACCTGACCCAGGGGTTGGCAGACCTTTCGGGTAAAGGCCTTTGTAGGCCCGGCGGCTCCTGTCACCGCTACTCGGCCCCGCCGTCGCACAGAGGCCGCCGCAGCCTGTATGTGAACAGATGGGCTGGCGGATGGGTTCCAACAAAATGTCGTTTATGGAAACAAGTGGCAGGCCGGACGTGACCCCACTCCCGGCCTAGAGGAACCTCCATCTGCAAAGTGTGCCGTGGACCAGGAGCCACAGCGTTACGGGGGCGTGTGGGCGATGCAGAGCCTCGGGCCCCACCCTAGGTCGTTAGTCACGGACCTGAACTTCGGTAGATCCCCTGCGCCTGCCAAGGTTTGGGAAAAAGGGTTCCGCGGCCCGAGGAGGGCTCCACGCGTTATCGGGAGCAACGGGTAGGAAACGGCAGGGAGCGAAACGTTGAGATGAACCTTCTGCCCCAGAGAGCTGTCCTCAAATGCAGCAGGAGGGCTGTCTCTGGAGGCAGCCAGCGGCCCGCTCTGGGATCTCCAAGCTAAGGCTAGACAGCCGCTTGCTCTAGACGGCGGGGAAGGCTCCACGGGTTACATCGCATCGTGGCTAAGCTTCCTCGCTGGGAGGCAAGGCGTGTGGGCTTGAATCCTGGTTGGGCAAGAGATGTCTCACTCGTCCTCACTCCGGATTCTCCGGCTGTCAAATAGGGTCGTCCAAGACTTCACAGGGTGGTGCTGAGAACAAAGGCGCTTACAGCAGTGGAGGGGTGATTCCGACGGGCTACGTGCTCGGTGTTAGCGGTTACTATATGCGACATAACCCCATGACAGATATCTATCCTTTTGGCTGGATTGAGGACCTTCGTGACGCTTCCTTCCAACTCTGAGATCCCAGCTCCGGAGGGGAGTGGGAGGATTTGGGGAAGATAGTCACAGCCAGTGTGTTTTGAGTATTCTGTGTGTGCCAGGCATTACACAAGCATCAGTTAATGGCTCTCAAATTACTTTCAGATACTCGTTGGCGTATAGGAGCAGACGGATTATAATCCGCGTGTTTCAGCTTTAGAAGGTCTCGTCGAGCCAGAGATGATGCGCGTGGCTTTGTCACTGACAGATTTATGCTGTGTTGAGTGAGGGCAGAGAACTCCCTCGAGTGAGTCAGAGAGCTGCCTCTCTGGGCCACGTCACTAGCTCGAGCCTCAAGGCGGCGGGGCCAGCACGCTTGACGGCAGGAAAGTAAGACGTCCGCCGACTCCCAATGCCGTTCGCGTGGAGGCACCCAAAGATTCCATGCCCCTTCTGTCCTGGTCGCTGTTGTGCTTATGATCCCCGGCTGTGGGTTCCAGTGACGGACCTTGGTTCGCATTCTGGCGCTGTCCCTTCACAGCTAACTGTGTGGTCTGGGGCAAGCCTCTTGGCCTCTCTCAGCCTGGTCGGACGGACTGATAACGCTGCGTGCTTCGCAGGGCGGTTGGGAGGGTCAAGTGAGAAGGTGTGGGACTGCCAAGAGTGGTGCAAAGGAAGGTTGCCATTTTTGATGAAGCTTGGAAGCCTCTTCGGGGCTCTTCCCCGCGTGCCCCTTCCCCGCAGGGCTTGCAGCCCGCCCCCTCCCCGCCACGCACCCCTGATTCCTGCTCCAGACTTCCATTTCTACTTCACGTGTGCCGCAGAAGTTCCCATCACCCGGTGCTGGGGCTACCCACCTTTTTGTCCCCTGGTAAAAGCTCTGCCTTGGCTTTGTGGAAGCCAACGTGGAGTCCGTATCTTCCCCGAGAAACCTTTCAGAAAACAACATACTGAATTTTTTATGTTGTCCCTGTGTGTTTTGGTTTCCAAAGGTGGGTGGGAAGGAAAGGGAAGATTGCCCTTTGCACCCAAAGGCAGTATCTGGCAAAGCTCGGGGAGTCCTTTCTTAACGGCTTACAACATTCCCCCCACTCCCGTCCTTGCCTGTTCCCTCCATCGTATAATTTCTGGTGCTTTGGGTTAATTCATTTCAAGTGACGATAGTCCCCGATGAAGCTGTAAATTAGTTTCAAATGGCGCAGCCGGCCCCCCCCCCCCCACTACTGGAAGATCACATTGCAGTGACAACATTAAAACTTGAACAACCCTTAACACGGCGGGAGGAGGGAATCCTAAAACCTCAAGGAAAAACACATTTCCAGCACAATCCTTGCGGCAGCCCTTAAGAAAGTGGAACCAGATGGATGGTGGCTTTGATAATGAGGGAGGCAATCAACTTTAGATTAAAAAAAACAAAAAACAAAACACACAACAACCCTCAACCCTACCCTAAAAGGATGAGTCTGACCGTAAAATCCCAGACATACAATGTTCCATTTAAGAGGCTATTGACATATTAGCCGGGAACAGAGGGGGTTCTGAGAGAGGTCAGTTCTTCTCTCCTGGAGCATTCTGTCCACAGTTCCCTGGCCTCTGAAGCCAGAGTACTCAGCTCCCTAATTGAAAACACGGCAGTATCTTTGGCCGTTAGCAATGGTCAGATTTCCCCTGGAAATCACTAAGTGTTCTCCAGAGGCTTGGCTGCTGCCGGCTGCCAAATTCTGGGGAGGAGAAGACATTTCTGTTTTTAATTTAACTTAATTATTAGTATTTCTTTTTTCTTTTTTCTTTTTTTTTTTTTTTTTGGTTGGATTGGGACTTGGTGGGGGCAGGGGGATGGGGACAAGATGCCAGGAAGAAAGAGAAGCAGTTCACTATTAAGAGAAAGGAACACATGGAAGTCTTAAGATCCGGGCTCACGCCTCGATCTGGCAACCCACCAGCTGCGTAACTTGGGACAAATTCCGACACTCCTTGTGCCTCCGTTTTCTTGTCTGTCAAGGGGGGGGGGGGTCGCAAAGCTTACCGTACAGGGTCACCAGGGGACTCGGTGATGGATCGTGAACCCACTGGGTAATGCCAAAGGCCGGGCCGCGGCTCTCTGGCTGGCTGGTTCTCAGGGATGGAACCGGGCAGAGGGTAGGGGGAAGGTGTTAGGATAGAAACCAGGGTCTTGGGCACTTTCTTCCGGCCCTGCCACTTGCCAGCCCTTGGTGTGGGGGCCAGTTCCTTCTGCAGGCTGACCCTCAGCTCTCCGCCGGTCTGACCAAAGTGTCCCTGTCCGCCGGCCAAGGCCGAGAGGAAGAGCGAGCGAATGGGGTACACCTGCTGGCCTGTCGGCCCTTTGTCCACACCTGGCACGTGCCGGGCACTCCATAAATCATTGTCAGGTGAGCGAATGGACGTACGAAGGGGCTTGGGCAGGGAACGGGGTAACGCTTCTGGAAAGTGACGCGACTAAATTGACTTGTCAGTGATGATGGCCCCTTCCTCGGGGGACGGCGTCCGAAGAGGCAGGCCACGTGTCTTCCTGTTATTCGGCAGGTTGCGTGAGTCTCCTTTTAAAAGTAGAGAGACTCAGAGGGAACGGAATCTTGGTTTGGTCCAGAGAACACTTGCACGTTCGCCAGTTCAATGCTTTTGGAAAATATGGAGACTTGGTTCTGATTCAAGCTTCTGCTCAGGCCTTTTTTTTTTTTTTTTTTTTTTTTTGTAAGGCTATTTTTGGTAATATTTAGAAGCATCATGGGGACAAGGCCCGGACCTGTCTCATTCACTGAGTAGTCTGAGCATCTAACAGGTGCCTGACACACAGGAGATGCTCGATAAATTACTAATAAGTAAATGCAGGAAGCTCTGTTTTCTCTCCTTCCCACACCCAAGCCAGGATGAAGACGGAGGCCTGGCAGTTTCTGTACAAAGGGGGACTCGAGAGCTGTGGCCTTCTCGGATTAGTTGACACATTTGCAGGATTCCCCAGTAGGTGCCAGGGCGACCACAGGCTGAGGGCGGGGACCGAATGCTTGTGCTCTGTTGTTATTCATGCTCTCCCGAGCCATAGCCAAGATCTCTTGAGATGTGCTTCTGGGACTGACCGCCGTCTTTTCTGGGCCCCGCTCCACGCTCCGGGCAGTTCCCGGTTTGAGAGCACATTCTCAATTAGCTGTTTCCCTCAAGATCAGGTCCTGCTTAGTCCACTGACCTCTCCGTGCTCTGCAGTCTCCCAACATGTCCGAAGCCGCTTGCGATGCTGGTGAGAAAGGTGGCTCCACAGGGTAGTAGCCGCAAGTGAGAGATGGGGCCAGGCTCCTGGCAAGAGGGTAGCTACAATATGTCTGCGTGTGCTTGACCCGCGCTCTTGTTTTCTCCTCCCCTTCCTCCCCTTTTTCTCCCCTTCCCTCCGTCTCCTCTACCCCATTCTCCTGCCCGCCCCCCCCCCACTCTGCAAATTGAGGCCACGGGAGGCTTTAGCTGCTGGGAGATCAGGAGATAGGCTGGAAGGAACTCTTCCATACTTTCTAACAAGGAGCTCTGGTAATAACCCTTTACTCCAGCCACTGGTGGCCAGCCACAAAGGGTGTTGGCCTTTGACGTGTTCCTTGGACACGTAGATCAGCTCAAATCATGGCCCCGGGATGTTTTTGCGACCAACTGGCTATTGTTAGAAACATTTAGAAATGTCTCTTCTTCCCTCCGATTTCCCCCTCTCTGCCAGTCTCAGCTCTAACAGCTGGAAGAAATTTCTCCTTCATCTGCTATATTCAATCTTTCACTAAGCTCCATCAAGTTTGCCTTTGAAATTTCTTTTGTACCGGCCCCTTCTCTCATTCCCGCTGCTAATCCCTGAGGCCTGGCTCTCATCCCCTTTGCACGCCCGAGCTCCCTCAAGAACCTCTCTGGCAGAGCTCCCTGCCTCTGGCCTCCGTGTCTTCCGTCCAGCCTGCCCGGCCAAGCCAGGCTCACCTTCCTCAAGCTGTTTGCATCCTAGGGTGCCTCAGCTCAGGATCCCTAGGCTCTCCAAATTACCTGGCATTGCCCAGACAGCTTCTGTAGCTCCCTCTGCCTATAATTTCTTCCCAGAGCGGTGGCTGTATTAATTGCCTGTGGCTGCTGTAACAAATGACACAAACTTGGGGGCTTAAGAACACCAGAGACTTGTTTTCGTACGGTTCTGGAGCCCAGAAATCTGAACTGAGTCTTAGGGGCCCCAATGGAGGTGTCGTCGCAGGACGGGGCTTCCGTGGGAGGCTTCAGGGAGGTCGGTTTTATTGCTTCTTCCAGCTTCCGGGCGCTGCCGATGTCTCTCTGCTTGTGGTCAGTCTTTCTGCCTCTGTGGCCCCACGTTGCCTCCTCCTGTCCGCATGTCACATCTCCCTCTCACAAGATACTTGGGATTGTGTTTAGGGCACGGCTGGATTATCCAGGATGATCTCTCCATCTCAAGCCCTAACTTCATGAGGTCTGCAAAGTCCCTTTTGCTCTGCAAGGTGATGGTCACAGGTTCCAGGGGTTAGGACATGGGAGTGTTGGGGGACCGTCACTCAGCCTATCACAGGCTCCTTATCCATTCCTTGCTTCAACAAATATCTGGTGAGCGCCCACTACGTGCCAGGCTCTGTTCTAGGCCACAAGAGTGATTAAGACTAAGAAGCCTTTTCAGATCGTCTCCTGCAAGGTGAACTACCCCTTACCTGGGCTCCTTCCCTCCCGGAGCACGGTATTGTTACATAGCACGATCATCCTGTTCTCCTGTGCTGGTAACCGTTCTATGCCTGTCCGCCTCCACATACGGGAGCCCCTTGAAGGTGGACCTAACTTCTCCATATCTGTATTTAGTGCTAAGTGGCACATGTAGTTGGGACTCCATGAACAAGTCGCTTCCGGCTTCCCTTTTTCATTCTTCCCACTATGAGTATAATTTCTTTAGAGACTAAGGTGGCTTTAATAATACACTCTGTCTCAGAATTAAACGTTCGGCGTCTGGCCTTCTTGGTGTTCGTCTCCTTGGGCCTGGGTGGCCGAGGGTATAGCTGTAGCGGCCGTCTGCCACCCTGCCTTGCCTGGTCCCCAACGGTGTCATACGCATTGACTTATTTAATGTTGTTACATCACCTGTTTCTGTTGCCCCACGGCACTGAAAGGAGCGCAGGAGACGGGAAGCCATAACCTCAGAGGACTGCCGTCTGCAGTGACTCCTGGGTCACATCTCGTGAGCGTTTTTCCCAGCGTGCCCCCTCTATTTCCCCACTGAGGATATGCCAACACAATCAGTTCAGACCCAGCAAGCTGGTGCTCAGTTTCCATGGGCAGACAGGATGAGTGACTATTCCCAGTAAGGCCTGACACACGGACAAGAAGTGGGACAGACCCTAGTACCCCCTGCCTCGTGCTATCGGTTTATCACTTTAAAGTTGACACCTGTCACCCTGCCTCGGGAAAGCACATACAGTCCAGCAACCCAGTGGTGCCAGCTGGGAGCCCCCGGATTTGCACACAGCCCTTGGAAACGCTGGGCTCGGGTTTTTAAAAGGCTGTGCAACTCGAAACGTCACACTTGCTCACGGCCCAGGGCCTGCCCGTGTTTCCGCTTACTGGGTGTCCCCCCCGCGGGCACCCACTGTTTCCTCGTCTATGATGGTATGTGCTGCTTTTCCAGGTGGAGACTCACCAAGAATAAAGATCATGTCGCCCCACCGCCCTCCTGCCCCCGCAACTCTGTGGCCTCCCACAGCACGTCACTTGGGTGACCTTGGGTGATAGATATTTGGAGGTCACGAAGCGTCGTATGGCGCTTTGCCGACTGAGAATTTTCATTCACTTCACGGGTGACTTGGCCACATCCTGTACCCCTTGTGCCACCGTCTGGTTAATACTTGTATTTATTTATTTATTTATTTTTTTTTTTAATTTTTATTTATTTTTGGGACAGAGAGAAACAGAGCATGAACGGGGGAGGGGCAGAGAGAGAGGGAGACACAGCATCGGAAACAGGCTCCAGGCTCCGAGCCATCAGCCCAGAGCCTGACGCGGGGCTCGAACTCCCGGACCGCGAGATCGTGACCTGGCTGAAGTCGGACGCTTAACCGACTGCGCCACCCAGGCGCCCCTTAATACTTGTATTTAACTCGTCTCCAGGTTGAGCTTAGATAAGGAGAAACTTATTTTACAGGGAAACATTGCGTCTGTGCCATAAATAGAAAACCAGCATCAGGATAGGGTTCAGGGCAGGCTGCCCCAGAATGTTCCATTTTTGGCATGTGGAGTATTTCAGTATTTCGAGGACCAATAGAGTCAGGGAGAGCTTGTTCCCTCCCCCTACACGGCCTATAGGACTTTAGATGGAGAGCCTGTACGGGGAAGAGAGCACTTTTCTTCTCGTTTTCCTGTAGGTTGTCGCCTCTTTAAAGTCCCAGAGCCCTGCTGCCTCCTGTTTAGCTAAGGATGGTAACTCTCCCTCAGTTACCTGAGCATCTGAGAGCGTCTCATGTCCTCGTGGGGCTCCCATACATACAAAATTAAACTCCTTATTCTCCTGTTCATCTGCCTCATGTCAATTGAATCATTAGATTGGCCTAAGGACGCCGAAGAGAAGGGAAAACTTTTTCTTCCCTTACAATCACTCCTCATAAATAGAATGTAGCTATGAGAGTAAATATACTGAAAACGAAATAATGCTATTCACCTGCGAATAGAAATAACGAAAGGCAGAGTAATCAAACTTGAATTGATTCACAAAACCTAATTGATTCACGAAAATGAGATCCTCCAAGAGAAAAATGCTATACGACCAGACACTGAGGAAAGAATATTAAGCTTGGGGCGCGTGGGTGGCTCAGTCCGTGAAGTGTCCGACTTCGGCTCAGGTTATGATCTCGAAGTTTGTGAGTTCGAGCCCGGCGTTGGGCTCTGTGCTGACAGCTCAGAGCCTGGAGCCTGTTTCAGATTCTCTGTCCCCCTGTCTGTCTGCCCCTCCCCTGCTCACACTCTTTCTCTGTCTCTGTAAAAAAAAAAAAAAATTAATAAAAAAAAAGAATATTAAGCTTGATGTCATTTGAGTTAAGATGACCATGGGTTTCTATGTCAATTAAATTATAATGTATTTTATTTTTAAATGTTTTTATTTATTTATGTATTTTTTTATATTTGAGAGAAAGAGAGAGAGACAGTGTGCAAGCAGGGGAGGGGCCGAGAGACAGCGACAGAATCGGAAGCAGGCTCCAGGCTCTGAGCTGTCAGCACAGAGCCCGACGCAGGGCTCAAACTCGCGAGCAGTGACATCATGACCTGAGCTGAAGTCAGACGCTTAACCGACTGAGCCCCCCAGGCGCCTTGTAGTGTAATGATTTTTAGCTTTGAGGGTACCCGGCACTGATAATCCTTTCCCACATGTGTTCATAGAAAGGGTGCCTGCCTAACCATTGCCCAGATGGTAGGCAAATGTTAAACAATTAAAACATCTTAGTGTGTATATTTTTTGGTCCACATAAAAGAATCTATGTATTCATAGCTTGCATGTGGAGTTATGAACCATAATTATAAAACGAGCCCTTGAACCCACCCCTGTCTTAAGAACGTTGCTAATCCACTACGTGCCCCTCTCCAGAGGAACCTCCAGTCGCTGCCTCCACCGCACCCCCCCGCCCCGCCTCCTCTGGTAAAAATTGTCCCGAATTCCTTTGTATTTAAAAATAGTTTAACCGTCTAGGACATTCCTGAAGAGTATACTGTTTAGATTTGCTTGAACATGAGCTTTATAAGAATGCTGTCGTCTGTTAGCCTCTTCTAGGAGACAGGCTAATCAGCTGTGGTGTGTGTGCACAACGGGATGTTACTCCAAGAGAAAATGAACAAACACATTCAGACTGCATGCAAGCACTCAGATTAATCTGCCCAAGGCAGGAAGCTCGTCACTGCCTCCGATTCTGCTCAGGCCGGTCCCCAGCTTTCACCTTAAATGGAATTCAAGGATGGGTGGAATGAAAAGGATTCCCCTTCCTCCACGTTCCCCATCCGCTAAGGCTGCTCTCCTTACAAAGTCCTGCTTGCAAGGCTGGTTCTTGCAACTGACATCCAGCAACGTGGATTGGGGGAAGGTCCCCAGCATTCCCTGGTAAGGGTGGCTCACGGCGCCTAAGCTTTCCAAACAATATGATTCATGCTCAACAGCTATCTACTTTCCTCCTGGGAGTCTGGAATTTTGGTATGTGGCAGGCAGAGGGTGCTCTGTGACCAGTACCCCTGCTCAACTTCCCCCAGTAAAAGCCATGGGCACCGAGTCTCTCATGAGCTTCCCTGGGAGACAGCGTTTCACGCATGCTGTCACAATTCATTGCTGGGGAATTAAGCTTGTCCTGTGTGACCCCAAAGGGAGAGGAGTGTGGAAGCCTGTGCCTGGTTTCCTCTAGACTTTGCCTCCTGCGCCTTTCTCTTTGCGGAGTTTCTCTGTATCTTTTTGCCATAATAAATCATAGCCATGAATTTGACCGTATGCTGGGTCCTATGAGTCTACCTGGGGGTGGTCTTGGGGGCCCCTGGCATTCCCCCAAAACTTCTGTTTCCTGAACCACATTGAGACTCTGAATAGAGTAGCCTCTGCTCTGAGATTTATACTTTGAAGGGCCCTGAGTATCACACACACACACACACACACACACACACACACACACACACGACTCTCACGCTTGGGACCTGGAGCTCAGGGCTGGCCCAATACAATCTGTCACCTTAAAGGCCAGCTCAGTGACAGTCACCACTGAGGCCCCAGGGAAACCCTTCTGCACATCCCTTGCCTTATGTCCTGGAAAGCTGGACCGAATGCCACGAAGGTTGTGTGCCGTATGCTTCTAGAAACATCGGGGGCAGGCAGCGCCTTGGAGAGCGGGGCGGATCGGAGCAGGGGAAGTGCTTGGGTAAGAGAAAAGGCAAATTAATTAGCTTGTCAAATCCTTCCTCTCAGCTCGAATGCCATAGATTCTTATAAAACAAATGATTGTGTCGCTTCTCTTCATATTCCAATTCCTGGTTCTGGAGATAAGACTGAGCACAGGGCTCACGGTGCTTGCGTATGGATGTGGAGACATAGTTCAGTATAGCAAACAATTCACGTTACTCTTAAATTTGTGTACGTGTGCAGCTCGAGATGTAGTGTGCGTGAAGCACGACATCGGTTCTGTCCATTGGCAGCTAGATGGACAGACTCGTAGGGTCGCGAACTGTTTCACGTCTACAAAGATGCTTACGTCCAAAGTTCTAAGAAATCGAATTTGAAAGTTTCAGCTCTATTTAAGTAGCTTTGATCCAAATAGTTCATATTCGTTATGCCTCATATTCTGCCTTTTAAATTTTTTTAGCAACGTTTAAATATTTTAGGAGAGAAATAACTTCCACTGGAATCGTATCGACATATAACTTTAGTGTTCCTAATTTGTACATACTTTTAAAGGTATCTTCTTTCCTTTCTTCCTTTTTTATGTTGTTATTATATTTTTTAATGTTTATTTACCTTTGAGAGAGAGAGAAACAGAATGTGAATGGGCGAGGAGCAGAGAGAGAGGGAAACACAGAATCCGAAAGCAGGCTCCGGGCTCTGAGCTGTCAGCAAGGAGCCCGATGCGGGGCTCGAACCCATGAACAGTGAGATTGTGACCTGAGCCAAAGTGGATGCCCAACTGACTGGACACCCAGGTCCCCCTATTTTATTTCTTAAGATACTTTAAAATTTATTTTTGAGAGAGAGAGAGCGCGAGGGGCAGAGAGAGAGGAAGATAGAGAATCCCAAGCAGGCTCAGAGCCCGACGCGGGGCTCAAACTCACAAACCGTGAGATCATGGCCTGAGCTGAACTTGGACCTCAACCGGCTGAGTCCCCCAGGCGCCCCGGAAGGCTTTTATTTATTTAAAGGCTGCAATCGCTGATCTGTTCGCATTTTGTTGCTGCGAAGGTCTTTTTGTCAAGGTGGGAGCGTGGGCCGTTGTGATGTAACTAACACTGGCTGTGTTAGAACCCGCGTGTGCAGACACGTGGCCTGCGGGCCCCGTTCGTCTCTCGCCCCAGCCCTGCCAATGTTCGGGCACGTCCGCTGGAGGAGGACGCGGTTTCTGGTGAGGCTGGAGCCCTTGGTGCAGAGTGCTGGCCTGCTGTGTGGACCAGGCTGCCACTGACTGTGTGTGTGTGTGTGTGTCACCAGGGCCAAGGCCACACCAAGGCCGAGGGAGAGAGAAGCCGGAGAAACCTCTTCAGTGGCCTCAGCGGGAGGCCCAGAAATCCTTCCTCCATGCACCCTTGAGCTTCTATGCACAGAGCTGGAGACACGGATGCTGGGGCAAGTGTTTACCCCTTGTGCTTGGCCGGAGGGGGGTGGGTTGGGGCTGGGCTCTGCTGCTTTCCAGCAATGCCGCCCTCAACAGATCCCCTTAAACTCTTTGATGTTGTTTCCACATACGCAAAATGGAAATATTCCTTCTCCCTTTTCAGCGCCGTCCTGAAAATCGGAGATGTGCGTCTAAAACAACTAGCACATCCCTGGGAGGAGCTTAATACGTGGGAACCAGTGTTTTGGGACAGGGACACTGAGGAAGGGTGTTAAGCAAGAGGGTAAAGTCGTGCTGGTGGCCAGTAGGAGAACGAAGACCTGGGCATTCTGACGTGCGGCCTGAGGTTCCTTCCGTTTTCCAGGCCCCCTGTACCCCGGTTCCTCTGAAGGCCACCTGCTCCCCCTGGCCACACCTGGGTTAGAAAGGACACTCGCTCTCTGAGCTGTGGGGTATCTCGGTTGAGCACCAGTTCACTTTCCTCGGGATCCAGCTCGGAGGATTTACAGCCGGTTTGAGTGCACACTGGAGGTCCCCTAACCTGTAAGTTATTCCACTGGTAATTAGATTTCTTTCTGTTGTGGGGAGCCAGCATGTGTAAATCCACAGAAACCTGGGACCGGATGATATAAGGGTCACCCGAGCCTCCGCACTGCCTAAAATGCATCTTCCAGGAAAATGATTTCTCTGGGCACATAAGTTACTGTGGTCCCAGGGGAACCATAGCTCAGGCCCTGACCATTCCTGTAATGCTGTGTTCAAGTGATGTAGTGTTCATGGCCCCCTCGGCAGCCTGCCCGCCTTGCCCTGCTCTCTGAGTAGAGGAACCTCACTGACACCTGCTGTTGCTGGATGCGATAAATGTAAAGGGACGGGGCGGGGCAGGGGGTTGGGAGATCTGCTTCCTTCCCTGTCCGGTTTTCTTCCCAGGCTAGGCAGACTCAAGTCTAGAGATTGTTCTCCTGCAGGTGAGCCACTTGGAGGTCAAAGTGAGCACTTTGAACCATGGCACAGATCGCTGTCCGTTTGCAAGAGGGTAAAATCAGATACCTTCCGCATGCCGTGTATAATAACAAATGCCAGATGGATTAAAGATTTGTGCATTAAATATAAAATATTAAGAAATTAAAAAACGGGGCGCCTGGGTGGCCCAGTCGGTTAAGTGTCTGACTTCAGCTCAGGTCGTGATCTTCTGGTTCACGGGTTCGAGACCCATGTGGGGCTCTGTGCTGACAACTTGGAGCCCGGAGCCTGCGTCGGATTCTGCGTCTCCCTCTCTCTCTGCCTCTCTCCTGCTCGCACTCTCTGTGTCTGTCATAAATAAATGAACATTTAAACATTTTTGAAAAAAAAAACAGTATAAGACTACGTATATGTAAGGTTACATGTAAGTCAAGTCTATCTATGTATCTGTCTACATATTTACGTATCTGTGTACATATCTATCCCTCAAGGTCAGGTAGAGGGCATATGTCATGTCTCTATCTCATCTCTGTCTCTATATCTTGGAGTGAGGGAGCATTTTCTAAATCTGGCTCCAAACCCAGTAGCCCAAAGAAAAGAGTTTGGCAAATTGGACCACCTAGAAATTAAAAAGCAAAACACGAAAAAAAAAAAAAAATCCCAAAACTGTACTGTGAAAAGCATCATAAAAAACCAAAATGTAAATGCATAGATGACAGCTGGGGAGAAAGTATTTGCTACACATTCGAGCAGGAAAACTGTGAATATCCGTGCTATAGAACTTGTTCCTCCAGATCAAGCAGAAACAAAAAAAAATGATTAAATAGGAAATGTGCACACACACACATTCCTCTTTAATGGCCCAGGAAAGAGGGAAAAATGTAACAAGATATTCTATCTCACTAATAACTAAAGAAATTTAAGTGTAAACAACAACGTGACATTTGTTTTTATTTTTGCCTACCTGATTGAAAAGATAGGTAACCAGGGGCGGCTGGGTGGGTGGCTCAGCAGGTTAAGTGTCCAGCTCTTGATTTCAGATCAGGTCATGATCTCAGTTTCCTGGGTTCGAGCCCCTCATTGGGGGATTCTTCTGGGGATTCTCCCTCTCTCTCTGCCCCTCCCCTGCTCGAGCTCTCTCTGTCTTTCTCAAAATAAATAAACTGAAAAAAAAAAAAAAAAAAAAGATTGGTAACCCTCCGAATTGGGAAGAATGAAGAAATGAGCAGACACGGGTAGGAATGTAAATCCCAATGACCTTTTTGAGGGTAATTTGTCAAGAGATATATATATATATACTTGGAATGTGCTTGTTAATAATCCAGCTATGTCTCCTCTGGGAATTTATCCTCCAAAAATCAGAGCATAAATGAGTAAAGATATACGTACAAGGGCATTCTTTGTACGGTGGCTCATGAGGACAAACAGTAGTAGAAGTTAAAATCCTCGTCACAGAGCATGGCATATTTATGGCATGGAATTCTAGCCAACTGTTAAGAAACCAGGTAGATCTGTCTAATAAGGACTAGGGCTTTCCTGACCATTTGCCATGCATTGTAGACACTTTTCTGAGTGCTTTCTTTTCTTTCTTTTTTTAAAAAAACTTTTTTTGTTTTTACATTTATTTATTTTTGAGAGACAGAGAGAGAGCACAAGCAGGGGAGGGGCAGAGAGGGAGGGAGACACAGACTCCGAAGCAGGCTCCGGGCTCTGAGCTGTCAGCACAGAGCCTGACGTGGGGCTCGAACTCACAAACTCTGAGATCGTGACCTGAGCCAAAGTCGGACGCTTAACCGACTGAGCCACCCAGGCACCCCCTGAGTGCTTTCCAAATGTGACCTCACTTAACCTTCCGGACACTTTATAAAGTAGACAGTGTTATCATCATCCGTATGTTGCAGGAGAGGCACAGAGAGGTTGTTAGCCTTCACAAGATCACACAGCTGTGAGAAGTCAGAGCTGGTATTTGAACCAGGCAGTGAGATTCCTCAGGCACAGACTCGGAAGGGGATCACCGATAAAAGTTGAATGTCATGTGATAAAAAAGCAAGGTGCAGAAAGATACAGCATAATTGCATTTTGGTTAAAATATATGTGTCTACACATGTAATATGCATGTTACTTATATGTATGTTTGCATTACTCTAATTATAGAAAAAGTAATTTGGTGGGAGCGACTGAAAGGGCAGTGAGATTAGGTTGATTTGCTTTCTTCCTAAAAAGTGGTGGGATTAAAGAAAATAAAGCTAGCTGCTCAGTTCCTTTCTGTTTTTATTGTTGTTGTTTTTTTTTATTACCCGAGCCCACTTCACTTGAATGAAATAAAAATGACCCCGTCTGGTAACAAAAATACATTCTTGAAAAATAACGCAACCCGTTTGTGCCAGAAATAACCAGCCCAGTTTGGACATAGAGCTTTCGATGGCTACTTCAATAGTAGATCAATTATTTTAAATAAAGCCCTTAAAAAATGATTGAAAGGTAGCATATCATCATTGCAGAAACTGTGGGATTACAGAGCTGGTAGAATGAATGGTCATCGAGTTGCTTCCGGGAAGCTGATGCCTCCTGCGCTGCGGTCGGTGATGTATTTGTTTCTCTGTTTTCTCCCCATATCCTGTTTCCAGGACATCCTGCTCCAACCTCCAAGCCCCAAAGCAAACCTGATCAGGGGCCAGGAATCACCATGCAATTAGAGTGCTCTGATCCAACCGAGTGATGCTACAGGGGGTCTAGTCCAGGACGGAGATCCTGTCCATTTGTTCTTGGCCACAGTCATAGGGTCACAAGTCCTCTGGCTGCTTGACTCGGAAGGGGCTCCGGGCATGGCAGTCACTTGGGCTCTATGGACTGTCCTGTTCCGGCGTAGAACAGAGGTGAGTGCTGAGACCGAAGAAGAGTGGGTGGTCAAGCCATGGTGGGCCCGGTGAGCCACGTTAACCAGCCTGCACACGTCTAGAGCAGTGGAGCTCAACCGGGGACGGTTTTCCTCCCGAGGGGACATTTGGCAATGTCTGGAGACATACTTGTTACCATGGGGAGTGGGTGTTACTGGCATCTAGTCAGTTGCAGACGAGGGATGCTGTTGAACATCCGACAGTCCATACCGACAGCCAAAGAATTACCCAGCCACAAGTCTCAGTGGTGCTGAAATTTCAAAACCTGCCCGGAGTTAGCTCCCTCTGGTCAGCCTTGCAGCTTTGCAGAGAGGTGGGCGTTCTAAGGACCCCACATCTGGAAGTTCCTTGGCTGGAGTGCTCATATTCCAGAGGAGAAGCAGATTTGTCCAAAGGCCAGGTGGAGAGAACCAGCCCAGCCCTGCCCACCCCCACACCACTGCCCACCGCCCCGCAGAGCTGGGGGAAATTAAGTTATAATAATGATGGATGTTGATACCGTGCTTGACAAGTGATAAAGTGCTTCCTCTGTGCTTGAGGTTCGTGCAGATTGGGGTCCTCTGCACTCCCCGCCGCACTGTTCCGGTCATGGGCTGGCGCGGGGCGGGGTGGGGGTGGGCAGGGAAGTCTACACCTGCTTCTCATTCTCCCATGAAATCAGTTCCTTGTCATAAGACTCTTCACGTTCTCCCTTTGATCACAACCCCAATGACTCAAACCCTGCACATTGTGCCAGGTTCCACTTACGAGAGGGAGGCGTCCCCCCCGCAGATGTCAAGGCAGACATACCCTTTCTCCCGGTGCCGTGGTGCCCTGAGCTCGGTGAGCTCGGCCGGCATGGGGATGCCATGCCATCAGATGGGTTAAGTGCGGGTTTCATGTACCTGATAACTGTAAGCTCGGAGGGAGGGGAGGCTTGGGGGGCTGGGCGAGCGGGAGATGGACTGACGACCATGTGCCAGGCATTTCGTACCCATTGTTTCGCTGGCGTCTCGTGACAGCCCCTTGAAGTGGGGTTTGTGATTGCGTCTGTTTTCCTGCGGAGGAATGACAGCTCAGAGAGGTTAAGTACCTTGGCCAAGCCCACGTAACTCAAAAGCGGTTATTGCGGAAAGGGCTTGGGGGCTTCCTGGGGCAGCGCAAATTTGGCCAGGGCAACTGTGAACTGAGAGATGGCAGACTGGCAGGGGCGCCGTGGGCCCAGGACGGGGCGGTCCTAAGCTAGTGGGTGCCACTGAGCGAGACGGCTTCAGACTGGGAGGAAGGATGGGCTAAGTATGGTTGCCGTCTGGGAGCTGGGGGAGCCAGGGTAAGAGGCTGGGGGTGGGCCGGGGGGAAGGACGCTGTCTGGGTGGGTACTTAGAAGGGCCTGCAGACCGGAACAGGGGTGGCTGTAGCTCGGAGGGCCTGAGAGGCATTCTTCCCTGCAACCCACCTGTGCCTGTGACAGGAGACGTCCCAGGATCAAGGGCACGTGACTCCCGGGGGGCATCCCCCTTCTGTTGCTGAGCAGATGGTCCGTGGTCAAACGGAGTAGCAGGTGCCACTGACTCCTCGGGCAAAAGTTGTCTCCCTGGGCGGTGCATAGATCAGAGCACGGGCTCCATTCCTGCCCCCTTGGTGAGGTGTCCGTGCAGGACATGTAGCTGCAGGGGAGGCCCTGGCTACCACAGTGGGCCTGGCAGGGAGCATGTGGCCACAGAAGAGGACTCGAGGAGCCCCGGGCGTTCCTGATCTGGATGTGCGGCCCCTGGCCCCAGGCTGGTGCAGGGTGCTCCCAGGGAGTGTTTGCTGAGGGGCTGAATCCAAGGGATCACCTTCCTTTTGATTCCCTGGGGTGAGTCCTCAACCCTCTTGGGAAGGAGATTTGGGAGGGAGGAAGAGCGTGCGACCCGCCCTGAAGATGGAAACCAGAAAGGGGAGAAGCTTGAGTCCCCAGGTCCACTTCTTCAGCAGATGCTCTAGAGCCCTAAAAAAAAGTAATAGCTGAACAGTGCTGAGTGATGGGTTATCCCGAGCCAGCCGCGGTGCTGACCCTGCTGGGGTGGGCAGCTGTGTGGCCCTGCCTCAGCGCTAGCCTCTGGTTACTCAACCTAACACTGATCTGGGTGTTGCTGTGAAGGCAGATGTCATTAAAGTCCCAAAGCAGTGACTTTAAGTAAGGGATTATCCTAGACCACCTGGGTGGGCCTGATGTAATCAGTCGAAGGGCCTTAAGAGCAGAGCCGGGATTTCCTGGAAGGAGAAGAAATTCCACCTGTGGACTGCAGCTTCTGCTTGTGCCCGAGGGTCCAGCCTGCCCTTCTGGATTTCAGACTCGGCCAGCCAGCCCTACAATCACGTGCACCAATTCTTTGCAATAAATCTCTCCATATGTATCTCCTGCTGGTGTTCTTTCTACCATTGAACCTGGACCGATGTGCCTTCCTACGGATCGGTTCACTTCATCCTCTCCAGAAACGCTGGTCGAGAGACTAGGATTATTCCCACTTCCCACCAAATCCCAGAGAGGGCAAGCAGTGGGGCCAGGACTCACCCCTGAAGCCTTCTTACTCCAGGGCCCGTGTTCTCAGTGACAGCCCCAGGGAATCACAGGGAGGGAGCCGTGTCGATAGCAGCCAGGCTAGGCTGTGACAGCGGGCGGGGCTAGGGGACACACACATTTCAGCATCACCTCCCAGTAGCGATCTGTCCTTTACGCCTGACTTCCCCGACATTCCGAGTGTAACACAGAGGGTTCCTGGCAACTTGTACTTGCCCCTGTTTTGCTTTAGAGTTATCCCCTGGTGGTTTGTTCTGTCTCGGTGTTTTCTCACAGGGCTGAGCTTATTAAAATTCACTGAGATGTGCACCCTCTGTCCTCGAAACGGAACGCCTTCCTCTGATTCATTCCTTCAGAGTGACATCTGAGTTATCCTTCCCAACAAAGCGGCACCCCGCTGGCTCGGAAGACGAAAGGTGGTGGCTCAGAAGGAGTTCAGGTGCCTCGGCTGGCAGTGCCATCAGGCTGTGCCTACCCCATCTGGGTGAAAATTACTCCTCAAGACTCATAAGTTAAAGCAAAACCCTTGGGTCCGATGTTTCGGGTGTTGATTTCACACCGTTTAAAGTCATGGAGTAGATTTCTGTGGCTTTCGATTGGTCTCCGTGGAACAGCTCAGACGCCGAAGGCTGCCCACCTCCACCTCCTCCCCCTGCCCCTGCCCACGGCCCCGTGGCTTCTCCCCTCCCATGCCTGCAGTCTGGGGTGAGGGCGACTGAGCACAAGCCAGGCCAGGAGCTGGAGGTTGGACAGCACCAACTCCCAGCGCTGACTTTTGGAAAATGCGGAACGGGACGTGAGCAAAAGCCGTTGTGGGTGTGGTGTGGTGTGTGTGTGTGTGTGTGTGTGTGTGTGTGTGCATGTGTGTCTGCCTGTATTGGAAGGGGTATGGGGCAGCGGGCGGAAGGTGGGTGGCAAATAATGAGCAGGGACTGAGTCTTTGTTGCAGGCTGAGGGAGAAGGTTTAAAGCCGTGGGACAAAACTTGGGGTCTGCACTCGGGGGACTTTGAGGGTGCGGCTGGGAGTCTGAAGGCTCCGTCCAGAGGCAGCAGAAGAGGGCCAGAGACCAGTGCCCGTGACTTAATGACTGAATTCCAAGCACTGGAGTATTTTCTATTCTTTGTCTTTCTTTGTCTGTTTCTGTCTGTCAATCTCTGCCTCTCTGTCACAAGTGTGTGTCTGCACTCTTTTTCTTTTGAAGCAGAAAACCTGTTGTGTGGTTCACAGAATCGCCAGGAAAAGGAACACAGACCTCCCAAAGGCACAGGCAAAATCGCACCCCAGAACCAGGCCTGTGGGGACACCGCCGGTGACGTCCCTCCTGAGCCTGGATGTCCCCCACTGGCACCGCGGCCGTGCAGCTGCCGGACCCTGGCTGCGCCCACACCAGAATCAGGGAAGCTTCTCAAAGACCAGGCACTCCTCTCCTGGGAGCCTTGGAGGTGGCAGGAGACCCCAGAGAGCCCAGCTGGCTCTCAGTGGGGTCTTGGCATTCCGGTTTATTGTTGGAAATAGAAGGGACGGTTATTATGGTCAGCTCTTGTGCTGCTTGGGCCCAGAGTGCAGATGAAGAATTTCAAACGCGAATTTAGCCCTGGAATACCAGCAACCCCCCACCCCCACCCCGCCCCGCCCTGGGGATTTTAGGGGCATCTCTAACCCCTAGATGGATTAGTGGGACATCTCCTCGATGCTCTGGTTTCACAGGGGCAGAGTCTGCTCGAAAGCGAATCGGCCAAATGGCACTGGAGAGAAGTTAAAGCAAGGACGCAAGATAATGGGGAAAGTGGAGATTCTGGAATTTTCTAGCTCTGGATGCTTGGGGTTTTTTGTTTGTTTGTTTGTTTGTTGGTGGTGGTGTTTACTTTGGGCCACAGAGTTTTTCTGAAAGTGGAGACTTTGACCTACAGGCACAAGCTGCCAGGGTCCTCACAGATGGAAAGCAGGGCGGACGGGGAGAGCCGTAGTGGCCGTGGGAAGAGGACCCTCACCCCCTCGCTGTAGGTGGGTCGCTGTGGCCAGTTAGAGCCTGCTCCGGGAGGGGAAACTTCCAGAGAGGCCTGGGAAGTGGGTGTCTTGAGGTCAGACGCTAGGAGAACAGGGGAGGGGTGACCCAGTCACCTTCCCAGTCAATTCCTTCAAGATGACAGAGAGGGCCGGCGCTGAGCGTGGCCTCACAGAAGCCACAGGCTGTGCAGCCCTGGGAATATGTGGACTTTCTGGGTTCCTTTCTTTGTATCAGAAAACCAGACCTGCCTCGCGGCCAGGCTGAGCATGGCCAAGAGGACCTCGGGAAGCTGAGAGGAGAGACAGCTTGAGGCCCATGGCCTCCTGTGCCCTAGAAGTGGCTCTTGGCTGGTGAGAACCGGGGTGTGTGTGCGCGTGCACATGTGTGAACCGTGTGTGTGTGTGTGAATGTGTGTCTGCATGTGAACGCGCATACCTATGTAAATGCGTCTATGTGCGTGTGTGTGTGCATATGCACGCGTGTGCGAATGTGTGCCTGTGTGAACAGGTGCGCGTGCGTGCATGCGTATACGTGTGCACGCGTATATGTGTGCACGTGTGTGTTCATGTGTGTGCATATGCGAATGTGCGTGTGTGCAAGTGTGTGCAAATGTGTGTGTGAACGTGGGCATGTATGTGTGTAAATGCGTGTGTGGGGGGGAATGTGTATGTGTATGCATGTGTGCATATATGAACACGCGCATGTGTGTGGACACGTGTGTGTGTGTGGGGGGGTAGTCAGGGGAGAGCGAAGGCTGGCCCTGACCCATGCTGCCTCTTCACCTCCAACAAGGGAGGAGGGCCATGTTTCTAGATGATTCCTGGGAGCTGTGGCATATCGCAGAGGACACATTTGCCCAGAACAAAGCAAAACCCTCAAAGGTTCTTTCCTGTCTCTGATTCCAGAAAATTACCGGCCCTTTCATCTGCTTGTCACATTCACAGCCTGCCGATGTCATAGTCGTTTTTCATCTCCTGGCATTTCAGTTCTCGTCCTTTCTCTTTGGTCCCTCTGTCTGTCCAGGCTGGTTTGCATCTCTTTGTCTTTGCAGGGGCTGCAGCCCCTGCCTCTGTCTGTCCCTCCCTCCGCCTTTGGCCAAGTTCTCTCTCAGTCTGTCACTTTTCCCTCTTCTCCTCCTGGCTCGTGCTGAGCAAAGTGGCTGTCAGGGCCATCTCTCCCTGGAGCCGAATCCCAGAGAAAAACAGTGTTGGAAGCGATGCGCGATTTTGGCTCCCTGTCTGATCTTCCTCCGTTCGGTCTTGAACCGCCCCCCCCCTTGGTTCCCTGGGACGTCTGGAAGCCAGCCGGGATGTGCTGGGCTCTGGAGCTCCGGGCCCCAGGCTTCAGCACCGACAGCCCCCACCCCTTCTCCTGACTTGGAGTGATCCCGTCATCTTGTCTTACAAATTGGGATCGCTCCCTGCATGCGGGCTCTGGTGACAGCCACCAGATGGCAGGGACCGGTTTTTATAGTAACTCATTAACCTCTTGCCATCCTACAATTAAGAAAGCATTTAATTGCTTTTTCTCAAGCCATCCTACGAGTGATTCGGGCAGTGCGTGCTCGGCACGTGATCCAATTTGCGGCTCGAGCCTCAGGGAGGGGGAGCAGCGGGGCGTGGCGAGCTCAGACACGGAGGGTACCCGGGGCCACCCTGGACCGCCTCTTGGGACCTTCTGGGAGGCGGGAAGCACCAGCCTCTGAACCTTCTGGTTTCTGAGATTGGTTTCCTTCTGGGTTGACCGAGTCCCGGAGATCAGCTCCGAATGCACTTTAGAGATGACCTGGGTTCTCTCTCTCATGTAATTGTTGTGGACTGAGAGAGACTCAGGTCCAGCGCACAGGAGTGGGACTGGCAGCGTGCGGGGTGGGGGTGGGGGGCGGGGAGGAGTGTGGCCCACCAGCCCCCTCGTGCCCTGCAGCACATGACCTGCCTCCTCGGACCTCCAACGTCTGTGTGGAGCAGGTGGACACCCCCCCGGGGCCCTGTGGGGCTTTGTCCCCATCGCCTTAGTAGCCAGTGCCATGCTCGGGGAGGGGTGTCTCTCCCCCCACCCACCCGAGGGCAGATGGGGCTCCCGAGCTCCCGGGGACTCTGTCTGTCACATCTTCCAGCAGCCCTATCGTCTTTGGCACCGACAGCTGGCCGGGCTGCCTCCGCGGAGGGCAACCGCCCTCCAGCCCGAAGCCAAGTTTCTCTCAGTGACGTCACTCCTTGGGTGGGTTCCTGCAGTTGCAGCCAGGCTGAATGCTTTGGTGCCTCGGGGTTAACGGGATAAGCCTAGATCACTCCTGTCTGATGCACAGACTCCAGGGCTGGGGTGGGAGACCCGGGAGGCCAGAGGGCCCAGCCTGAGTGTGTGCAGGTGGGTGTGAACACTACAGGAGCTGTGTTTACACATCCTCTCCTTGGAATCCTGCCTCCTTTCCTGGTCCTGGAGTTCTCTCCGGCTCGGGGCTGGCCAGACCTGGCCCCCAGGTGCCCCCTAGAATATCTTAGGGGAATGCATGGCCACTCAGGCCTGGAAGAATCCCGGATGCCCAGAAGCGCAGGTGAAAGGCAGTCTGGTTCAGGAGACGGGCCACGGGCTCCAGAATCGTTCTGCCCACTCCCTGCTCCCTCACGCACTCGCGGTGGCTGTCCTTGCTTCCCTCAGTGCCCGTTGTCCTCCTCTGTGAGACCCAGAGAGGGCTGCTGTGACAGTGAAATTAACACACCACAAAGTGCCCGATGACCCGGGAGTTCAGGAACGCTCGTTTGTAACCGTCGAAGGGCGGGTTCCCAGGGAAACAAACTCTGACACGGAGTCTAGCGCTCAGGATATTGATTAAGGGGTGCTCCTGGGGTCGCCCGCCAAGGAGGGAAGGGAGAGGAGAGGCAGAGGGAGAGGGAGAGGAAGCGGCCCGCGTGCAGCGTCACCTGCACCTGCACCTGTGCCGGAGGTCCCGGGTTTGGGGATTCAGCGGGAGGGCTCCCAGGACTCAGCACATAGTCATGTTCGTAGCAATGGGTTGTGGCCCTGCAGGGAGGCAAAGCCAAAGCAGCAGGGAAAGGTATGCAGAAGAAGTCCAGGAAACCAGGCTCAAGCTTCCAGGAACCACGTCGGACAGTCTTAATCCCCGCGGCCACAAAACCGTGACCACACGTGTGAAGCGTTGCCAGGCAGAGAGAGACTCCGTGCCCCGGGTTTTTGTTGGGAGATGCGGGAGGCCTGACCACCTAGGCACCCTCTGCCTGCCTCGTTAGCAAACTTCCAGACCCCCCCAGGGGGACAGCAGGTGTTCAGCATAAATCATATTGTTTGGACACAGTAGGCAGCGTGAACCATTCTTATCGGGGAATGGTAGGAACCTTCCTCAAATCCCAGTTCCCGGGTGCCAGCCGAGGTCAGCCCTGCAAGCAGGCCTTCGTAAGGAAAGTAGTCTCGGGTGGTTAGGGTGATATTTTTGCACACGTTTCTCTGGTCCCATCAGTCGCTGGGTGTGGTGTTCCGGGCGAAGGGATGTAACCTTGGATGTGGCTGCCCTCTGAGCCAAGGCAGTCCCTGCAGGGCCCGACCAGTGACGGCCGTCTGCCACTGCCCTCCCGACAAGACCTTCCTTCAAGGGGCCCCTGTCTCCGCGGGTCCACCGCGGGTACAGGCGCGAGATGGGTAAGGCACACTCCGGGGCCGTGGCCGAAGAGCTCAGCTGCCGGAAATGTGGCACCTCACGACCAGGCGATGTCGCCTCGTGCGGGCCCCGGAGAACTAAGCCGAGAGGGAGCCCCCGACGTTGTTCATCCATGAATCATTTACAGGGTCTGCATAGGTCAGACAGCGGGAGAGGGGGCGTCATGCCGCGGTGTTCAGGGGGGAGTGAGCGCTTCGAGGGAGATGGCTTGTCTCTACGCGGATGATCAGAGTGGAACATAATAGGCTGACCGTAAAGACGTATTTGCTGAGCTGAATTGATCTCCCTGACCTTCTCCACGCCGGGAGCTCTGGATTTAGAGACATAAACGGGCTTCGTTTCTGCCTAGTGAGGAGACTTAACATGCAGTCAGAAAGATGGGATACTTGAGTGGGAAGGGCCTGGGTGGCCGCTGTGCCTAGTAGGAATGGAGTGAGGACGGAAGGCCTCCCAGAGGAGGTGTCATTCATGCTGGGCTCTGAAGGACGAGCCGCAGTTAACCGAGCAGACCAAGAGAGAAGAAGAGGGTTTCAGGAACGGCCAACATAACACACGTGGGGTAACTGGAAGCCCCTGGATCCTTGCGCTCCTCCTCGGTGTCGAGCACTTTTGCACAGTGTCTTCGAGGTCAGGGAAATTTCCCAGAGACCGCGAATCTCCAGCTGGAGAGAGCCTTAAAAGCACCCACTGCTGAGTGTGCATCCAGACCAAGTTGTTGGGAACTCCCGGCTCGCATCCCTCTGACGACAGGGGACTCCCTACCTCCTGAGACCGTGTATTCGTGCAGGTGGCTCAGGATGTTAGCAAAGTCTTTCCTCTACTGACCTGGGATCTCTTTCCTTGTTTCTTCCACTCACTGAGAATACTCCATCTAGTCTCGGGGAGAGGCAGTGGCTGCAGCTGTAAGGAAGCGAGGTGATAGAGAAGGTGAGACTCTGGAGCCAGACTGCCCCGTCGGAGCCCCAGCCGCGACCTTTTCCTGTGTGACCTCGGCAGCTAACTTAACCTCTCTGTGCCTCGGTTTCTTCACCTGCACAGCGGGGATAAGCGTGGTAACCTACGTTAGCAGAGAGCACTCAACGAACTCGCCTCAGCTGCTATTAAAAAGTGGCTCAGGGGCGCCTGGGTGGCTCAGTCGGTTAAGCGTCTGACTTCAGCTCAGGTCACGATCTCACGTTCCGTGAGTTCGAGCCCCGCGTCAGGCTCTGGGCTGATGGCTCAGAGCCTGGAGCCTGCTTCTGGTTCTGTGTCTCCCTCTCTCTCTGCCCTCCCCCATTCATGCTCTGTTTCTCTCTGTCTCAAAAATAAATAAACGATAAAAAAAAATTAAAAAAAAAAGTGGCTCAAATTGTTGCCAGGGCACAAAATGGTGTCCCGGCCCCATTAAATAAAATTTGATGAAAATAGCCAGTGTGGTTTGATGAAGAGAAGCCTCCTTCCGGTGAATGAGAGCCATCGACTTCATGCCTGCGTGTCGGCTCCGCTATTCTCTCTGCCTTTGTTGGCCACCCAGCTGTCCCCAAACTCCCACGTCTGAGGTCACCCTTTGTGATTTAACTACCATGGCTGCAGGTGCCCCATGTCACGAGGAGTGGGAAACCCACGGCTGGCCCCTTCTGCCACGGAATCCATCCAGCAGCCACAACCGTAGGCTGATGCGTGCTCTGCTGTGGAGGGTGGGGGCGTGTGTTCCTTACAGGGAAGTACAGTGAGCTTCGAACTGAATGGCACCCGTGGCCGGTCTGAAGGTTCCGGGGCCACTCCCTCCTGGAGCTCCTCCTGCACCCCGCCTTCTCCCCCAGGCCCCCCATCTGTCCCTGGGTTCCCTGGCTCCTCACTTTTACGGGACTCTCCTCGAATTTCTCCCCCTCTTTGCTTCCTCTGCCCTTTCACCCCGGTCCCTTTGCCTCCCCCGCCCCCCCCCCCCCCCCCCCCTGCCCTGGAACTTCAGCCCAGAGGAGTGAGCGGTTCTTAGCCTCCACCCACTACTTGGGCTGGAACCCGTTCTGTAAATCAGAAACACGCACAGGAACCGGCAGAGGCTCTGACCTGTCATCTTTACCGTGATCG
Source organism: Herpailurus yagouaroundi (assembly GCF_014898765.1). Lineage (NCBI taxonomy): Eukaryota > Metazoa > Chordata > Mammalia > Carnivora > Felidae > Herpailurus > Herpailurus yagouaroundi. The sequence continues at coordinate 35,134,137 of NW_024412415.1, read as the reverse complement.
GTTTTTCCATGTGGCTCCCCACCCCCACCGCACTGGGTCAGTAAAAGAATTCAGGCCATGATGTAATCTTTCCCTGGTATAAATTATTCTGCGCCGCTGACCCCCCTTCAAGGCAGATGGCGTTACTGTCTTTTACTCTTTAGAGCAATTGAAAATCTTACCTGCTAAGCCTGGAATGTCTTTCTTCCTTCTCCCCCTGGCTCTTCAAATTCTGCCTGCCTGACCTTTTAAGGGGAACGCCTCCTCCACGAAGCTTCCCTGATCCCGTGGCTTGCGATCTTGTGACAAGGCCCCCATTCGGCCATTACTCACCCGCTACCTGGAGTTAGATCATCTAAGTCCCAGCCTAGTGTGACTTGTCCCCCCCCGCCCCCCCGCCCCAGTTATATTTACTGTCCTTTTCCAGAAGCCTCAGGAGACTCTTAAAATTCCCAGGAAGGTGGCGTGGGGACTCGAGGAGCAAGGAGTCGGGCCTGGGTTTCATCCTGACTTCCCCACCTGCTGGCTGTGTGACCCTCCACCGGCTACTTACCCTCTCTGAACTCAGGGCTCCCATCTGTCAAAGTGGGAAAGATGCTCGTAGCACACAGTTGCCGCGAGAAGCAAACTTAGTCAAGTGCGTCAAATGCCCCCACAGAGAGGGCACATGGGAGAGGTTTTATGAAGTTTATAAATGTTATTCCTTCCTCTGGAAGAACCCACGGGATAAGTGAGGGGCAAATAGCCAACTGCACTAAACACGGAAGGAAAAGTATACTTCTGGAAAACTGGGAGGTGGGGAGTGAGAAGGACAAGCTGGACCCGGAACGGCCCCTGATGGACAGACAAAGCCTCTGTCAGGGGCCTGGGTGAGGAGCTGACACATGGTGGGGACGGATGGACTGACTGCGGACTGGAGGCCTCACAGAGCCTCAGTGTCCTCAGCTGTACAAAGAGTGCATCGGGTTTTGTGATCTCTGGAGGAGACCCTTCTACTCAGCAAGCTCAGGAGTTTGGCTGTGTGTGTGTGTGTGTGTGTGTGTGTGTGTGTGTGTGTCCTTTGAGAGCTCAGCGCACTCAAATGCAGCAAATTCAGACCTTATTGATTCTGAACGTGTGATTTTTTTTGACTTGCACTAGGCTGAAGGCTAGTCTTGCATAATTCACCCAGCAAAGGGCTTGATTCACTCACGAGTACTGTTGGTGTCACGATGGAAAAGCCATCTCCCTGACCCCAGGCTGCGTCTCCCCAGATTCCACCAGCATCGACTGAACCCGCACTTCCTGCGGGCACCCCGCTCGCCCCCAGTCTGGCTCTGGCCTCTCCCTCTGTGTTCGGGGGCACTTCTTGGATTCCACCACTCAGCTCACTAATCGGATCACCGTGCGTGTTCGTTTATTCAGCCCGTGATTGTGACTTCAATGTTTATGGTCCTAGTTTGAATACGAAATCACCGCTGAATCGTTGCTTGTCACTGCGACTTTTTATCCCGTATGAGTGTGTCATCTTCTCGACTCGTTCTGAGAATATTAACTATTGCTTTAAAATGGTCCTCTGTTTCCCCTACTGATGTTTCCCTCAGGTGTCAGGGGCCCTCTTTCATGTGGTTGGTCTTCCTATGGTTGGTGGTTCTTGGTGGTCTATTCACCCTTGCACCTGAGAATCCCTGTTTCTCGTGGGGCTCCTCATGCTTGGGTTTTTCTCTACGTTTCTTTCTCCATCAACTCCGTCCCTTGCGCTGTGTGTCTTTCAGGGATTCCCCCAACGTTTCTGGTCTTTTAGCACTGCCCCCCTCCTTCCCTCCCTCCTCTTCTCCCTCTCTCCCTCCCTTCTTGCCAGTTTTTAGTCCTGGTATACACAGACTTCCTCGTCTTCTCCCCATCCCCCTCCACCTCCTCTCCCTTCTTCCTCTCCTCCTCCTCCTTCTTCAAAACGCACCCCTTCAGTGATCCCAGAGACGTTGGCAGGAGGAGAAGGACACGACTGTGCTCAGTCAGGCCTTCCTTGTGGCTGGGTCCCTTTGTGCGTCTCTCTCAAGAGCATTGCAACGATCCGCCAGACATCGCAACCATCCCCTCTTTCTGTGCGTGAAGAAATGGAAGGAGGAGAGGACTTCTTGGGGTTGCACAGAGTAAGGGTCCTCTGACTCCAAGCTCAGTTTCGTTGCTGTCTCCCCCTCCTGACACCTAGCCACCTGTTAGCGTGCTCCCGCTGTTCAGAAATCCCGGCTCCGATCAGTGGTCCATGTGCATCGGGGTTCAAGGGGCAACACGAAACTGTGTGCTTGCCACGACAGCCCCTGGCGCATTGCTGTGCCAGTGGGGAGGGCGAGGATGCCCTCCTGAGCTTCCAATCTGCATTTATTCAAGACGATTCCAGATTACATCATTAAACAGGTCAGAGTGACTTTCTTCCCCCAGTAAACTTAACGCATGATGATTGGACCGCATTAGCTGGCTTATTACATTGTTTGTTGACTTTTTTCAAGGTAGTAGTTGTTAATACAGCCCATTAAGTCGTGTGGTCATTGTGTGGGGTACGATCTGGAAACTACCTTTCAGAAACGCTGGAACCTAAGAGCAGCTATATCTACCCTGGAACCGAGACTTTCAAACAAAAGAGGGAAGTTGCAATATGTCCTGGGGGGGGGTGGGGGTGGGAGGAGGTTGGTAGGTTCCCTGAAGGCTGGGACTTGAGCTTTAAGTTGGAGGCAGTCAAAGCCCATGGCTCCCCAGTGGGTGCCCAATTCAGTATCGATACTGGCCCGTGAGTGCATTTCTCAAAGGGCCCTTTGAACCACCCTCGAGATCTTGTTCGAAGATCCTAGTGGAAGTGAACTGGGAAGCCAAACATGGACCCTGGAAATAAGCTGTGGTTACTTCTAGAGGGGGCTCAAATCGAGAAAACTCTGTGTTTCTCACTCAGGTCACCACTGGTCCTTAAGGCTGTTAGGGCCTGGGAATTAGGGTAGCACAACAGAGGGGAGGTGGGGAGAAGCAGGCGCAGATTTCATTTGTCCCCTCCATTCTCTCCACTGTCCCCTCTGTGCCTCTTGAGACTAGAGCTGGATGGCCATCTCTGTTGCCGTCTTTGTGAAACTGATGGCGGCCTGTCACGGCCCCTCCTCTCTCTCTCGAACTTGCCAGCCCCTGGGGCCTCTTGCCTGGGATGAGAGTCTTGTGCAGGGTGTGAGTAAGAGGCCCCCCCATCCCGCCTTCCAGGGACTGGCTGGCCTCTCCGTGTGCAGATGGATGGCGACTTCATGGGGGTTGGCTAAATCAGGTGCCAGTGCAGTTGGAGACACGCAGGCAGAAGGCCCTGTTCTGAGCTGGGTTGTATTTTTCAAGGAGATCGTCAATATAAGCCATGCATATAAGAGAAGATTCCAGACAAGGTGCCGCAAGGCAGAAACACACACGCGTGGGCACCACTTTCCGGGACTCAACTCCCTGTTAGAGTGAAGGACGCGGGGATGATACCCCCCCATGAGACCAAGGGCCATGCCCCTCCCCGATCAGAGCACATCTTTATCCTCCCCCTCAGCCTGGAGGGTTCCTGAAGGCAAGCTCCGTCTTCCCCCCTCCCCTCCAACCTGCAGATGGGTTGGCCTTTCCCGAGGGCACAGCCCGTGTCCTCTCCACCAACCAGGAACTTCAGAAGGACATATGTCTTCAACAAACTCGAGAGCTCTCCAAGGGGAGGCTAGACTCTCTTCCCCGGGAGTTTTCCCAAAGTAGGGAGGGTGTCTCCCGACCAAGGCGGTAGCTTCTTGAGTCCGGGAACCATATTCCGAATTTAGTCTCCTCTCACAGTGCACAGGACTGAGCCCTGCACACACGGATCCTCGGGGCTCACGGCCTCCTGCCTGCCACCACCGTGGCGGGCCCGGGGGTGGCGGGGGCCTAGTGCTGAGTCGGGGGTGGCTCTCACCCTTTTCGTCACCAGAGTCAGGTGGTTTCCTGGGGTCTACCTCCCCAGGCAGCCCTGGCCTTCCATCCCCACGCGTTTTTCCTTGTCCAAACGTTCTCAGGAAAGAGGGCGGTGCTCGCAGATTATCCAAAGCACAGTACACATGGTTTTAACTTACTCTTTCAAGTACAGGTATGTGTTCCGGGAGCTTCCCTCAGCCCTGGGACTTATTGAGCAGCTATCACAGAATTCATTAGTTTGCTAACAACCTTTCAAGAGCTCCCCACCTGTGATGCTGTGACTGATCTATGATAAGTCACCCCAGGGTCTACTTAATTGGTTCCGAGAGGCTGTGTGTGTGCAGGCACGCGTGTGTGGTCTTCAAAATAAAGATACAGCCGGTGGAAAGGAGGCGAGAATCGCTTGCTGACGGTCAGGCAGCTGGATGCCTAAGCCCGTGAGTTGTGACTCTGGACGAGTCCCCGGGGCGGGTCTGGGCCCCGGTGAGTTCACCCTTCCCGCTTTGCATCAGGAGCGGCGAAAATGAAAGCAAAAGTAATTGCCTGTCGCACAACTTTGCTTTTGTTTTCGGGAAGGGGGGGCGGGGGAGTCCCGTTTCTCCTCCTCCGGGTCTCAGCCCTGATTTCCCTTCAACAAAAGGCAAAGGCAAACCTGCTTGAGAAGAGGGAGCTGATCCAAGAGTCCCATGCCGGTTATCACGCTGGGGTCGGCAGGCAGGCTGGGGTAAGGTTGGTTGGCCATTTCACGTGGGCCAGATCATTCAAGGTCAAGGCAGCCGGGCCCGGCTGCTGTGAAGGCCTGGTGTTTGACCACAGGCGGCGTCTGAAAGGCTTCGAAATACCAAGTCCCAAGCACAAGACGGAAACCCAGCATTTCTACCCGTTTTTATCTTCTCAGTGCCCGAGCTTCCCACGTTAGACGCATCTCTCCCAAGGTCAAGGCCTCAGGGTTCAACAGCCCACCACGTGCCCATCGCTGCCTGGCAGGGATGGCCGCAGGCCTCCTGGGTGAGAGGAGGGGCAGACCTGAGTTCAAGTCCCAGCTCTGCTCTCGATGCTTGACCCGTTGCTTGTGACTGGTGCTTCCTGAGCCTCAGCGTCTTCTCCGTCACGAGGTGGCCGGTGGGGACCGAACGGAGACTTTCACTGAAGGAGGGACATGTAGGCTTAACCCCGGCCCCTCGTGCTGGAGGTGGTGCAAGGGGCAGGCCCTGGCATGGCACAGCTGAGCCTTGACTGGGTCCTGTCCTCTCGTGACAGATGTTACGTGGGCACAATTGGGGACGGTGTGCCGTGTACTCTTAGGAGCGTCTTCTCTTGGTGGATACATTTCACTCGGAAACAAGCCGAGGGTGGCGTAATTGTCTTGGGCTGAAGTGAATCCTGGGAGAGGAGTCTGAAGCAGCCTAGAAACCAGGCCAGGAAGCGCCCCCCCCCCCGCCCAGTGAAGACCGGGGCTTGGGGCTGGGTTTGCACCCCCCGGCTCACGGAGTAGCCACTTCTAGTGACGGCACAACGTTTTCCTCCGGGTTGTACTTCCTTTCTCTTACCCACAAGCCTTCACTCAAGGAAACTGGCAGGGGAGGAATCAAGAGACACGGTGTCTCTCTCCTCACAGATGCTAAAGGGAAAATTCACGTGCGCGGAGCGCATTTTGGTAAGAACCTGGCCGTAAAGAAATAGCCCCAGCTCCTCAACGGAGCATCTCAGGCCCTCCGGGACCTGGGCCTTCTAGTTCTTTCCTTTCCCACCCTCCCGCCTCCTTCCCACCCCTCTGCCTCTCCCCGCCCCAACCCATTGCTGGGCACACGGCAGGTGCTCAGGAAACGTCTGTTAATTAAACGGAACTGAGCAGACATCTTGGCCCAGACCTTGGCTTACCCTCTCTCCCCATGCCCACCCGTGTACCAAGGCCAGGCCTTCCAGCCCTTCCACCGTCAAGGCTTTCCACCCCTGTCTTCCTTTGTATTCCCACCGTTAGCCTCAAATGAAGGGTCCTGCCTGGACTATTGCAGTAGCCTCCAAGCTCATAGGACTATGCTGAGACTCTCCCCGTCTCCTGTTGGCCTCACACATTGTTATCAAGAAATTCTCTGCCAGACACGGCCTGGGGCCATCCCCATTGGTTCCCCATTGGTTCCCCAGACTTCCCAGCCTGGCCTTCCACAATCTGACATCGGCCTACCTTCCCCACCCGGCCTGGGACTGAAGGTACACCAGCCGGCTCAGACCACTTGCCTTTTTGTTTCCTGCTCCTGCGACTGGAATCGCGGTCAGTGAGACCTTCTGTCTCCTTCAGGAAGCAGCTCCCAGGCCAACTGCTCCCTGTCGTCTTCTCTCCTCCTCCCGGCCCCCAGGAGTTCTTGGCTTCCGAACCCCGGGTGTGTCCCAGTCTCTGGGCACTTACCACGCCCTGCTGGGTAGTGCTGCATGCACATCGTCCTGCATGCACACCGTCCTGCAGAAGCAGGGCCTGGGACTCCTCCAGTGCCCACAGCAGGTGCTTGCCGGGAACAGGAGCTCCATAAACGTTTGTTCAGTGAGTCAGGACGGCATTCTAATCCGACGCCCTGCTTTCTCACAATGACGCTCAAATCAGCCCGGGCGGGAAGCGTGCTCGCCTTGCGAACATCTCTTCTCGCCATTGGTCAAAATCAGAATAGGCACTTGGCGGATCGCGGCCGGAGCTGTCACATTGTTAAGACTCGAGGTTGGGAGTGACCCCACAGTTGACCGCCCGTGGCTGTCTAACCCACTGGCAACAGTACCCTCTGCCTGAGAGAACGATGTCTGAGCTTCGAGGCATGCGTTAGCCAGTCCTTTGAGCGTGCTCTCTGGCTTCTCAGGCCCTGAGCCCTGGGCCCATGTCTGTCTCTCCGACTCGGCCCCTCCCCTGGACCACTGGGCTTCGGGTCTTGGCACTTGTCCATGTCCTGCTTCCGTTCTCCTGCTCTTACCTGCCAGGGCACTTTGGACGCCAGCAACAGGGACCCCTCTGGCTGATGTCAGCATCAGGGGGTTTACTGGGACGTTGTGGCAGAGCTCACAGAACTGGAGGGAGTGCCGGAGAGCCAGCTCAGGGGGACCGGGGCTGGGGCAGCACACGGGTGGGGTGTGGCTCTCAGAAACAGGCACTGTGGAGGAAAGAACAGTCCTCAGGGGCTGCGTTACCGCTGCCACTGCCGGTGAATATGAGCGCCAACCTCTTTTAGTCTCTTGGCGGCCGTGCTCAGGATTCAAGCTCCAACAGAGTGTTCAACTGGGCCTGGAACATGCTTCTGCTTCGACGTCCACTGCCCTGCCTCCTGGCTGTTTTCTGGCTACCAGAACCACCCATCCCTCCGGACGCACGCAGCTCCACTAGGGGGTTCCCGAACTGCCTTCCCCTGAGGTGCCAGGCTGTTGCCTGATCCAGGTGACACGGCCCTCTGGGCCGTGACACCAGCAGCAGCAGGACAATTAGCCATGAAGGGAACTGCCCTCCTGTTGACCCCTCATCTTAGAAAGTAGACCATTTCCTTACTTAGCCAAGATCACGGGTCATTAGTGGCCGATACCATAATGCAAACTGGGATGCAATGAGTCACTTTAAATTTCACAAGCCTTATATTTCCTCGTGGCCCAAAAGGCGTAGGCCAGCTCCGAGCACTCAGGAGTGATTTGTTCTTGCGGGCTGAGTACCAACGTAAGGGCGATTTCTAATCGGCTAATTGTTCCGGCTTCCTTGCCCTCAGCCAAGGGATCTTTAGGCACCACAGACACGTTCAAATTGTTGATCCCGGGTTGTTACAATACCAGCATAAGCTTCCCGGGAAACAGGTCTGAGCAGAAGTCGTAAACACGGCGTTCTTAATTTCCACCCATCGGACTTGGCGGGTTTGCCTAATGCTAGCTTTCTCCCTAATGAAAGGCGAGGGAAATATCAGCTAGAAATGTCACAATCAGAGTGTTTGCCTAGTTTGCTATTTTTAAGCGCCGCAGGCTTTGCTGGAAATGAAGGATGTGCATCAGCCCGGGAAATGCTTCGGGTGGATGTAGACCAAGGCTCCGGTCTGCAAAGGTGCAATTGGGAGAGGACAAAGAGTGGGCATAAATAATGGATCGAGAGCGGCTCCGATGAGAGCCCATTCGTCCAGCAGCCTCAAAATGAAAACACGCCGCCGATGACTCATTGGATAATAGTAAATATGACGGGCTCATAAAACCGCTGGTTCCCACGGGGGCCGTTCAGCAGCCTTTGTCTGGTCTTGAGCTTGTTATGTTCGGAAGCTACCAATTTAAGCCTCCCTTCCCCCAGCAAAGACGTGGCTCTTGGCTGGAGAGTTATCTGGGTGATTTGCAAAGCCTGGATGGCACCGGGCGAGGTGGCCTGCCCGCCCCCCGCCCCCAGGCCAGGGGTGCTTCACTGCTCCCCCGCATGTGTTCTGGGCCGGGTGCCCGTTCAGTGCTGGGCCCCATGGAGACCTGGATGCTATATGGACTTCATTAAGGGGAAGGCAGAGACCTTGACCCCGGGGAGCGCGAAACTGAGAGGAGACATGGCCTTGACATAAAGTAAGGGTTCTGCCACCAACCTGGGAGATGAATAAAGAACATAAACTTGTCTTCCCTCTGCCACCCCTAGCACAGCAAGCTGGAGTACCGCTGATGATAACGGAAAGAACGTGCATCCTGCAGGCACATGCTCGCAATGGAAGGGGCTGTCTTCAAACTGAGGGGGGCCGTGCGGGCGGAAGAACCGGGCCGGTTCTCCGAGGTCTCAGGGGCTCCCTGAGGACCACAAGCAGAATGGGATGGGGGAAAATTTCCTCAACGCTGGCGCCCTCTGCAAACGGAACAGTGGCTAAAGCGTGGAAGGATATACTCATTCCTTCACTGATCCTTCTTCTTGGCGCCCGGGGCACGGGATAGGCGTCCGTTCGTGAGAAGAAAACAGGGGGCTAAGGGCTGGCTTCTCTTCACAGGTTGGCTTGATAGCCTCAGAGGCAGGTTCCTAACTCAAACTCTTCACGCGTGGCTCAGTCGGCTAAGCGTTTCGGCTCGGGTCACCATCTCCCGGTTCGTGAGTTTGAGCCCCACACCGGGCTCTGTGCTGACAGGGCGGAGCCTGCTGGGGATTCTCCCCCGCTTCCTCTCTCTCTGTTCCTCCCCCACTTGTGTTCTCTCTCTCTCTCTCTCTCTCAAAAGAAATCAATACATAAAGAAGGAGAAGGAGAAGGAGAAGAAGAAACTAGTCCCAGCTCTGTTGCCAATCTACACATGCAAAGCTGTGGAGGGGGGGACATTAGAACACATCGCGTTTATGCTGTCTTCCAAGCATCAGGCTAGGTACTTTGCATAACGTCTCTGGACTAGAAGCTAGGGCTTCAGCGGCTGCGTGACCCTGGACAAGTCACTTACCCTCTCTGGCCTCCGGAACCGAAGGGAAATAGCACCTCCCCTGACACATCCACGGGGCTAGGCAAAATGGATGAATCAATCAGTTAACTAAGTAATTCATGTACCCATCCAACAAACACTCCCCCGTGGTGCCTTGATTCCCGGCACCGTGTTAAGCGTTGGGGGAAAGAGACCGTTGGGACCAGGCTTGCCCTTGAGTGGCTCGCGGCCTCCTCTGGAGGGCCAGTGTGCAAATATGATGGCGTTGGTGTGTGATGTCCATCCAAGTGGAGTGAGACGCGAGAGCAGGGAGTCGGGGCAGGAGAATAAGAGATGCGCCAGGGCCTTCCGTGGCTGGGGGCAGTAAGAGAGAAGCATCAACCCACACATATTATTGCTGTCATAAGCACAGACTAGCAGAACGCCACAGACCCTGTCCACGGGAGGAGTACCTCCAGAGATCTGTGCAAAGCCACCGAGCCACAAACATCCGGGCTCTTTTCCTTCCAAAAGGAAGCAAAGTCTCCATCCCTTTCTAATAGCCTTTGCACCTGCTGAGAAGACCGCAGGGAACGGGAGCTGAGAGGGGCCCCAAGCCAGACTCTTGCTCATGCCCGCTTGCTGGCCTCCTTCCCCCACCGCAGGGTCACAGAGCCTGGGATGTCGGTGGGTGACTCAGCGAAGCCGCCGCCGATTACAGACCTCGGGATTCAGGGTTGCCAGCCGACAACTAAAATCCAAAAGAGCAAATCTGCAAACGACCAGGGTCAGTGATCGTTTTTTTTTTTTTTTTAAATGTTTATTTATTTAATTTGAGAGAGAGAGAGAGAGAGCCGGGGAGACGGAAAGAGAGGGAGAGAGAGGGAAAATTTCCAAGCAGGTTCAGCGCTGTCAGCGCGGAGCCCCATGCGGGGCTCGATCTCATGAACCTGAGTCGAAGCCGAGAGCCGGACGCTCAACCGAATGTGCCACCCAGGCGCCCCACGGGGGTCAGTTCTCTTTAAGGATGCGCCTGCCTGTGGGACGCAGAGCGTCTGTGCTGTAAGTGACTCGGGGGCGGGAAGGAGAGGAGAATCTTCTTTTCATCTGGCGCTTGCCCTTAGAATCTTACACGTCGCGAATACTTGGGAGCTACTGACGACGTCGCATTGAGCAATTGCTTGCTTTTGCTTTGCACACACTTAACGGGATAACTTGGATGACATTATGGGACCCCAGAGGGAACCGCAGTCTCTTCAGTCCTCGGTGCGCTCACCTGTAGGACGAACGTAACATCGGGGCAAATCTCGCGGGTAAGGAATGAATGGAGACGCAGCTAGGAAGGGCTCAGTGAATGGTTACGGTGGCGACAGCTGACTACTGTCTCCATCTTCCCCTTTACCGCCACCATCACCGCCACCGTGATTCCTGACTCCTGCAGGCCGGGGCTAGCGGGAAGGGGGTCTGGGGCCTCATCGGCTCCTGGACTCGCCCCAGCACAGGGACGGGGTGGGGGTGGGGTGGGTGGGTGTGGTTACCACTGTGCTTTTCTCCAGCTCTGTGCTTGGCAAGCTGGAGTGTGGAGCAGAACCGATAAGAGTCCGTGTGAAATCCCCGCCGATCGCTGGCCCCACCCACAGAGTCTCGGGTGCAGCAGGTCCAGGGATGGGGCCTGGGAATCGGCATTGCTGGTGAGTCCTCAGGATTCCCCTTTGAGAACCAGGCCCCTCCCCCCCAGGGCCCTGTCCAGGCGTGTTCAAGAATCAGCACTCTGATTCTTTCAAAGGCGGCTGTTCTTACGGATACGTCCAGGCCGCTCACCGCCGTGGATTCAATCACTTCTGAAATGTTTCTTCTTTTCTGTGTGAGATCACTCACCTAAATGCCTGAGCCTCCCCCGAGCTTTCCTGAAACAAAGCAAGGGGAGCCCAGGTTTCTCGGGTTGTAAGCCCCATGCGGGCGGGCACCGGTGTCCTCTGTTCCCCGTTGTCCTTCTGGGGCTTAGGATGTTTTCTCAAGTGAAATGGATAAATCCAGAGAGGCAGGTGCCCCCACCAGAAGGGTTTGCTCATTTGCCCCCATCTCTGATGCCAGAGGAGGTCTAATAAAGGCACTGGGTCGTGAGTTACTCCTCCTCCCTTACTTGGTCCCCACCGGACAGCCCAGGACTTGAAAGCTGTCCTTAACGTGTAACAAACTGGAAATATCAGCAGCTAGTTAGACCGGCAGCTAGTTAGATCGGGAGCTAGTTAGCCTGGGTGTCCAGGCTCCCACAGCGGGCCCCACCATGACCATCACCCAGCATCGCCTCCCTTGGGGAGCCTTCCCTGAATGCCCCCTCCCCTGTTGAGGTTGGTGCTTTTTCTCGGTGATGTAGCAAGAGCCCGTGCATTTCACTTATCCGTGGTTTTATAAATGTTATCCTTCCCCGTTTCAGAGTCTCCTCCCCACACCTCGACCGAGAGGTTTTCAGGATACGAACTGTGCTTTCTTGGCATTTGATGATCGTTGGTTGAGCGAAAGTGGGACCATCTGAGGTTACCTGCCCAGTAAGCCTGTACTGAGCAAATTCTGCTAAGGGTCTCATTATAGGTCCCTGCCTGCATCACTCCCGTCCCTCCTGGGTCCCTGCAGGTGGCTCCTGCGCGCGAGGGCAGAAGAGGGCACTCCTTCCGTAACTCAAGACCCTCCCGATTCCTCCAACCCCACAGGGAAGCTTTGCCCCACTTGCTGACTCTGGCTCCCGCCCCAGAACCCCACCTGTCCCTGGCTGGAAGCGGGGAGATCTTGAAGGAACCCTCCATGGTAACTGGGGCCTGCCCTGACCCGTGTCTGGGACTTACCGTGATGGAAAGCGACGGCCCAGAATGTACCTCAGCTCCTCACTCCTACCGTGTCTCTCTGAGCCTTAGCTTCTCTTCTGTAAAATGGGAATAATAGTGCCAGCTTCATAGGATCGGTGTTAGGATTAAATGAGATATTTGTAAAGTGTTGGGAATACGGCCCGGCACATGAGGCGTGCTCAATGAGCATTAGCTACGATGATGGCAATGGTGATGGTGAATAAAATGCAGATCATGAAGACAAGGACTTTGTGTCACTCCCTCGTGCCTCGCCAACCTGTCTGGTTTTTACGTTCCTCTGAAGCAGACCCGCCTGGCTCCTGGGACCCTCCCGGCATGGACCAGCGTTCTGCCCGGGGCCCCGCCACCTGCTGAGTTTATTTGTCTTGGGATAAACTGTGTCCTTACCGGCCCTTACCTCTTCCAAGAGACCGTCACGCAGAACCCTGACCACCAGCCATGCTGGAAGGCCGACTGCCCGATTCTGGTTTATTACGTAATATTGATGTTCAGAATAGACACCGGGCGATGGATCCACCCTCAGGACTTTCTGGGTCCATCTGGGCTCCCTTTTCTTTCCACTGTGTCAGGAGAACCGGAGTACCCAGCGGAAAGGCAAACCCTCGATCTTGCTTTTACACACCTCGCCCCGCAGCCCCTACCGCGTTGGTTCAAGGACGGCTTGGGGGCAGCCAAGTATACCATATATTATGGGGCTCGGTTTGGGGAGCCGAGAAATAAATTGTTACTGTTATGGATGAGGCAATTATCGCCAGTCTATTTTTAATCTCCTCTTCCTTTGCAAATAACCGAGGCTGTCTTTTCAGAAGAGGAAACATCCAGGCTTTGAAACGAGGAAAGGTGCAAACAGTTCTTCTGACTGAAAATGCGAGCTGAGCAACCGCTAATTTTTTTTGAAGCTTCATGAACGGCATTAACCTGCATTAAGACCTTTGAAGCCTCTTTAAGACTGTTCAATTCGCTTTCTTTTATCTCTTCTCTTCCGGGAGTGTGGAGTCACTTTGACCCTTGTCTTCATCTCTCCTTTGATGACAACTTTGGGCTGAATTTGTGTTTGGGAATTGAAATGCCAATTTGCCGTGATGCACCTACCCCCCTCCCGCCCCCCCCCCTACCCGGCGCGATGAGCCGCGGCTCTGTTGGGGTGGCCGGAACCAGACTACTACCGAGGCCGCCCATCACCGCCCACGGCACCCTCTCAGCCCCTCCTAAGTCCCAGGGTGGTTGGGGAAACACGGTTTTCTTGGCTTCTGTTGGTTCCGGGCCCTGGAGAAAGCTTTACAAGGCGCTCAACATCGTGCCTGTCCATGGTAAACCTTCAGCCCGTCGTAGACAAGGTCGTTTTTGAAAATTTCACAAGGGGTTTCTTTCTGGTCTCTGAACACTGTTCTCCTCTGTCCTTTGCCACAGTGCCTTGATGTTGGGGAGAAGGCTGTGGAAATTTTCAGGGAAAGAAAGACATAAAAGGATATTGTTTCCTCATTAAGTTAAACATAGAATTATTGTATGACTCAGCATTTCCACTCCTGGCACATGTCCTGAAGAATTGAAAGCAAGCGTCCAGACTAAACCTGTATGTGAGTTTCGGCGCAGCGTTAGTCATAATAGCCTAAAGGTGGAAACGATCCAAACGTCCATCAGCAGACGAGCGGATAAACAGACTGTGGTATGTCCATACGATGGAATATTATTCGGCCGGGAAAAGGAATAAAGTAGTGACTGCAAGTCACTAAAGTATGCTACAACGGGGATAGATCTCCAAGACGTTATTCTCAGTGACAGAAGCCAGGCATGGAAGGCCCCGTATTGTACGATTCCATTTATTCGAAGTGTCCAGAGTCAGCAAATCCCTAGAGACTGAGAGTAGATTAGTGATTGCCAGGTTGGGGTGGGAGAAGGGGGAAACGGGAAGTAACAGCTTAACGGGTGCAGGATTTCCTTTTGGGGTGACGGAAACGTTCTGGGCAGCTGGCTAGATAGCGGTGATGGTCGCTCGACACTGGAAAGTGCTAGATGTTAATAATGATCAACTTGGTTGTGTGCATTCTGCCCCAAAAGTAATAATGAAGAGAAAAGCTCTATTGGCTTCTCTAAAGGGAAATAATATCGGAGATCATATCGACATCAGGCCTAGAGCGATGGGCGGTGGGGCGATTACACGGAAGGGTGGAAAGGTAGGAAAAGAACGGCCTCTGCAGTCGGACAGACCAGGGTGAGCTGGTCAACTCTGCTCCTTCCGAGCCGGGTGCACTGGGCCTGCTAGGCCTGGCCTCGGGAGCCTGGCCTCAGTTTCCGTATCTGTAAGATAGGAACACGAATGCCTACCTCCACGCGGTTCTGGGGAATATGCAGAGAGATGCCAGCATTAATTTTCCTAGCACACACAGGCGCCCAGTGGGAAAATTGCCCACCTTCCTTTCCGTATCAACGGAGGGTATCTGCATCGCAAACAACAGAAACCAGTCTTGGCGGACTTAAGCAAAATAAGAAATTTCCTTGGTGAACTTCCGCCTTGGGGAGGGCGGGAGCCAGGCTGCTCCTGGGCTCTGCAGTCTCCCCCTGGCAGGCCTTGGCTCTGCCCGACCATCCCCTGACCGCCCTGTGTCTCCCAGGTTCCTTTTCTTTTCTTTTTTTTTTTTTTTTGATTTTTTTTTTCAATGTTTTTTATTTATTTTTGGGACAGAGAGAGACAGAGCATGAACGGGGGAGGGGCGGAGAGAGAGGGAGACACAGAATCGGAAGCAGGCTCCAGGCTCCGGGCCATCAGCCCAGAGCCTGACGCGGGGCTCGAACTCACGGACCGCGAGATCGTGACCTCCCAGGTTCCTTTTCAATCTACCAGGGGAGAGAGTCAGATCGGCCAAGCTCAGGGGCTTGGAGGCCAGCGTGGGGCAGGGGATAAGAAGAAACACACAGACAAGGGGGCAGCAGGCCTACACACAGCCTGGCTTCCCCGTGGCTGGCCTCACCTCCCGGTCCTGTCTTCTAACTGCAAGGTGCAGCCTCAAGCCTCTTTACTGCTCCGCCCCTCTGCTTACCAGGATCTCCTTTCACTTTTTGCTACACTGTGAGGATGACAGAACTCATGCCCGGTTCTTTGTAATTTTTTTTACTTATTTTTTAATTTACCTCCAAGTTAGCATACGGTGCCGCAATGATTTCAGGAGTAGATTCCTTAGTGCCCCTTCCCCATTTAGCCCATCCCCCCTCCCACCACCCCTCCAGCAACCTTCTGTTTGTTCTCCATATTTAAGAGTCTCATGTCTTGTCCCCTTCCCTGTTTTTATATTGTTTTGGTTTTCCCTTCCCTTATGTTCATCTGTTTTGTCTCCTAAAGTCCTCATATGAGTGAAGTCATCTGATTTTTGTCTTTCTCTGACTAATTTCACTTGGCATAATACCCTCCAGTTCCATCCACGTAGTTGCAAATGGCAAGATTTCATTCTTTTTTGATAGCTGAGTCATACTCCATTGTGTATATGTACCACATCTTCTTTATCCATTCATCCATCGACAGACATTTGGGCTCTTTCCATACTTTGGCTATTGTCAATAGTGCTGCTATAAACATTGGGGTGCACGTGTCCCTTCGAAACAGCACACCTGTGTCCCTTGGATAAATCCTAGTAGTGCAATTGCTGGGTCGTAGGCTAGTTCTATTTTTAGTTTTTTGAGGAACCTCCATACTGTTTCCCAGAGTGGCTGCACCAGGTTGCATTCCCACCAGCAGTGCAAAAAGGGATCCTCTTTCTCTGCATCCTCGCCAACATCTGTTGTCGCCTGAGTTGTTGATGTTAGCCATTCTGACAGGCGTGAGGGGATATCTCATGGTGGTTTTGATTTGTATTTTCCTGATGATGAGTGATGTAGAGCATTTTTCCGCGTGTCGGTTGGCTACCTGGATGTCTTCTTTGGAGAAGTGTCTATTCAACTCATGCTCAATTCTGATTTCACCTCTTCCTTGAAGCCTTCCCTGATTAGCCCCAACCCAACTAAGTGTTCTCTTTCTCCCCTGTTTCTTTCCCTGTGTCATGCACATGACGCTGAGCACAGAATGCCAACTGATACCCCTAGTGTCGCTCAATTTCTCAAAGTGTGTGTGTGTGTGTGTGTGTGTGTGTGTGTGTGTTCTCTGCAGCCAGGCTGTGTGGGCTCCTCCTTCAGGTGCATCTCTGCAGGGCCAGCATAGCACTCAGTGGTATAAAGGAGAGATTAGGGGTCCAGGGTGACTGCAGGGGACAGAGGAACCCCCTCAGGGCACAGGAACGCGCTTCCTCAATGGAAAAGGATCCTGTTGTCCAGTGGGACCCCATCCATCTTGGGAAGGGTCACATAAAGAGGGCAGTCCTGCAGAGCTGAGGCCTCAGGCCCTTACAGGTATATTTGTAGGAAGACTGAAAGAGCCTCAGGGCAAAGATGTCACCCTAAGGGAAAGAGGAGGGAAGTACACAGACGTGACCCTGCTCAGAAGAGGGACGAATCTGAGTGTACCTCACGCTGTCCACTGCTCAGTCTCACAGAAGGAAAAGCCACGCCTCCGGCCCACGGGCTTGAGGGTCCCCATCGCGGAGCTAAGACTTCCGTGAAGCAACAACTCAAGTGCATTTGAATCCTGCCGTGCCCCTTACTGACTGTGTGCCTGACAGCAAGCCCCTTAACCTCAGTTTTGTACTCAGCAAAATGGGCGCCAAGAAAAAAACCCCTTATTTTGCCGGGCTGTTGAGAAGATTAAAGGTGACGAATTCGGGGCAGCTCACACCCTGTGGCCTATCGTTGCTCAGGAAATAGAAGCGATTTTAAGACCTAAGAACTGGGGGGTGTGGTTCTGGAGGTTGGAGGGGTTGGGAGGGGACCGTGAGTGACTGAGGAGACCTTGGGGAGTCCTGTGTCCGGGCCCCAGGCACCCTGCCTGGCAGCGAGCTTTGGTGGCTCCCCTGGGCACGGTGAACACATCTCCGGAGACAGGGCCACACTATGAAAACCGCCCAGTCTGAGGGATGGTGTGGAGATGCATTTAGACAAAGCGGCCTCCCCCTGCCTGTGGCCTGGCCGGTGTGCCCAGGCAGTGCACTGAGGCAGGTGAGCCAGGAAAGGCGGACCTTCCGGGCAAGAGGCCCGCTCCTGTTCACTCCCATTTTCACTACGAACCGTTTGTTTTCTCCTTTCTGAACCGAGGAAGGGTAACGACCCGTGGTCTCTGGGATGGCTGTGGAGGGGAAATCTTCTTCTCACCCACCCACCAAAGGCAGAGTGCCAGGGAAGCAAACCCACGGGAGAAGCATAGCCTCTCTTCCTGGAAGGCCAATTTCCCTGGACGATTTTAATATTAAATCAAACGTGTCAGAAAGCAAAAGTTCCCATACGTTTTTAAAATGAAAATCTGGAGGCCTCTCACCATCAGAAGGGGCCCTTCTGTTACCCGGAGGCCCATTTGAGACTTGCTTTGGCAGGAAAAGTCTGGGTGACTCTGGGTTAGATGTGGGGCCACTGGGATAGAAACCCCAAGTAGAGACTTCGTTGCAGCTGGAGGCCACCCTCGGGGCAGAGCTGTGCCATCGGTGGGCCTGGAGGGCCCTGACGTCCCCCTGGAATAGTGAGAAGTAGGGCACACAGGCGTGGCCTGTGACCGTGGCTCCCTGGCGACGCTGACTCACGGGACACAGGAAGTGGCGAGAGACGCCGCTCTCACCGCTCAGGGCGGAAGTAGAAGCCATTTCCGGCATGGTCAGCCTACACGTTCTTTTGCTTCCATAAAAGCCTGGGCTGCCTTCAAGGGCTTGGTGGGGCCAGTCTAGGCTTTGCCTATTGGCTGGTGGCTTTGAGTAAATCCTTTAACTGTTTTAGGTCTTAGCGTTCTCATCTTTAAGATGGGACTCATTAATAATACTCTCCTTAAAGTACTGTTCGGAGTATTTGGTGAGGCGGTTAAGTATCAGAGCGCTTAGTGTGGTGCCTAGAAGGTGACAAACGCTCGATAAATGTTGATTATTATTAACAAAACGAACACAGCTACCAAAACTGTTAAGAGGCAGCCGGGGGACTGTAGACTGAATCTTAGAAATCCCCTCCTGCAATACTTAAGAAAATGAATTTAAAAACTGTAAACTCCAATAAGCAAGCGATCAACCACAGCAACCCCGTGAGGAAAGGCGTGCCCAGTCCTGTAAGCGTGAACACTGATGGCCAAGAAAAGAAATAGAAGGCTCTGGAATGGAGTGATGTACCCAGTGAGGATTCTTTTAAGTAGATAAAAAGTCTGGAGGTTTTTTTCTTTTTTTTTTTTTTTTTTTCTCCAGAAGACTCCTAAGTCTGTAGAAATGCAAAATGACTTGATTCCCCTCCCTCTTTCCTCTTCTGTCTCTGGAGAGTGGGAAGGCTGTAAGGGAGGTGTGAAATGGGAGACAGTGGACAGTAAGGCCACCCGCTCTAACACCAAGTAAGGCTTCAGAGCTTCACTCCCAGTTAGGGGGAAGATGCTTCCCTCAGGATCTTCCCCACGGCGATAAAGTACATCCTCAAAGCAGGTGGGGTGAACCCTGGCACAGGCCATTTGACAAGCTTTCAACGAGAAAGTAGAGTCAGCCCAGTTACTCTTTTTTTTTGTTTTTAAATTTTTAAAAATGTTTATTTCTTTTTGTAGGAGAGAGAGATAGAGTGTGCGCGGGGGAGGGGCAGAGAGAGAGGGAGACACAGAATCTGAAACGGGCTTAAGGCTCTGACCTATCAGCACAGAGCCCGACGTGGGGCTCGAACTCACAAACCACGAGATCATGACCTGAGCCGAAGTCAGATGCTTAACCGACTGAGCCACCCAGGCGCCCCCGGCCCAGTCACTCTAACCAAGAGCGCCTAATGCCTTAGCCGAGCGCCTCCACACCCCGTACCCTTCCCAATCCCTCAGGCTGAAGGAAAGTGGACAGAAACGCTTTACCCAGGCCTCAGTCGGGAGTTCAGAGCTCAAACTGGTCTTAGGTGTGCAAAAGAGTCGAGAAACACCCTCGCTGCATGCGTGCAAACAGGAAGTCCGGAACTATTTAAACAAAAGGAAAATAAACAGAAACCACAGGGCAACTACACCAACGTGCTACAGCCGAAAGAAGAAAGGACCCAACCTGGAAGAAAAGACACTCACAGAGCAGAAGGAGATTGATTCTTTGCTACCGCCTCATGTAAGAACAACCTCATACGTGCATAAATCCTAAGTCTAAAGTTCCAAGGGAGGTTACAAGAGCTAAAAAAGTAAACCGAGGGCTTGAAAGCTTCACGCACGCTAAATAAATTAGAAAGAGCCAAGAAGGAATTGATAGCGTTGAACGTAGATGACATCGACATTACTGACACGGAGGAAAGTCAAAGGATTATGGCGATTAGACAGGAGGGACAAGATACCCGGATGAGACACAGATGCTCCAACACCTGAGCATAACAGGTGTTGCCCGAACTCAAGAGCCCAACAAAGGATATAGAAGATGTACTCAAAGAGGTGCCAGACAGGTTCCTTGAAACGAGGAAAGAAATAATCCTGCTGATCCAAAGGGCATACCACGTTCCAGGAAAATGTGATCAGAACTACTCTTTGCTGAACATACGTAGGCTATTGAGCTTCCAGGATAAAACAAAAACCAGAAAGTCTCCAAATCCCCCAATATCTTTGGATATCAAGAAAGCAAAAGCAAATCGCCAACGAGGGTTGGCGGGGGGGTTGCAAATCAGGCTTTCTCCATTGCAATCATCAATTCCCAAAGGTCGTAAAATCATGTCTCCAAAGCTCTGGGGTGATCTTAGAGTGTTGCCTAAAAATATTGCACGCAGGCTATCATTTGAGTATAAAGACTAGGTAGGGGCGCCTGGGGAGCTCAGTCAGTTGGGTGTCCGACTTCTGCTCAGGTCACGATCTCACATTTTGTGGGTTCGAGCCCCGCATCGGGCTCTATGCTGACAGCTTGGAGTCCTGGGGCCTGCTTTGGATTCTGTGTCTCCCCCTCTCTCTCTGCTCCTCCCGGCTTGTGCTCTGTCTCTCAAAAAAATAAATAAACATTAAAAAAAAAAGACTAAGCAGACGTATGTTTCCAAATGTAAAAGAACTTGTGAGCACATCATCCATGAGCCCGTGAGGGGGGCTGTACTTGGTAAAGGACAGCCAGCCAGCTAAGTTACGAGTTAAAGAGTTCAGGAATTAAGAAAAACCAATGGGGATCACAGAATCCACTTAAAAATAGAGTTTCCAACAACTGTGAGAGTTATAGCTATCAAATATGAATATTATAAATCTTATTAAAAGAATAATGTAACTAATAGATACGGAAAAATAAAACCTGTCTTTAGAGAGAGTGGGGGAAATCAGTTGGTACTGGTTTTTTTTTTTTTATTTTTTTTTTAACGTTTATTTATTTTTGAGACAGAGAGAGACAGAGCATGAACAGGGGAGGGTCAGAGAGAGAGGGAGACACAGAATCTGAAACAGGCTCCAGGCTCTGAGCGGTCAGCACAGAGCCCCATGCGGGGCTCGAACTCACCAACCATGAGATCATGACCTGAGCTGAAGTCAGATGCTTAACCGACAGAGCCACCCAGGTGCCCTGAACATATACATTTTTTGAAACAAAAATTATCCAGTGATTTTTTTTTTCCCCCTGTTAGTTGTGGTAAAGTAGAAAACCCTGAAAATAATTATGCCAAGGAGTTAACAGTGCTTTTAATTCTACATGTTGGGAATAGATGCTTTTCTTTTCCAGCTAGTATTTTTTTCGGTATTTTTCAAATGTTTAAAAACAAAAGGTTCTAAATTTAATAAAGTGATTCCGATAAAGAAGCCGACTCGGGTATTTTGCAGAAGGCGTGCTTTGAAGGAAAGTAAATCACCCCAGTTCTGGGTGTGGACGGAGTCTGTGGAAGTGACAGGGACAGAACTGGCTAGCATCATGGGAACCACTGGAGGAGACTCAGAATTGAAAGTCTAACCTGTGAGCGACTGGATTCTTTGACGTAAAACATGACTATTTCAGCAAAGATTGGCATGGATAATGGGTGGGTAGATAGATTAGATGATAGATAGATAGATAGATAGATAGACAGACAGACTGAGGGAAGGAGCCAGATGATGACGGACAAAAGAATCTTGATTGGAACACTTCCTTCCTCCCTACACTGGACAAACGGCTTCTCAATTCTGCATGTATGTAATCAGGTATCTGTTAGGGACTGGATTTTCAAATAAAGTTGGAGATGAAAATCTGCCCCTGGGGGCCTGGACACGTTTGAGACAGTCTAGGAAGGAGATTGGAATTCACCTTTGGGGAGCTTTGGGAGTCAATCCTTTGTTGAGGCCTTTGGTCGGGGCAGCAAGAACCTGCCCGTGTTTCCCGAGGAATCTCTGACACACGAGTGAAGGGCACCCAGAGCTGAGGCTGCAGCCTGAGAGGTTCAGTGTCTCGTTTCGAATGTTCCTGGTAGGTCAGGAGAGCCCGGTCCCGTGGAGCCTAGGTGGGTACTTGCACCCTGCTTCTTCATCCAACACTTGCATCTACAAAACTCTTGTGCTGGGTCCTTGGTGTCCTCTTGTCTCTTGACACGCCCAGAGTTGAGACCGAACCGGGCCAGGTGAGGTGCGCAAGCTGCGTGCCCGTCGCCTCAGATGGGGGGGACCGGGCACGGGACTGGGCCTGGGCGGGAGCTGAGCCCAAGAGCCCTTGGGCTGAGCTGTTAGCACAGACCCCACCGTGGGGGCGAGGGCAGGCTTTGGACTATGAACTTGAAGACCAGCAACTTTTAAGGGCACCTGGGTGGCTCAGTCGGTTAAGGATCTGACTTCGGCTCGGGTCAAGATCTCACGGCTCGTGAGTTCTTCGGATTCCGTGTCTCCCTCTCTCTGCCTCTCTGCGCTCTGTCTCCCTCTCCTTCAAAAATAAATAAACATTAAAAAAAAAAAAAAAAGAAAAGACTAGCAACTTCCAGCCGCAGCTGTAAATTAATCTCCGTGTTGCACAAACATGATTCCTAAACCTTCAATAAAATTGTGTTGAAATACCAGCTCGCTCTTCGCCGAGTTTGAGGCTAGAGACACTGGCTGGCGTCCAGGGCTGAGATGGAACACTCGTGGAGATGTTGGGCGCAGTGGCCTGGAGAAGCAGATTATGGGAAGGTGGGCAGGCGTCCCCACGTCGAATGGCTGGGGAGCTGAGTCATAGGAAATAACCAGAGTGTCCTATGGACAGGCTCAGAAATCCTCGGAGGGGAATCCCAGGAAACACCAGCTCCCCCCTGCACTTGGGATGGGTGCTGGGGCTGCTGTTCTTGGGTTCTCAAAGGAAAGGTGACCCTTGCAACCCAGAGGGCTGGAGGCATGAGGGTTACATGTGAGGGTGCTCGGGCGGACTGTCCGTCTTTGCTCCCCAGGGGAGGCTCAGTCATCCTCTCCTGCTCACTTGGGGGTTGCTCTGAAACCCTGAATTTGAAGGCGCTCTGCCATGGCCAAAGGGAGGGCCATAAGCCAGTTGCAGCCGACTACAGGGGCGACCCCAGGAGCAGGGGGTGGTGTGGGTGCCTTTCTTTCTTTCCTTTTTTTTTTTTTTTTTTAATGTGCATTTATCTTTGAGAGACAGACAGAGCAGGGGAGGGACAGAGAGAGAGGGAGACACAGAATCCGAAACGGGCTCCAGGTTCCGAGCTGTCAGCACAGAGCCCGACGCGGGGCTTGAACTCACGAACCGTGAGATCATGACCTGAGCTGAAGGTGGGCGCTTAACAGACTGAGCCACTCAGGCGCCCCGAGAAGGTGCCTTTCCGCCTGGGATCCCACCTGCTCACAGAAGAGCCTGCAGGCTGTGGCCGCCCCATGGTTTGCGATCCCCCGTGCTGACTGGACAACCTTACTTTTCAGGCAGAGTATACAGGAGTGGATCCGGGAACCGTAATTTCCTGTTCCCCACTTTCCTTCACCCCTGCAACGAAGCTGGCGGAAAACGGACTTTTTTCTCTTTCGCACCCCAACACCTCCAATCACGTTTTGTGGTTGTTTTAAAATCAATTTTTATCTTGTTTCTGTCTTTTTTTTTTTTTTTCTAACATAACCAATATACGCTCACTGGAGAAACTCGATCCCTTTTAATTTGGGAGAGTGTGAGCTTGCAGAAGCCTATTAGGTATTACTTGGGAGCTGCTTTGCCTTCGCGTGGCCCCGACGAAGGGCCCCCTGCTCCTGCGTCCAGGAAAAGTCTTCACAGGCTGTGGGGACCCTGCGGTGGCCGACTTTCCCCTGGTGCCAGGAGAACGAAAGTGCGGCCACAGGGGGCGCTCGAGTCTCCGGGTGGCACTAGCAGGGGTAGTGGCCAGGCTTGGCAGGAAGAGGGCGCCGTGGAGCCAAGCGCCAAGCCCTTGAAACTCTGGGCAAATCACCCCTGCCCCTCCGGCCAGCCCCAGTTTGAAGGATGCACCTTGCACGACCCACCCGGTTGATTGCAAATCCTCTGCTTGGTCCAAGGCTGCCCCGCCAGCAAATTCCACCATACTCTTGAACCCATATTATGTGCAGGACCTTCAGGCACCTGGGGAAGGGCGCCTTAAAAACTTGATTGCACGGGGGTGCCTGGGTGGCGCAGTCGGTTAAGCATCCGACTTCAGCCAGGTCACGATCTCGCGGTCCGTGAGTTCGAGCCCCGCGTCGGGCTCTGGGATGATGGCTCAGAGCCTGGAGCCTGTTTCCGATTCTGTGTCTCCCTCTCTCTCTGCCCCTCGCCCGTTCATGCTCTGTCTCTCTCTGTCCCAAAAATAAATAAACGTTGAAAAAAAAAATTAAAAACTTGATCGCACGTAATCATCCTCATAGCCCCATGAGAAAGCTGGTAGAATTCCTCTTTTGCAGGAGGGCGGAAACCGAGACTTAGAAAGGATAAGGAAGTCGTCCGAGGTCAAGATCGTGCTGAGACTCCCCGCTCAGACCACTAACCCCCAAGCCCACGCCGGGAGCCGCTTCTCTGTGTTGCCCCAGAGCTGGGCTGAGAAGGCGCCTCACGTCTCATGAGGAGATGGGGAAGGTCTTGTCACAGCAGGAGGAGGTGTCAGCGGCTCGGGGACCGGCTGTCTCACGGGTGTCGCTCTGGTCTCTGCACAGGGCCATCGGGCCTGAGCAGGATGCAGAGGCTTAACCTCAGGTTGCATCTGACGGGGATGCTGGGGTGCAGTTCAACGTGGGGCCCGGGGGTTATGGCTGCTCGCCCTGGGGGTTCCCGGGTCTGAGCTGGGGACACTGGGGCTGTCGGCCCGCTGTTTGGAAATGGGGATGTGGGGTAGAGACGGGGGTGCCCTCCGGGGAATGGGAAAGCCAGGGCAGGTCAATCTAAGCTCCCCGTGATGCCCCATGGCCAGCGGAGCCAACGTCTTAGAAGTCCAGGCCGAAGGAACCAGGAACTTGTAGATGACTTTACCTGATATCTACCTGTCTTATGGATTAGGAAACTGAGGCTGTGGCTCATCTGAGGTGGCAAAACCAGGGAGGGGGTCGAGCTGAACTGGCTCCTGGCCCCTCCCCACACCCGTGGGCCCCACAAGGCCTTCCCTGCAACGACTCTGGGTTTTTTTTTTTCCCTGTCTTATTACAAACTAAATCCATCACCCTCCCCTCCACTCCTTCTAGGCCAAACCAGACGTTGCCTTTTGCTCATTCCTACTGCCAGGACTTTGCCAACACTGTCCCTTTCCCTGGCCCCGTGGTGGCTGCTCGTCTGTCCCGCTGGCTTGCCTATAGAAATCCTCCTCATCCTTTATAATGTGAGTCAAAAATCACCTCCTCCAGGAAGCCTCCCCTGGTCTCCCCACTGGAGACTCCCCAGCCGTCTCCCTTCCTCCTCTTTACCCTCGAACCCCTTGTTTGGGCTTTTCTCTAGGACCGCTTATCTGCTTTCTCTCTTTTTATCACAAAGGGCACGTCTTCCTTGGGACACCCGGGATGAGAAGCGTGAATACCGTAAGCCGCCCCCCCCTCCCCCACCATTTAGATTTAAGAAATCTAAGGCTCAAGGATGTTAGATGAAGAGGGAGTGGGGAAGCAGACCCAGGCCTTGGATTCCCACACCATGTGGACAGGAGCCAGCCTGCTTCCTCTGCAGAACCACCTCTGCTGTCTCCAGGAATGGATCCTCTGGAGTTGTGCAGTGCACAGCCTGTGCCACTGTATTCTTTGGCCTTGCCTTTGTGCCTGGCCCAGGGCCCCGAGTGAGGCAGATGCTCAATAAACGTGGGTGGACTCAGCAGAACCACAACTCAGAGGTAGCTTTCTTTTCTTTTCCTTCCCTCCCTGCTTCCTTCCTGAACCTGTTTCCCACCCCCCACCCCTTTTACTCTCTGCGTTTTCCACTGAATTTTTCATTGGGAAGAAGCACATTTAGAGATGTGAAGCACACACTTTGCAGGGCCTCCGCTTTGATGAATCTTTGATGCTGACGCTGGGGAGGCAGCTGCTGCCTCCGACTTGGAGAGAGGAGGGAGGGGGCGGGGAGGGGCCTCTAAAGGCATGATTCTCCCTCCCCTAACCCTCCCAGGGGGAGTTCAGACCTGCCACGTGCCTGGTGGGCCTGGCTGTGCTCTGTACTATGAACTCGTGTGTGCGCGTGTTGGGGGATGGGCGGGAGGAGACATGAGTGTGTGTACCTGTGAGTGGGAGTGGCCAGAATGACACTAGGGGCGGGGCGGCCGGTAGCGTGCTACCTTCGAAACCACCTGCTCTAACTTCAGCCCCTCCCCTGCCCCCCCCCCCCCACTTCCCTTGGCTTCTCTGAAGGCTTGGAAGTCCTACAGATTTCTAGCTGTGTGGCTTTGGAGGGTCATTTAACCTTTTTGAATCTAAGATCTTCAATAGTACATTGGAGAGGCTATATCCCTACCTCCCAAGGCCGTTGTGAGTAAATGAGGCGCGGCTCACACTACATGCTCAATAAATATCAACCCCCCTCCCCCTCTGCTCGGACCCACCTCCTGGAGCCTGGCCAGGCAGGTCTCTTCCATGTGAGTGCCATGCCGTGGGTCGGCTCTGCCTGGCGGGATGGCTACCTGGCTTTGGGCCGTCTGCACGAACAATAGAGGACAACCTATGTCCAGAGTGCTGTCCTCGGCATCTGAAGGCACGAGTTTGAGCTCTGACCTGACGCAGGGTGGTGCACGCGGCCCCTACATCCTCTTCTGGGGGAAATACCCTGCCTAAGTCACAGCTGGGTGCCCCGAGATGCCCGCCACAGGAGCCTGGCCGGAAGACGGAAGGGATGGTGGCAGAGGACGTTTGGGCAGAGGACATCTGGGAACACGGAACCTTTACCCCTGACCTGCCTCTTTGCATGGCCTCTGTTAGTCCTAGGACCATTACCAGGTGGGCAGAGCAGGGGCACTTGCTCTGGGGCCCTTCCCCTAGAGTTGGGCTCACACCATCTCCTGAGTCACCGTTTACTCAACCACACGGGCACGGACCCCGCCATTGGGTACCGGTGCGCGCGCCTCTGGCTGGGCCCTGTCTCTGCTACACTTCCTTTTCCCTGTTGCTTCTCTGTTGGCGGAGGTAGAGAACCGCTTGCCTCCCAAGGCCAGGTTGGGCAGGCCAGTCCCTCCATGCTCTCTGGAGTTTCTCCGGGGCCTCTTTGGACATTTCCAGTAGGAGACCTTTGGATGACGCTCTGGGCTCTGGCCATCAGCGTTACTCTGCTCCCCAGAATTTTCTCAGCAGGTGACTGCACTGTGCGAATGCCCCTGTGCGAGTTCGTCTGCCTTCATTTGCATACCACTCGGGGCCAGCTGGCCTGCAAGGTCCTTCGGACTCTGCTGGGACTGTGATGCTATGATTAATCTCCTGAATGCGTAATGGACCGTGGAGGCCCTTTTCCCAGGCAGGGATGTCAGGGAACTCCCTGACAAACCACCCCCCCCCCCCCCGCCGGCTCCTCTCTTTAACTGCCGTTGGGTCTGGTTTCATGAGCTGGGCAGCTGTCTGAGATTTCTCCCTCTGTTTGGGGTTGGCAAGACCCCTGAGAAGTAATCCCCACCACCTCTCCCCACTCCCCTCAATAGTGCTATTAGTCAGCCACACCTGAGTGTGAATTAGTTTAATCAGATTGCTTTCCCCATTAACATCCCCAAGGGAAGGGGCTTTTGATGGAAGTACAGCGGGTGGCCTGAATTACTCAGGCAGCCTGGGCAGGCTCTGCCTTTCAGAATTTCCCAGCTTTGTATCCGTCCGCACAAGCGGCCCAGTATAATGGGTGAGAGGCCTTGTTTGCGCAGACGAAAGGGAGGGCAACTCTGGGGAGGGCAGGTCTGGGCAACTCCAGGAGGGCCCCGGAAGGCTGGGAACTAAGGGTTCTCCCTCTGGGCCTTTGCTATCTGGGCGAGGCATAGATGGTCATTCCCTTCCTTCTGGTCTGTGCCTACTGCCCAGCCTGCTCTCCAAGCTGCCTTAAGACAGCAGGGTCAGAGCCTGGCGATGCAAACACCTGGCCACCAGCAGGGGTCACTGTTTCGGCATTCAAGGCCAAACTAGAGGGTCGCTTTTGGGTTTTAGGGGGAGGCTAGCAGCTAGAAAGTGAAGGGGCTGACCCTTTGTTAGGGTTGGAGGCGTTTGCCTCTGGCCAAGAACTCTTTGGCAGCCAAGCCTGCATTTGGCTTCCAAATCTGAGCCTTCCTAACAGAGGCGAGGGATCCCCTGAGCTCCCCTAGGGTGGAGGGTGCCTGGCCAAGCTCTGCAGCTCCCCAGATGCCCCCCGTGCTACAGGCAGAGGAACCCAGGGGTGCTGCTCACCTCTGCCACCGTCACATCCCGCAGCACGATGGCCCAGCCGGTCAGCACCTTGAGAAGGCAGCATGAGTGCAGTCAGAAGAGTGGGGGGGCCTGGGGCTGACTCACTGGGTAACACTGGGCAGCTCCTGGCCCTTCTTGAGGTCCTGTCTGTGTAGTGAGGGGTGGATAAGAGGTGCCCTGAGGAATGGCCTAACATCTTAGCTCCGCCTCTCCTTCCCCAAAGCGCAGCCCCACCCAGCTTCCGGGAGTGGCATTTGGGGAGAAGCTTCCAGGGGTCCCAAGGTATGTTTGGGTCCAGGGAGCAGGTTGAATGGGCATCTGCTTGTCCTGCCAGCTTCCTTCATCCCTGGCCGGAATCTTGCCTGGGAGAGAGCCTGTATTTGGCTTTCAGAGGACCCCTGTCCTCCTGGAAAGAAAGAAATAATACTTAAGTTGCATCATTAGCACTAGGATTGCTTAAAAGGAAGGACCCCAGGACACACACGGGACATTATGGGAGCCAGAGGGGGCCGGGGAGGGAAGGAAGGACAGCTAGAAGACAAATCTCTCCATCCTAATGTCTTTGCAGGTAGCACTTCATGGATATACAGTTTCTTACACAAACCGGATTCTACTGGAGCTCCCAGCAACTTCGTGGTGGGGGACTAGGGAGGGGTTCAAAGCCCCTCTGTGGCGTCACAGATGGGAACCCCGAAGCTCACAGTGACTTGACCCGATGCACGGAGCCAAGATCTGGCAGATTCAGGCCTCGTGGCTATAAGACACAGCGGTGCCCAGCGGCCCCAAGTGGACCTGGGGCGAGGTAGGAGAAGTCACACACACACACACACACACACACACACACACACACACACTTCTGTAGCTGCCTGGCCACGTCAGGGTCGGCCCTGCTCTGCCAGGGCTTCAGGGCTCCGGGGCCTGGGGCTTTTGGTCAACCCCACTCCCTAGCAAGTCAGGGCCCCTAGCAAGGTCACCAGCAAGTTGCGACCATGGTGGAAACTGACCCTGGTCTCCTGACTGTTCTTTCCATGTGACCCTGGGTTCATCTCTCTCCAGAAAGCTCTGCTAAAGATAACAGCTGCTGCTTTTCTGCTTTCCCCCACCCACACACGCGGAAACTTTCTTTTATACTCCCTCTCGGTCCTGTGCTTGCACTCCCCTCTCTCTGTTCTCTGACTTCCCACTTAACTGCTTGCTTCACCACGTGGACAGGCGTCTGTCCACCCATCCATCCGTCTGGGCACTCCTTCACGGGACAAGCGTTTGCGGGCTTCTCCAAGCACCAGGCTCCGTCCAGGACCAGGCACGCCCGGTCCCCGCCCTGTAGAAAAGGGACAGAGGCTTCAGATGGATAATTCCGCCCACATATGATGAGGGTTAGGATCCGTACCATGAGGGCAAAGCACAGGGCACCAGGAGAGAGTAGAATGAAGTCATAGCCCGGGCTGGGCAAATCAGGGAATCTTCCTGCAGGAGGTGACCCCCTCCTTAAGGCTACCAGCAACTCGAGGTCAGGAACCTCAAGATCTACCCCCTCCCCTGCCCCAGTGTCCTCTTAGCACAGAGCCCAGCAGGGTCCCCAGGGGTGCTCTGTGAATCCCCGGGAGGCCGAGCGGGGTTGTGGAATGAGCACATCTGTTAGCCGCTGCCGGGGGCCGCTGCAACGGACTTGAAACTTACTCTCCTGAGCCTCAGCCTCCTCATCTGTAAACTGACGACGTAAACGGCCCGCCCCAAAGGGTAGAAAGTGGTGACAACTAAATGACGCTGAGAATCGGTATCCCAAGCCTTCCAGCTTTTTCCTCGCTCTGGTTTCTTTCTTTCTCACCGTGTGAGCACCGCGTGTAGACAGACACTGACACGACATGCCCGGTAGGAGGGGGCCGTTGCTGCCGGAAGGAGCCCTGGTTTGGGCCTCAGAAGACCAGGGCCCCAGCAGCTGCGTGGACGTGGACCAATTGCTTGCTTTGGACCTTATTTTCCTCATCTGTAACATGGGCCTGCCTCGCTCCCACATGGTGGAGGTGCCAGGTGCCAGCGCCTGTCCTGACTGAGCATTGAGACCTCTCCTCTGGTTCTTCTGCCCAGAGAAGAGCGCTGGGCGGCCTCGGTAGGAGGCTGAGGGTCCGGCAGGTGCGCGGGCGGGACGAAGGCCGGGCCAGCCCTCTGTTGGCATCCGGCCTGGCCCCCCAGCCCCGGCCGTTGGCCGCGTGAGGCCCGAGGCTCCTGTGGTGCGGGCTTCAATTGGAATCAGCAAGCAGCGCTTGGATGGAGGGGGTGCTGCCGAGGAGGGAGGGCCCAGCTGGTTTCCAGATGCAGGCATGACTGCCGCACGGGGGGACCCAGGGGGGCTCATTACTGGCTCTGCCTCCACCGCTCCCTGCTCCCGACCCGGGAAGCGCTATCCTTCCTGCGGGGCCATCAAATATTCAGAGCAGAAGATGGGGCACCTGCCAGGCAAGGGGAAGCGGCCCCTCCTGGCCTCCCGGTGAGCCAGCCCTTCAGGAGGCCGATGTGCGTGCCAGCGGGCGGGGGCCCCGGAAACCTATACCCGCCGCCTTTTATCCTGCCCCTGCCCCTCGCTTACCGGGTTCTCTTCTCTTCCCTTCCCATCTCTGTGGCTCTCTCTTTCCCTTCCTTCACTCAGCAGCTTAACTGACCGCCTCCCCCTTACTCCGCCCGGGGTGTAAGGCGCACGCCCAGGGTGGTAGGTCGAGAGAGCCGGTTCTGCTCAAGTGACAGTACCCCTGGGGCCCCGGCGTAGAAAACAAACCAGAGAGAGCTGCACCATTGTGGCCTTGCCCTCCCGGGCCCGTGGATGGGTGTGGACGGGCCCCCGGACCGTGCGGTTTGAAATCCACAGCTCTGGTCCCTGCCCCTTGTATCATACAAAGGAGAACCAGGCCCAGCGTGCAGAGGGGTTCGCCCCAGGTGACTCCGTGGGCTGATGGCAGGGTGGGGACTGGATGTCCAAGCTCTTCTCTTCCTGGATGACTTGGGTCCCTTCCAGGGTGGCCGTAACCTCTCATGGAGAGCCCCCCCACCCCCCGGGATTCCGCACAGAGGCCGGAGTCTTTCCCCCTCCACAAGCTACGCTTGTGCTGGGGCATCTCGTGTGCTCTCCGAAGGTGAGGCGAGGCCAAGGGATGACAGAGGGTGTAGGTGGCATCCAGGTGAAGTGGCTACTGGGGACAGAGCAGCTGCGACCGGGGAGAAGTCCCCGGAAGGTACGCTGACAGCAACCAGGGATCTTGGGGGAGGAAGGGGAGGGGCAGGCCAACCTCTTCTCCTTGACCAGAAGGGTTAACAGTCGCTTCTCCGCCTTTTGGCTAAGATCAAGTGCGGAAGGGCTAACACAAACAATAAGAGATCCCACACAGTGATTTCAAACAATATCTCGGGCACACTCATTCTTATCCACTCCATCCCACCACAACTAAGGAGGTAGTTTTATTGTCCTTATTTGCCTGAAAAGGAAACTGAGGTTCGGAGAGGTTAAGTGACGCGCTCGAGGTCATACAGCCAGTGGCAGAGCTGGGATCTAAAACCAGTCTGGCTCCAGAGGCAGGCCCAACTGCCCCCCCCCCCCCCCCCCCGTGGTGACACGGGGCTGTGTGAGATCCCGGAGCAGATGATGTCCCCTCCCCCTGCCCACACCCCCAACCCCAGACATGCGGAGTCCTCATCCTGGTGACTCCGACTGGCCTGTCCAGGGGAGGGGAGGGGATCTTGGCAAAGGGGGTCTGCCTGACATGTAGCACCTGGGCATGCTTTCCGCTGAAGCCATCATCGCCCCCCTTCATCTGCTCTCCCTACCCCACCCCCCAAAACAAGGAATCATTTCTCGCAAGTTCCTGCAAAGAGCCGTTTGTTCGGACCTCAGAAGCCGCCTCTGCACAGGCAGAGTGTGTGAAATCCCAGACTCTGACGCACCTTGTCAGGACGTGCGGCCTGATGACTGGCCACAAGGGTGTTTAAAGCGGGCTGTGGGTGCCTCCGACGTGCGGGGGATCTCCAAGCATTCATACGCACGCTCCTGGCTTGTCTTTCTTGTACTGGGGGCTGCTACCTCCCCGTCTCCTGACAGAATTGCCCTCTGTGTGTCACTTTTCAAATCCTGGATGTTGCTGGAGCCCAGAGGTACGTTCTGGTGTGAGCCCGAGTGCAAGAGAATTCAAGATATTTTCGCCTCTTACTCCTGGCGTTGGGAAGGAAAAGGGAGCCCTCTTCTCCCGCAGGCCCGGAAGGGGTGGGCACCGGGTTTTTCCCGCCCGCGTGCCCACCGGAGAGGAGCAGCGAGTCTTTACCTCCAGCCTGGGTTCATTAACCCCAGGAACTTCGCGGTGGGAGAGAGAATTTCCTCATTTCATAAAAATGTAAACGAAGGTGCACAGGCATCCGGGTCCTACCTAGTTAGTTCCTCTCTCCTGCCCAGAGATAGTTAGTTATCTCTCTTCCTGGCAAGAGATAAGGCGCTGGAAGAAACCAGAAGCAGCTGATGTAGGAGGGGGAGCTGATTCATCCTGTTGAGGGACGTGTTACCTTACGGGGACCTCATGTGATTAACCAGCGTTGACTGAACACTGCCCATGTGCCACGGGCTGCATATGGTCCCCTAGAGATGCTGAACAGAGGACACCCTCCTCCCGAGGCCCGTTGGGTGGGTCCATCACTGGGAAGGTGACCGGGCTTGTCTTTGGACTGAGCCCAGTGCAAGCCTAGGACCTCAGGACCTCTCGGGGTCGGGGGGGGGTGGTGTCACAACTCAGAAAAGGCATGTTTCAGCCTTGAGGAAATTATGAGTCACCTAAGCACTGTGGACAGAAAAATCTCTGCTCTCTCCGGGGCCCGGCAGTGGCAGATGGGCCTAACCGAGGAAGATGCTGCTGGGAGGGGACATTCAGGCCGGCGGATGGCCAGTATTGGGAAGCTCTCAGGGCGAGAGGTGGGACACAGTCATAGAGGGGAAGGGAAGGAGACGTCGCGGGCCTTCTGCTGTATCACTGATTTCTCCCCACAGCCTCGTGAGGCACAGCTGCAGTTACTTCCGTCTTACAGGTGGGAGAAATAAAGCCCAGAGAGGCACGCTGTGCATCCAAAGTCACACAGCCAGTAACAAGACCCGACGCTTGTTGCTGGCCACGGCTGGTCGTACTGGATGTGCTTGCTAATGAAGCCACCAGTTAGCATCATCTCTTAGGGATCAGCATGGGAGAGCCGAGTCACAAGGCAACAATCTCTGGGTGGGCGAAAGCAGCCCCCACTTGGAGCTCCTAGGGAGAAGGCCGTGCTGCCGACTTCCGGAGGTCCCTCAAGGCCTTGGCGGTTCAGAATCTCTGAGGCAGGATTTGGGGCTGCATCTCAGACCATAGCACGTCTGTGCTCACATCCAACTGTCCCACCTGAGGGGCCCTGCCAGCCTTCCCCCTCCGCGCCCTTGGGGGGAGCTGGTGCCCGGTGCGTCCCCACCTCTGCTCTGGCCCCAACCCGGACCCGCACGCCCCTGGAGCCCAGATAGATAGACGGCCCCCCATGCCTTCAAGCCAGCCTGTACCGGGCCGGTTAAAATGTTTCCTTTTAAATCCACAAAAATGTACGATGAGCTAGACAGAGTATTATCAGTTCCGTAAGAGGCTTCTCCCCTCATGGAGCTCACAGTCTAGGGTGAGGGCGAGACAAATAACCAGGCAATCACAGTGGGACGAGTTGATGGATGGCAAAGTGAGGGTGCATTGATCCCAGCCTGAGGAATCGGAGAGGGCCTCCCCAGGGAAGAGGTATTTAAATTGAGTCCGAAGGAGGAACAGCCAGAATTAGGCCCCCCAGTGCCCTGTGTGGCAGCAGGAGAACCAGGGCACGCAATGACACTGAGCCACCAGAAGAGTTAGTGGCTGGGATGCCAGCCTGGGGATTTCTACAGCCATTGATGGCTTTGTATCAGAAATGTCACATTAAAGCCGGGCAATCCAGAGCTCCGCCCTGGTCTTCTGGAATTGGAGCCTGGAGGGTTGGGGGAGTCCAGGAAGCTGTGTTTTAAAGCAGTGGCTTGTTAGAGGCATCTGGGTGGCTCAGTCGGTTAAGTGTCCAGCGTCAGCTCAGGTCGTGATCTCGTGGTTCGTGGGTTCGAGCCCCGCATCGGGCTCTGTGCTGGCAGCTCAGAGCCTGGAGCCTGCTGCTTCAGATTCTGTGTCTCCCTCTCTCTCTGCCCCTCCCCCGCTCATGCTCTGTCTCTCTCTGTCTCTCACAAATGAATAAAATGTTAACAAAGATTTTTAAAGCAGTGGATTGTCCACAGCGCCCACTTTGATAACACTGGGTTAGAAGGGGGACGTGTTCCCCCTGGACCCAGCCCATGCCTGATACAATGGAAGCACTCAGTCGATAAGAGGCAAAGGAAGGAAAAAATAAAATCAAATAATAAAATAAAATAAATAATAGAATTTAATTAAAACAGAAAATGTATACTTTGCCTTCTTTCACTGTGAGTTTACAACCTCTCTGGAAAGATGAACCCCTCAGCCAGCCTGGGAGGCCACAGGGACTCTGTCCCCACGAGGCCCTGTTAAACACGGACTGCCCGGATCAGACAGGCAGGGCTGGGGGAAGTCCTGGGAGGAGGACTTGGACAGAAGTGAGGCAGGGGGACAGGACAAGCGAGCTCTCCATCACCCCATCAACCCCAGTTCAGCTACCATTTATCGAGTGCCTCCTGCGTGCCAGGCCGTGGGCTAGCTGCTGAGGACAGGAGAGAGAAATGGCCGTGGCCACCTGGGAAGCAACTTCTCCGGAGGGAAGACAGAGACGTTCATAAGGGCCTCCCCCTTGGTGTGTTACCGCGAGAGCAGGCATCAGGATGGAGACGTGGAATTAGACAAGCCGGCCTCCGATCACGGTTCCGTCACGGCCCAGCTGGGGGACCTGGGGCAAGTAGCTACCATCGCTCAGTGTTGGGTCCTCATCTGTCAAACGGGATCATCTTAGAACATGATGTAGAGTGTCTAAGGAGGTGGGGAGATGATGCATGTAATGCACTTGGCCCCGGGTCTGGGAATCCCTCCGCAACACTACTGTATTGATTCTAACGAGCGGAAGAGAAAGTGAGGAACCGGTCAAGGCAGGGATCTGGGGCAGCGCTGCGTAGACGAGTGTCGGGGGATGAAAATGAGTTCACCAGGCGGGTGAGGCTGGAGGGGCTTTGGAGACAGTGGGAACGCGATGAGGTACGAAGGCTGCCTGAAGCCCAGGCTAGAGCATCGTCTTCCGGAATGTGGTCAGAGAACCTTGACCGCGGGGGCCGTGGCTGCAGGTGAGCAGAATGGGAAGGGAGTGGGAGATGAAGCCCTGGTGTGTGTGTGGGGGGGGGGGTGGGTAATGTGATATGATGGAGCTAACGGGGATGGCTCCGGGTGCCGATCATGCTCCCACCTCCGATGCTGCCCCTGCTGCAGACATGGCTAATAGATCACAGAACTCTTCCTTGCTGAGCCAGGCTGTGACTCTGACATCATCAGTGAATGTTCCAGGCAGCCACTACCAGCCGACTGGCTCTCACCTGTAAGTTGAAGGCTATCTGCCATCCCCGAGAGAGGACTAGATCCTGGCCGGGCCAGAACCCGCTCGCACATCAC
Source organism: Herpailurus yagouaroundi (assembly GCF_014898765.1). Lineage (NCBI taxonomy): Eukaryota > Metazoa > Chordata > Mammalia > Carnivora > Felidae > Herpailurus > Herpailurus yagouaroundi. The sequence continues at coordinate 35,098,603 of NW_024412415.1, read as the reverse complement.
ATCCCTGCCCCTGGCTGGGAGCCTTATGAGGCCTTTCCTGTCTCTGCCACACTGTGGTTTGGGCTGCAGCGGACTGGGAAGCCGTGGCCTTCCCTTCTCTCAGGCCAGCCTCTTCTGGTGCCAGGTCCTGACCGCAGGTCTGGGAGGCAGCTGGGACAGCCCTGCCATTCGAGGTTTGGCTGGCCCCGGCTGTATGCACCCCACCCTCCTCACAGCGAGGGCCGTAGCACCCCTGGCCAGCGTTTGACTGCGTGGGTGGGCAGGTCTCTGTGCTGGACCCCGCTTGCTCTCCACCTGTATGCGGCAGCAGCTGAAGCCCAGGGCCGCCACCCCGGGCCCAGCGACAACGTTCAAAGCTTGCCCGAGATGCCTCCAGTTTGCGCAGAGCCTCACGATGCGTGTGTGAGGGAGGGATGCGGGCAGGGCGGGACTCGGTCCGAGAGGGGCCGCCGTAGCAGGGGCCAGGAATAGCCCAGACGACACCGCAGGGTACAGGCGTGCTTCATTTACGAAGCCCTGCGTTTGGAGAGGCAGGAGCAAGGAGTATAGGCTTGGTGGCCGGTTGGCCTGGAGTCAAAGCCTCGTTCCGCTGCTTACCAGCTCTACCACGTATCGTCTCTGTGCCTCTGTTTTCTCATCTGTAAAGTGGGGATAATAATAGAAATTCTTCATGGGTTGTAAGCATGGACCGAATGACTCGAAGGGGAGCGCCGGCCCTTAGGAACCACGATGTGAAGATTACATAGGGTATATTATGTATTTATAATACGTGTGTGTGTATATATATGTATTATAAATTATCAATATATGTATTATATATATATATACACACACACACGTATATATAATCCATTATAAGGAAAGAAGGACAGAATAGGTACACAAAGGGCATGTGAATAAGATGGAATGAATCTGGACATACCTTTGCAGGACGGAGAAGCGACAGAAAGGAGTCATGACCATAGTGAAAATGAATGCCTCCCTCCCAGCTATCAGGGGCTGGGACCCTCCTGCCCGTCGTGCCCCGCCACATTACCCCTGGACAATCCTTGCTTCTCCTCCACTGAAACGGGCCCCCCCTGCACCCCAAAGGCATGGAACCCCTGTGAATTCCCTCCAGGCTACTCCCTCCAGCCCAGTGGGATGGGAAATTAATCTCCCATAATCCTATATTGAATGTACAGGATTCCACTCCCTGGTGAGACAGTGAAATTAATCTGCCACTGATTTTTTGTTTGCCAACCTGGATTTCAGCATTTTTTTTTTAATGTTTATTTATTTTTGAGAGAGAGAGAGAGAGAGCGAGCATGAGTGGGGGAGGGCAGAGAGAGAGAGAGAGAGAGAGAGAGAGAGGGAGACACAGAACCCGAAGCAGGCTCCAGGCTCTGAGCTGTCAGCACAGAGCCCGACACAGGGCTTGAACTCACAAGTTGTGAGATCGGTCGCCCAACTGACTGAGCCACCCAGGCGCCCCGAGTTTCAGCATTTTCGACCCTGTTTTTCCGGTCATCTCCAGTCGAGGGAAACAAAGACCTAATCTCTTCTCCCGCTTTGTTGACTCTTTATCTTCCAAAAAATGAATCACACTGGAATTGCTCTACAGGTTCAGGAAGGAGGGCGAGAAGGAGGTTCCCTGTCTCTCCCAGAGGGCATGAGTTCCAGGCCGGACACCCCAGCCTCTCCCCAGCTTTCTGGGTGTGAGGGGATTAGGGGCCCCAGTGTCTGCTCGCTCAGGGGCTATACATCAGTCACACACAGGATGGCTAACAGCGCCACTCGGGGAGAGGGAGGCCCTGAAGCTCGAGCGCCAGGTTCTGATGTGACATGAAAACCTGGGTCTGCTCTGCAGGGGGTGTGTGTGCCCTTGGGTGGGGGATCAGGACTGGGCCCTGCCTGCCTGTCAGCCTCTATTCCCAGAGCCTAAGGCTCCAGCCACTCAGCCACTGCCCCTCCCTGAGCTTGGCGGGTTCTGATCTGCTCTCTCGGCTTGGCCTCTGTTGCCCCTGCCTTGAGCTCTCTGTGCCTCCGTGAAAAAGAAATAACATGAACCCCTACCACATGGATGGGAACCGAGAGGTAAATGAGACCCTCACCGGAAGGTGAAAAGTACGTGACATTCGCAAGTGCCCAATGTATATGGCAGCTAGTATTGTCGGCGACGGACTCAACTGGCCTTGCCTCTTGGACACCTTTCCAAACCCCCCACAGATAACGGCCTTGTCCTCTGGGCCCCCTTGGCACTTTGTTCGCACCTCTGCTCTCCGGGGACCGGGGGGCTAGCCTGAGCCTGAATGCTGACCCTCGCTGCTTGCCGCAGAGCCGGGGACTATAGTCTTTCTACGTTTCGCTTTAACTACGGAGTCAAAATAATGGGGGCGATGATCTCATTGGGGTTGTTGGGGATTAAATGAAATGATGCTCATTAAGGGCTCAACACAGGCATGGCCTGGGGCGAGCCGTGAGTAAATGTCATGATGGGCTGTTATTATTAGTATCGTTATTGATCACGTGCTGTGAAGTCTGTCCTTCCCTAGCAAAAGCTGCCTAAAGGCGGAGACAGTCCTCGGTTTTTCTTAGGACCTGTGGTGCCCGTTCACTGGGCCTGACTCCAGAGAGGGGCCGGGGAGGCCCGGTGGAGGGAGATGCTGGGTGCTTGCTTGTCTGGAGCACTGGCCCATCTCCCCACCCAGCGCTTGTGCCTCTGGGAGCTGCCTCTGGCGCCCTATCTGAGCGAGCACGCCTCTCCAGCCCTGCCCGTGTCACGGTCACAGATAGACTACCCATCGCCCTGCTGATGGTGATAACCACATCCCGTTCACCTCTGCCCTCCCCAGTGTCACTGTCCTATCAGCCCCAAGCCCCTGTCCTGGAGCGTCAGGAGCTAGGGGAGACCTTGGAAACCATCTAGTCCCCACACTTCTACATGAGGAAACCGAGGACCAGAGAGGTCGTCCCTCCGGCCTGAGGCCACACGACAAGTCAGATGCAGTGCTGGGATTGGATCCAGTCTCTCGACTCCCACTGGAGGCAAGACCCAGCCCTGTGCTACCTGTCGTCACCTCACCAGAGCCACTGGCATCACGCTGTGGAAGATCAGGGACACTAGTGTTTGCTAAGTATCAACTGTGTGCCGGGCCCTGTGTAGCCTTTGCGTGTATGGGTTCAGTTGCTTCCCCCATCCCATCTGGAAGAGAGGTAATATGCTCCCCATTTTACAGGTGGAGAGACCGAGGCTAAGAAAGGTGAAGTCACCGAGATCAAGTCCCAGTAGGGTGAGGACAAAGCCAGAATTCAAACTCAGACCTGCCTGACTCCAAAGCCCGGGGTCTTTCCGTCCTTCCTGCCGCCTCGCGCGGAGAGACGGATGTAGTCGGGCCCCGGCCCCGGGTGGGTGGGCAGGGGACTGCCACCCCGGCCTCTCCGTCCCTCCCTCTGCTGTGGGCAGACACGGAGGACATGAGGACCTTCTAGTTACAGTGACTGAGGGTTCATGAACAGCCGGGGCTAGGCCGAGCTCGGGGTGGGGTGGGGGGGCTTCCGCGACCTCGGTGCCCCGGCTGGTGGCCCCTGCACCTGGACGGGCAGACTCCTGCCCCTGCCTGCGGGCGGGAGGGTGGGTCTGCAGTGGGCTGGGGGTGGGCCGGGACCGGTGGGGCAGCAGAGACCAGGGCTGTGCAGCTGCCAGGAGCCTCGGGCTGGTGGTGCCAGGAAAGGGCAGGAAGTGGTTTGTGGGGAGTGGAGACGAGGCCGAGGCTGTGCGATGTGGCTGTGCCTGAGGTTTCTTCTCTGGAAACCTGACTCATGTGGACGAGGACCAGGCTCCCCCTTCCCCAGGGGCCAGTTAGAGCAATTACAGGCCCTGGCCCGCCAGGGAAGAGAGGATATGCTCCGGGGGTGGGGGGGGGGGGGCAAATTGGGCCTCAGGAACCTGACGCGTCCCCAGGGGTGAGTGGTTGCACCGCCGGCCGGAGGGCGGAGGGCTTGTGGGAGGATGAGTCCACGCAGGCCAGGGCCAGGCTGAGCAGGGAGAGGAAACCACGCTGTGGGCTCCGCCTTCGGGGAGGGCTCCCCCGGGGTCTGCAGTCCTGGGTCGGAGCCCAGCTCGGTTCTGACTCACCGCGCGCACTTGGGCAAGGCCTTCTCTCTCTCCGGGCCTCACTTTCTTTCTTTATCTCGAAGATGAGGTTTCCAGGGCTCTAAGAATTATGACTCTCCCCTGCCCCCACCCAATCAAAGGAGCATACAAACCGCAAGGGAACAAAATAACAACACGGAAAACCACAGCTGGCAAGTCCTAACTGCTGGGGAGTAACTGCTGGGCCCTGCTCTGGGCCCTTCGCACGGTTTCCACAGTCCTTCCAACGGCCCTGATGTGCCCACTTCGCAGATTGGGAGACACACGAAAATATCCGTGGGGATCCGTGGGGGGGCACCCTAGCTCACATCCTGCAGGAAAGGGGAAATGCGGCTGTGAACCAAGGGTGCTACTGGGCCCCATCTGCCCCTCTGTCTCCTCCCTGGTGCCCTGGGAGCACTCCTCCCTGCACCGTCACCTCCTTAGCTGTAAGAGTCACGTTAAATGGGCAAGAAATTTCCTACCCTGGTTATTCTGGGGAAAAAGGAACGCTGGACCCTTCTGCGCAGATATCCTTGTTTTCTTGAGCGGTCTCTTACCACCACGCCCTCTCCCGCCCCCACCATCGAATCCCAGGGTGACAGACCCAAAGGGGGCCTCACAGACCAGAGTGAAGCTTGGGGGAGGGGGAGGGCTGTGTGTGCCCAGCTCTGAGAGCGTGGCTGTTGCTTCTGTCAGGTTCACGATCATCTGTGTGTTCTGCACGCAGCTTTATTTTTTTTTTTTAATTAAATTTTTTAATGTTTGTTTATCTTTGAGTGAGAGAGACAGAGTGTGAGCAGGGGAGGGGCAGAGAGGGAGGGAGACACAGAATCCGAAGCAGGCTTCAGGCTCTGAGCTGTCAACCCAGAGCCCGACTCGGGGCTGGAACCCACGAACCGCGAGATCGCGACCTGAGCCGAAGTCGGACCCTCAACCGACGGAGCCACCCAGGTGCTGCCCACATGTAGCTTTATGTGAAGAAAGCATGGGGACGCCTGGGCGGTTCCGTCGGTTTAGTGTCTGACTCTTGACTTCGGCTCAGGTCGTGATCTCACGGTTTGTGAGTTCGAGCCCCGCATCGGGCTCTGGGATGACAGTGTGGATCCAGCCTGCTCCCAAGAGGCCTTCTCTCCCTCTCCCTCTCACTCTGCCCCTCCCTTGCTTGCTCACTCTCTCTTTCTCTCTCTCAAAATAAATAAAATTAAGGAAAAGAAAGCCTTGTCCGGCACGAAATAAATTCAAGTATCCTTGAGAGACTTCAACCCTCCCATTTAATGAACAGTGACACTGAGGGCAATGACTTGCCTCGCAGATGATGGCAGAGCTGGGACGAGAACTCAGGCGGCCTAACTCTTGGCTCCGTGCTCGGCACCTTCCAGAGTCGGGGCCAGGCCTGGCCCTGGAGTCGGACCAGGAATTGCCTGCCTTGGGCAAGGATTGAAGCTCCTTGGTTGTCCGACGGAAATTCCAGGCAAGGCCTTTTGGATTTTGTGAGGCGGGGCATGGCTAAGAAAATCCGGTGAAGCCCCGCCTGTGTTCCACGCACAGCTTTATCGACGTATAACATTGTGTAAGTTTAAGATGCAGAACGTGATGATTTGATATGTGTATGTATTGCGAAATGTTTCCCAGAATCAGGTTAGCGAACACATCCTTCACCTCCCCTGATTACCATTTTGAGAGAGAGAGAGAGAGACAGCACATGAGCAGGGGAGGGGGGAGACACAGAGCCCGAAGCAGGCTCCAGGCTCCGAGCTGTCAGCACAGAGCCCGACGCGGGGCTCGAACTCACGAACCGTGAGATCGTGACCTGAGCCGAAGTCGGACGCCCAACCGACGGAGCCACCCAGAGCCCCTGGTGACCATCAGTCTGCTCCCTGTTTCTATGGGTTTGATGTTTCCAGATTCCACGTGTAAGGGAGATCACGTGGCGTTTGCCCTTCTCTGTCTGACTCATTTCACTTTGCATAATGCCCTCGAGGTCCGTCCAAGTTGTTGTCGGCTTTCCTTCTTTTTTATGGCCAAGTAATACTCCATTATGTACCTAGACCACGTTTTCTTTATCCACCCAGCCACTGATGGACACCAGCTTGCATTTCTCTCTTGGAGAACATTGAGCGATTTTGGCCAGAAATGGCAGAGCTCAGCGATGAGAAAATGCCAGCCAAAGATTTAGCAAGAGTGTCTGCATAACGTAGGTGCTCACAACTGCTAACGAGGCCTGAAATGGCTGTTGGCCTGCTCCGAGTCACCTACCCATTATCTGACTCATGGAGAAGAATCCGAGGAGGAAGACGTGTCTCAGTCAGGAGGGAAGGCCAGCATTTCCGTCTGGGGGTGGGAACCAGGGTGTTCGTGCCTTTCCTCTGACCTCTCACAGCACGGACCTGACTATCGTGGGGGGCGCTGGTTTAGGGTGCAAAGACCCCTGATTCCAGACCAGTGGTCCGGGGTCCTAGCTTTCATGTGTCACCAGCCTCCCTCGGGCCTCAGTTTCCTCCTCTGTGAAAGGGAGAGGTGGGACCAGAGGGCACCCCTCACTTGGGCAGCTTTCAAGCAATCCTGAGGCCCAGGCGTGACCCAGGCCGGCTGAACTTCTGTGGGTGCCATTTGGGCCTCTGTGGTTTTGGTCGTGATGCCGAGTGAAGGGTGGGAGCCACCGGGTGGCTCTGGGGTCCCCAGTGGACGGAACGTAGCAGAGCTGTGTGGGGGAGGGGGTGCCAATCAACTGCCGTGAGCGGGGCTTTGCATATCCTCTTAGCATGCGTGTGGGTGAGTAACAGCCCTGACTGAGCATCTGTCTCAGCCGGGAGCTGTCTCCCAGCATGGGGGGCTGTTCCCCTCCTACCATTAACAGGTGACAGGCGGCGGGCTCCTGGATGCTTGCAGAGAGGAGGCTACGCGGGGATTTGTCTCCAGGGCCGAGAACCCCGGAAACCTCATTCTTTTCTCCACGGGGATGCTGGGCCACACTGATTTGAACGCTGCTGGCAGGGAGCTCCCAGCTCTTGAGGCAAACTCTTCCCTTTGGGTGCGAGCCGGGCCATCCAAAGACTTGGGGACTCCTCTCTGGACGGGGATCCCGGCGAGCAGTTTGGGCCGGGGATACAGTAGTTGCCCATCGAGGGAGGGCCGGCATCCAAGGTCAGACTCCCAGGATCCACTTTGGGTTGTGGGCCTCAGCGATCCCATCTGTAAAATGGGCCGCGAAGCCACAGCCAATGTGGTGCTAGGGAGCTGCTGTGGGGATTGATAAAGAGACCTTTGGAGAGAGGGCCAGTTGGCACCAGGATTTAAAGCTTCGGGGAGAAAGACAGGAAGGGACTAAAAGCTGAGGGGGCAAGGGTCCGGTGATGGTGATGTGGAGTAGGAAAGGCTGAACTCAGGGAGCCTTCCTACAAGAGAACAAAGCATCACCACACAGACTCACCCATGGGGTTCAGATGTATATAGGTGAATATTTTTCAGCAGGGGATCCCTTCTTAAAAAACAAGAATTTCACAAGGAGCTCTGTTTACAGCATAAGGATAATGGAATCTGTGTCGGACGTGAGGGACAGGTTCCTGGAGTTGCCCCCTGGAGAGGCGCCCCCCTCGCCACCCTCACGGTGACCTGAGTTGGGGGTAAGTTTGAAAACCACTGACCTGGGAAGACCGGCTTTCCCTCTGAGATTCAGCTCAGGGGAAATTAGTATAGAATTCCCCCGGGGAGAACAGGGTTGGGGGTGGGGCTGTTGGACATCAGGAAGCATCTGCCGGCAGCAGGGGGGTGGTAGGGCTGTGTCTTGGGGGGCTGGTATCTTCAGCCTTCGGCCCGAGGGGTGAACAAGGGCCCAGAAGCCTCCTGCTTCTAGGGGACGGCCGGCGGGAGGCCTTTCCTGTTCTGGTTCTCAGGCCCATGTGGAAGGGGGAGGCTTTTCTCAGGAAGGCTGGCCACTGGCCACTTGGCTGGGTACCCCCCCTCCCCCCTGCCGCCTCCCGGGTGGGGAGGGCTGGGGAGGTTGAAGTGGGAAAGACAAAACAGCAAAGTGGCTTCCTTCCTCTTCCCTTTGTTAATCTGACCTGCTGCAGAGGAAAACAGGCAGAGGGAGGAGGAGAGGAACAGAAGTCCGAGGTAGGGGTGGAAACCCAGGTGTGAGTGTCTGAGGAGGCAGAGCTGGGAGGAACATAGTTAGAATACAGCCAGAGAGGGGCGCCTGGGCGGCTCAGTTGGCTGAGCGTCCGACTTCGGCTCAGGTCATGATCTCACGGTCCGTGGGTTCGAGCCCCGCATCGGGCTCTGTGCTGATGGCTCAGAGCCTGGAGCCTGCTTCAGATTCTGTGTCTCTTTCTCTCTCTCTCTGCTCCTCTGCCACTCATACTCGGACACACTCTCTCTCTCAAAAATAAACACACATTAAAAAGAAATTTTAGAATACGGCCAGAGACCACCGCTACCCCCTACCCCCCCGCCCTGCTTGCAACCCGCATGCAAATCATATAGTATGCATCCCTGCTGGCCCTCCCTACTTAGCAGCTTCCCCTTCAGCCTATTCCCCCGCATGCTTGTCAAAATAATCCCCGAGGAAAGAAACACACCAGCACCTCGCTCCCCTGCTCAGCGCCTGCAGGGGCTCCCCTCTCCCTGCCTGGGTCTCCTGCTTCATGCCTCCCAGGTGCCGGGCTGGTCCCGGAGCCCCCTAAACCAGCTACCATCCTCTCCCATCCCAGAGTGGCAGCTAGTCTAGGATTGCCAGATAAAATACCGGGCACCCAGTTAAATTTGAATTTCAGACCAACAGTGAAGGCTTTTTTAGTGTAAGTGTGTCCCAAATAGTGCACTCACTGGTTTTTTAAAAATTTTTTTTTTAACGCTTATTTATTTTTGAGACAGAGAGAGACAGAGCATGTAGTATTATTAAAAATTTTTTTTGATGGGTATTTATTTTTAAGAGGGGGGGACATGAGCAGGGGATGGGGAGATAGAGAGGGGGAGAGAGAATCCAAAGCAGCCTCCAGGCTCTGAGCTGTCAGCACAGAACCTGATGCGGGGCTTGAACTCACGAGCTGTGAGATCATGACCTGAGCCAAAGTCGGACACTTAACCGACTGAGCCACTCAGGCACCCCAACGCATTTATTTTACTACGCTTACGTTATTTTAAATAAATCCACTTTTTAAGTGGGGTGTCCTAGAGGCTAGGTTTTCCTATTGCTTTCTCGCCTTTAGTGACCTGGAGAGTGGAGATGTTAGGAAAATTAGAGAGGACAGCCTCTTAAGTCAGAAAATCTGGGTTCAGGTATAAGGTCTGCCATTGATTCCCTAACTGACTGGACTCGGGAGTTTCTTTCACTGCTCTGGCCTCAGTTTATTCATCTGTAGAAAGGGCTAAAACTCTATTTGCCTGTCAGGTGGCCTGGGATATACGATTCATGAGCACACCCCAAGAGCTAGCCGCATGAGGTTCCAAAGCCACTTGGCCTGGAAGGCTGAGAGGTACGGCCCAACCCTTAAGCTCTGTGCAGGTGAGAACTTGGCCTGGTCTATGGCACCGCAGTCAGTGTCAAACCTCTTGACCTCTTCCGCCCCCTTGGCTGGCCATGCAGTTCAAGGTTATGGTCACCAGGGGTCAGGCTTGCACGTTGATGGCTAAGTTCTGCCTTACGTGCTGCTCCGGGGTGCCTCCAGCGTGGGAGCTAGAGGGCCACATGTTTCATGTGGCTCCTGGGCTGGGGGGGGGTCTGTGACCTGTAGATCTGGAAGGTGAACTGCTGTCTTCTCCTGTATTTACATTCTGCTTGGTACCTCCTGGAGGGCTCCTCACATCTTTGGCCCTCACCGGGAGACCCCATGGAGGAAGCTAGTTCATGGGGCTGGAGTCTGGAGAGAATTCTGGGCAGGGAATTTGGAGAGCGTTTGGGTCCTTGTTCTAAGTCTGCCTCTTATTAGCGTCCTTGTGGATTACATAGCCTCCTGAGCCCCGGGTTTCTTCAGTAGAATGAGGTAACAATGCCTCTCTTGCAGCGATGTGTCAAGATCTGGAGAGCTGAGGTGTGGCTATGGGGCAGGGGTGGTGTCTCTAGGCCAGCGCAGCCCGTGTCTGGAATGGCTTATGTTGAAGGTGGAGACATAATAGAAAGACAGGAAAAGAATCCAGTACAAGGACCGTCAGGAGGCGCCACTGGACCCTTTGCCAAGTCCTGGAAGCAAGCGCCGAGCTCCGAGGAGGGAGGGGGTGCTGTAAGCCCACAAGAGGGCAGTTCACTGGCTTGATCCTTCATAGCCGGGGGAACAAACTCAGGTCTCATCGGGCAGGTGGCTCAGCTGGGCTTTGCGGCCTTTGGAAACGGGATCAAGCACCCAGTGCAGGTGCACGGAGATGAGCCAGGCCACAGCCTGCGGGCTGTTGGGCCTCTGGGATTTCAGGTTCCATTCAGTAGTATTTCCTGAGCACCTGCTCTGGCTGCGGGAGCTTATGCTCTAGAAGCAGACGCTTCCCGCGAGGCAAGATGGCTCCCATCTTTGGTCCAGGCACCAGCCCCAGCCCCCAGAGAAGGCTTTCCCGCTCATGATCGCCCAGCCTCCTCCAAGAACCCCCCACACCCACCTTTATATTGCAGAGGGCGGAAGATGCATGGCCTGGGGGTCCCTGGCAGAGTTGGCGTCCTTGAAAGGCACCCACCCTTGCCTATGAATAGTCTGGCCCTCCTCCTGGCCCCAGCCCTGCTACATCTCAGCAGGTGGCCAGCCATGCGCCCCGGGGCTGTTCTCTGGCCCCGGTTCTCTGGTGCGGCTGGTGGTTCCCGAAAGCCTAAAGCCCGAGTCCTCTCCCTCCTGCCTGTTCTCAGGGCGGGTCCCCATTGGCCCTGATGGATTGCCCTCTCACCCCCATTGGGTTGCTGCGGTTTCCTCATCAGCAGAAATGACTCCTCACCTACAGTTGTGTCAGTCTTTCCACAGATGGAGTGAGTCACGTTGCAAGATGTGGTCACAGGCGGCGCCCTGTGCTCCAGTTAGGGGCCAGCTGGGCCAGGCCGGGCTGGGGTTTGGGGCTGACCGTGCTCTGACTTGGACTTGGGCGAGGGAAGCAGAGGCCACCGGGGGAGCGCCAGCGGTGGGGGAGGACCGGTGAGAGAGGTCACGGGGCTTGTCCACACAGGCAGGGCAGGGGACAGAAGCAAGGGTCCGGTGACTGTGGCCGCGACCACACCGGGGAACCGTACGGCTTACTCACCCCCGGCCCGACCACGACACCCAGAGGAAAAGGGATGAAGGGACCGAGCAGGTGCCCCCCCTAACGCGCTGCAGTGGCGTGGGGGGAGCCAGGGACATGGGCCTGTTTGCTTCTTCCTCTTCCTCCAGTTGGAACTCCCTGGCCTGCTTCCCCTTCAGCTGACACGCGGTGGCCACGGGCTCAGGGCTCCCAGCCTCAAGACTGATTTCTTCTTGTCTCCGCTTTCACAGGCCCGGCCTATAACTGCCCTCAGGTCGGGACTGTCTCCAGGAAGAGGTGAAGACTCCAGCTAGCTGGGTTTTTATTCTTCTTCTCAGAGGCAGGAAGGGGCAACCTTTCCCCCTCCCCGGGCAGCAAGAGCCATTCTGCCCATTTCCCAGGTGGAGAGGGTGAGGTCCCAAGGGAACGTGGCCAACACCTTGCGTCCCTCCTGCCTGTCTGAATCCCACGGCACAGCTTGGCGCACTGCGTCGGAGTCCCAGGCTCTGTTGGCATCTGCCAGCCGGGCGAGGGCAGGAGTGAGGGGCAGTGTCTTCTCTGCAGGGGGGAGGGTAAATGCAGCGGCTCCGAGGTGGCCCGGCGAGGGCCCTGGCATAGGACTGGGGTTTCAACCCCACCAGCGACAAGAAGAGAAACGGGCCGTGGTGTTTGGAGGTGGCCCCGGAACAGAGCAGCCCCAAACCTGGGGCCGACACAGACAAGACCATTCCTGGAGCGTCCCTAGACGCGTGTGGCTTTGCCTGAGTGACCAACTTGTGCAATCCCCTGAAATCTGGGGGGGGAGGGGCGGTTGTTACTGCAGCATGATCCTACCTGTCCTGACTATACCAATGCCAAGTCGAGGAGATTGGCCTTGATCCTACAGGCCTGGGAAATGAATAGAGTCTTAGAGGGGCAGCTCCCGCATCCAGCGCGGAGGTTAAGGAGGCGATCTGTCTTGCCTCTGGCTTGTCTTGTTTTTTCACCATTGGGTACACCCGGGGCCTAGAACAGTGCCTGGTACGTGGTCGGGGCTCATTAAGAAGTTGTCTTCTCCCCGTCTGCCTCCTGTTTCCCTCCTTTCCAGCGTATTCTTCCTGCAAACTCCCTCCGCCGTGCCTTCATTTTGTTCTGAATCCCAGACACGGTGCTGTGCACGCGTTGTCCCGTTTTTCTGTTCGCCTTAACAGAGAGGCACTAATCCCATTTTACAGAGGAAGAGTGTGAGCCCTAGAATCTTTCCCCTTTCCGCCCCCGGGTACCCTTCCTTTATTTTATTCATCTGCATTGAGTACCCACTGGGGGCCAGTGGGCAGTGCTGGAGAGAAAGGTGGGAAGCATCTAAATATAAAGAGTCATGGTTCCTGCCTGGTGGGGGTCACTTATCAGACGAGTGGATAGATGCCATTCACCGTGGTTCTTCACCAGAAATAGGCACAGGAACATAAAATGAGTAAGGAAGGGGCGCCTGGGTGGCTCAGTCGCTTGAGCGTCCGACTTCCGCTCAGGTCACGATCTCGCGGTTCACGAGTTCGAGCCCCGCGTCGGGCTCTGTGCTGACAGCTCGGAGCCTGGAGCCCCCTTCGGATTCTGTGTCTCCCTCTGTCTCCCTGCCCCTCCCCCGCTCATGCTCTGTCTCTCTCTCTCTCTCTCTCAAAAATAAAAGAAAGAAAAACCTTTAAAAACATGAAGAAAAATAAATAAAACGAGTAAGAAAGACTGCTGAGACGCCAGGCAGGAAGAACAGGGGGGGCCTAACCTGTGACATTGCAAAACACTTAGAAGGCTGCAGACAGCAAGGACGTTTTATCTTCAAAGCCAACTGTGCTGAATTGGTGGCGGCCGCTTGGAGCACTGCGCTAAGAAGGATGTTGAGGCCGCATCTGGTTTTCTAGCAAAGAATGCTGTGAGCCGTGGGTGACGTCTTCCCTAGATCTGGGACCCGGAGGTGACAGCCAGCACGGCCTGTATCTTCCAGCTTCGCTTCGGAACCAAGGAACAATGGGAAGATTTGGAGGACAGTGGCCCGGAGAGCACATTAGACAGAGATTATCCATACCTCGCCGGACGCCACAGAACAAATACACGGAAGATGTGTGATACGAACTCAGGTCTTTCTGACAACAAAGCCCGCGTTCCTAAAACGTCCCCACCTTCTGACAGGACGATTGCTTTGCAAGCCCACGTCGATGCGGAAGCTCCCTGTTAGTTTCTGTCAATGCTCTTGCTTCTCACTGCCTCTTGTTTTCACCTCTTCCTCACCCTTGTCGCCTCCTCCTACCTTGTGCACATCCTCGCTATCTCATGCCTAGACCGTCTCCCCTGTGACCTGCCCGAGCAGGGACTCCCAGCCCGAGGGCTGTGGCTCGCCGGTGTGCCAGGAACCCTTGTCAGCTGGGACGTCAAGCCTCCATCAGTGAGAAAAGCTTCTTCGTTAATTCATTTTGTTTTTTGGAGGCTGCCACTAACAGGAGGGTGTCTGCAGACAGGACACTGAGCGGAGTGAGGGACACTGTGGCCGAACATTGGGAGAATACCAAAGAAAGATGGCGGGGAGGCTCAGTTCCTCATGATGACTCCGGGCTCAGGCTGAGAGGGCGGCCACCCCCTCGAGCCTGGCCAGTCCCACACCAGAAGGAAAACGAGCTGTGGTGTATCTCGCACCTGTCTGGGCTAGAAGTGACTTCCGCTGGTTCTGCTCACAGTGCATTGGCTGGAATTAGTCACACGGCCTCGCCAAGCAGCAGGCGTCTGGCAGAAAGGCGGGGGAGCTAGAACAACGTGCGGAGCGGCCCCCCTGAGGTCCCCAGTATACCTCCCGCCTGGCAGAGAGCCTAGACGGGAACGCATTTTTGATGAAATAGTTTCCAGCCCAACCAGTGTCCCCAGAGTAGCGCTTGCCAAGGCACCGATGACCTTTGTATCGCTACCAGCGGTGGACGCTTTTCAGTCCTTGTCTGCCTTGACCTTGCGTGTAACACCTCGCTTTCCTTCTTAATCCAGGTCTCTTGGCTTCAGGACGCAAGGCTGGTCTGATTTTCCTCCTACCCCTTGGGTCACCGCTTCCCTCCTCCTTTGCAACTTTCTCCACCTTCCTCCACCTGGCCATCCATTTTGGAGTTTCCCAGGGCACGGACCTCCCTTCTCCTCACTCAACTCTGTTCTCAGCAGCCCTCGTCCACCCCCTGGGCTTGGATGTCTCCTCAGCTTTCACTGGATTCATCTTCCTTCTGAGCTCCATGAGCATATGTCCCACCGTCTACTTGGCGTCTTCTTGAGAATCTTCAACGTTACCTGAAATTTAATATGCTGAAGACCAAAGGGTCTTCCTCCCTCCACCCCTGGTCCCTAAGGCTGGCCCTCCCCCCAGGGCTCCTCAGCTCACTAGATGGCAATGCCGTCCACCTGCTGACACAAGCCAGTGTCATCCTTGGTCCTTCCCTCTCTCTCCCACACCATTTCATGTTAACCCCCTCACTCAGCCCTGCCAATTTTACTTCTTCGGCATCTCTCCACTCCATCCACCCTCTCTCTCCTGCTCCATCACTAGTCCGTGTGGCCTCGGTGTCCCATCTGGTTGCTGTGAGGTCCCCCTCGGTGACCTCTGTGCCCATCGAACCCCACCCAGATGTTCTTCATGCTGCAATCGGAGGGATCCTTTCAAGATGCAAATTTGATCACACATTCCCTCTCCCCATTCAATAGCCCCGCCATGGCTCTTGGGAAAAGGATGAAATCCTGGTCTCTGCTTGCTTCTCATCCCATCTCACTCCTGGCACAGCGCCTAGCACATAGTAGGCACTTGGTAAGTATTTGTTTGATTGGTATAAGAGAGATTGGCTATCGGTTCTGTGGTGTTAGTTAGATCATTTTTACTATTAAGAGGCAGCTGAGGTAGCCCGGTATGGCTTTCCCTGAATACTGAGGCTGGTTCAGGATCCTTTGGAAGGACCAACGGGCACTCATAGGGGGCCACTGTTGAATTCCGGGCAGTTGGTGCCAGGGCCTGGGGGGTGATGGGGTGATCCTCTCATGTAGCCTCTGTCCAGGATCGGAACCCAGGCACTCTGAGCTGAGAACCAAGCTCCTCGTGTTTACGCTGTTCTGCCCACTCCCTGCACTTGGCACAGAGGAGGTGACAACATGGTGGCCTGTGGATGGAACCCAGCAGAAGCAGGGGGGAAGGCTGCTAGCTGGGGGGTGAGTCAACCCTCTCCCTGTGGTCTGAGGCTGTCATCAGGAACCGCGACAGTCATTTCTTTCTTTGTGGCTTTGAGGTCTGGGGGCAGAGGGTGTGGGCTCCTGAGACCCCTCGGGCTGCCATGGAGAGCTCAGCGTGTTGGGACCCAGGGGATACAGGAGGGACTCTGGGGAGTCCCTGGAGGAGCTGTCCCCCCCTCCCCACTGGCTGTGGACCTCTAGGACAGTGAGGGCTCCAAGTGTGCAGAGGGTCGAATTTCATCTTAACTCCCAAGGAGGCTCCTACCCCCGTTCTCCAGCTTACAGATTAGGAAACTGAAGCATGGAGAATTTAAGGGACCGGCCCAAGTCCCCGTGGATGTTCAGTGACATCGCCGGACTTGGTGCCAGGCCTGCCTGGTCCCCGAAGCCGCCCTCTCTCCCCTGTCCCATGCCAGCCCCTCTGGGGGCAGCTCTGCCTCTCCTCTGAGGGGCCAAGAGGAAGAGAAAGTGAGGGGTGGAGCGGGGAGCTGGGTCCTGGCAGGAAGGGGATTTGCCCCAAGGGTTCAGATGAGGGAACTGAGGACAGAGGTTTCTCACGGAGGGGTGAGGGGTTGTGCAGGACGGGGGGACCCGTGAGATGGGCTGAGGCACCCCAAGACTAGCTGGGGTGGGAGCTGGGCTGGAGGGGTGGGGGGTGGGCAGCATTGTGGGGACCTGCTGAGAACCGGACCCTGGAGGAGACGTTGTGGTCATGGAGGATATGGGGACCGCTGGCGGCACACCCCTGCCCGTCTCCACCGCCGGCTCCTCTCCTGCGGGCCTCCCCTGGACTGAGCCCCAGCGGGACAAGCAGGCAAAGGAGGCTAGGGAGGATGCTGTCCTAGGGGCCAGGGACCCAGGGGAGGGCTGTGGGGCTGCAGGGGTGAAGACGCAGGGCCCAGAGGCTGGGGGGCGGTGAGTCAATGAGCACAGTGTCTCCCTTTGTCCCCGCCCACTCCAAATGCAGGGAACAGTCAGCCGGCCTGCCTTCTCCCCCAAACATGGCAGTGCTTTGCCCCCAGAGCCTCCTTCTGGCCCTTCCCATGTCTGTTTCTTGTCGGGGGCGGGGGGGGGGGGCTTTCCCAAGACTGGGGTAAAAATCCGGCATCACCCTGGGGGTGACTGTCCCCCGGGGATCGACTGTCCCCGGCTGAGGCTGGCTCCTTAGCTCCTTTCTCAATCTCTCTCTCTCTCTCTCTCTCTCTCTCCCTCCTTCCCTCCACCTCCACTCCTACGTGAGGTTGACAGCCGGCAGGTAGGCCCCCCTGGGGTCTCTCTGGCTGGGGGTCCTCCTCCCACCTGACTGGGGCTGTCTACAGGGCCCGCAGGGCTGAGCGACTGACTAGCCAGGCCTGGAAGCCATCTTGACTGCCGCCTCCCCAAGGCAGACACTCCCCGGGGCTCAGGGAGGGCCATCCTCGGGCAGCAGGTCCCGGAAGTGAAACCACCTGCTCAGCACTTGGGGGGAAAGGGGCTGGAGGGCTGGGC
Organism: Herpailurus yagouaroundi; assembly: GCF_014898765.1. Taxonomy (NCBI): domain Eukaryota; kingdom Metazoa; phylum Chordata; class Mammalia; order Carnivora; family Felidae; genus Herpailurus; species Herpailurus yagouaroundi. The sequence goes on along the minus strand of NW_024412415.1, from coordinate 35,081,586 downwards.
CTGGCTGGCTGAGCAGCCCGGAGTAGGGAGAGGCCTTCTCGGCCCCCCCCCCCCACCCCAGGGGAGAGCCTGGCCTCCTCTGTCCCAGAGGCAGTTAACTGCCTCTCGGGACACTCCCTCCGCCTCCCCCCAAGGCTGCTCCTCTGTGAGGGCATTAAATATTTATGAATCAGCGCATTTCCGATGTTTTCTGAGCAATACGTTTGCGTGATGTGGGTGTTGGTGAGCGAGGCCCCCGCCAGGACCGGCTGGCCTGTGAATCCCACTTGTCACCCCCCCCTTCCCACACCACGCGCCACAACCTGGGGGTGGAGAGAGGCCCAGTCTGAGTGGTGATAAAGTGCTGGGGTGGGAGGCACCCCAGGAGGGTGGGCAGGGCCCTCACGGGGCTGGGGAGGGGGCCGGGAAAGACTTCAACAGCCCCAACCAAGGAGCCTCGGGGTAAGGGAATCCTAGCCCCGAATCAGCTTCTCAAGCGGATGCTTTCGCGGGTACCGATGGCGCTCTGGGGGACCTCGGTGACTGGCCCCCAGCCTGGGCAGAGAGGCCCGTAGCTGCGTGCCAGACCTCGCCTGGGCTGCTGTGCCGAGGTCCTGGGGGTGTCACCACGGGCTGGCTGAGGGGGACAGGGTCCTGGAGGTTTCCTCCTGCCTCCCTCCTCATGATGGAGGAAGCAATATAAAGAGCGGGCCTGGCTTCTTCCTCTGCTCATTTCCACTCAGCAGAAAGTGAGCGACGGCCCCTGAAACCCCCACTTCCTCATTCGCAGAATGGAGGTCGGACACGCTGGCAGAGATTCTAATGCTCTGAGGTGGTGTTGGGTCGAGCGCCCCAGGGATCCCCGGACGCTGCCCTTCCTTGCCCATGAGTTCCCCGAGGGCTTTTTGTGGCAAAAGAGCAGACGTTACAGAGCTGGAAGCACGGTGCCCGCCCACGCTGCGGGGCTTGGGACACCCCTGCCCCTTACCCTACACTGGGGCCCGGATCTCAGTCCTGCTGTGTCCCGTAAGGGGGTGGGAACAGTTGAGGGAGGGCCACATGGGGGTGGGGGGAGGGCGCCTGTCCCCAGACTTAGTGCCCAGGCCAGCCAGAGGCCTTCTGGGCCAGGCCAGAGGGTCTGGCCCAGCTGACGCTGGAAGGGGTTGGAGGGAGAGAAGTCCCACCCCCGTGCAGCTGGCACCGCTGAGCATCTCCCTTGGCCCTGGGCTCTTCCAGGCTTGGGCGGAGGGGTAAGGAAGGAGGTGGGGGTGGGGTGAGAAGGGATCAGGCACCTGGAGCTCCACTTGACCGCCAATCACCAGATGGCCAAGGCAGGACCAGGAGAGGCCCTCTTGGCGGAGGAGACGCCATCTTGGCGGAGGAAACCTCCAGGGCAAAGGCAGGGAAGCAGAAACACCGGCATCTTCTTCAATACTGGTATAATCTGGTCAAGTGGATTTCAAAGCCACCTTGAGGGGAACACAAGGGACTGCTCAGAAGAGTGACTCACAGCGATGTGAAGAGGGGGAGGAGGGAAAGGGGGTGCCGCTTTTGCAGTCAGCACAGGCTGCCCTCAGCTCTGGCCCGGCTCTTCCCAGACCCGCAGAGGGGCGGAGAGGGGACCGCGCACGGCACCGAGAGCCACAGGACCCCAGGCCATGCATTTGCTGCCAGGGCGACAGGACATTCTGCCCTTTTAGGGTTACTTCCACGTCTATAAACTTTGTCCATCATGAGGTTGCCTTAATTGGCCGATAGGTCCTTAGGAACGTCACTGCGATGAGGTGATGTGCTTGGTTCAGCTTGACCCTCAAGCAGGAGCCACCACTGTCCCCCACCTGCCCACCCCTGCCCCTCTGATCTATCATTCAGAAAACAACCAAGGGACCCTTTGAAAAAACAGAGCTGATTATGCGGCTGGTTAAAACCCATCAAGGGCTGCCCCATAGGATAACGACCCCCCAACTATTTCTTGGTTGGCCTTCAAGGCCCCTGGGACAAGTTCTTTACCCTCGTGACCCCTCCTCCCTCTGTGTCCTGAAGGTCCCGGAAGGTCAGCCCCCCGCGTTGCCGGTCTCAGGGTCTCTGTGCCTGCCATTCCTTGGGCCAGCAACGCTTTGCCCACTTAATTCCTACCCGTCCCTCAGGCCTCTCCGGCCAAACCAGGCCCTCTGCCTCGTGCTGAGACCACCCTGTGCTTCCTGAGCATTCGACCACAATCGCAGTGAGCCGGTCACTCGTCTGGTTCACCGTGCCTCTCTGGCTCCCCAGCCTGACCGGCAGCCTGGAGGGAGGGGGTCGGGGGTGGGGGTGAGGGCCTTATGGGTGTCGATCACCCTGTAGGCCCACATACCTCACTTGGTGGACCCAAAATGTTAGATATCATGGGATGGTGAGCCTGGGAACCCACAGAGTCTTGCAGTCAGGCAAATCCGGGTTCAGCCCCTACCTCTTCCACTCCCTACACGGGACCCTTGAATCCGAATTACAGACTGAGAAGCCTTTATTTCCTCATCTGTAAATGGAGGCCATGGCTGTTTTCCCAATAAAGCCATGGAGAGGACGAAGCAGGCCAGCCTCGGGGGTGGGGGTGGGGGTGGGGGGGCGGTTCCCGGCCACGGTCAGTGGTCACCTAGCACTTGGCCCCCTCCCCCTCGGGGCCTCGCTGGGAGCAGGGCACTGGGGGTACCCGGTTCCAGCCTGCCTGATGGAACCGTGAACCTGCTGAGGGGCCGTGTCGCCGGGGCGCCTTCCCTTCTGCACGGGGACCCCCCCTCTGGCTGCCCCCCTGGGAGCACAGCTGGAGGGGGGAGGTGTGCGGTTTCGTTCTCGGGGTTTGCAACCAAGAAGGCAAAAAGAGGAAAAATGAAACCACCAGGAAAGCGGCAGGGGCCCGTTTTGTCGGCAGCCCGGCGTTGTTTTGCTCGCTGGGCCCGGTCGGCCTCGACTGCCTATTTAGTTTTAAAGTGACTGACTCGTGAGTCGCCGGTTGGGTCGGTGGCAGGACGCAACCCACTGTCAAGGAAATAGCCGATGAGCGACCCACCGTGGGTGCCGTGCCAGCGCCCCACTCACGACTCCTGAAAATCTCTTGTTTTCTCGGCCAGCGCGAGCCAACTGGAGCCGCGGTCCCCCGCGCGGCTCTCCAGGACCCAGTGCCAAGAGCATCTGAGAGCCGGCAACGATTGCCTCACGGTCGCTGCGCACGGCCAGTACGTGTTTGCTGTAATTATACAGTGTCTGAAGGAGAAGCACAAAAGACTTGTTGATTTTGGCCGGGGTCCGGCCCGCGAGGCGGAGGCTGACCTGGGCCCCTGGCAGAGGGTGGGAGGGGCCGGCCGGCCGCCCTGGTGAGGACGTGACCGGCTGGAGCAAGCCTTGAACCCGGGCCATCGCGGCCACAGCCGCCGCCTCTGCCTGGCGCTCCCGCCAGCTGACTTGAGCCGCTCTCTTTGGAGAATAACCCGAGGAGAACAAAACGAGGAACGGCAGTTCCTATAAAAAGCAGCTCGCTGCTTCCTCCAGCCAAGTCCCCGAACGATAATCATCTCTGAAGTTGGCTGCCCCTCCCTCCCGAGTCACTGAACGTGCTCATTGTCTCCCGCGTGTCTCTGCAGGGAAGCGTCTCGGCTTTGGACGGGGCCCCTCCGCGGTGGCCAGGGAGCTGTTGCCATCAGAGCCCCACTTCCTGCCTCCCCCCAGACTGGCCGAGCTGGGCCGTCAAGAGGTCGGCCGGAACGTGCTGGAAAGGGGACCCCGGCCGCGGTTCGGGTGCTGCCGCTGACGTTTTCCAGGATGTGGACAAACTCCTTACCCTTTGGGGGGGGGGGGGCTTCAGTTTCTTCATCTGTTGTTTGAGGGGTGGGCTAAGCCGTGGCTTCCATACTCACCCCTTTTTAATTTTTTAAAATTTGGGGCAACACTTCTTTCCAAGGAAATTTTACTTGGAACCTCAATACGGAAAACAGAACGGCTTGGTGGGGGCGCGGTAGGGGGGGTGGGGAGGCTCACATTCCGCAGCCCCAGCCACTCCGCATTCCCAACCCAACCCCCTCCTGGAGATCCCCTGGAGCCCCCCCGGGGAACCCTGGGGTACCGAGGAGCACAGTTTGAAAACCACGGGCTTTGCTCTCAAAGGCCTCTTCCAGCCTTTGGGCTCGGAGAGGAATCCATCTATTTGTTGAGGTGAAAATCCCCGGAGTTGCCTTTGGCTGTCTCAGGCGAACCTGACTCAGTCCTGGGATGAGGGATAAATTCAGCAAGAACACGACAGCCCATAGTAACAACAACAACAACAAAAACGATTTTGCTCCCACTGAAGTTTCTTGAGCAACTGGCAGGCCGCCACCAATGTACTTAGGCGGAAAATCACCAGAAAAAAATGATATAATCTGACAGATTTTTCACAGGCTTAAATATTCATGAATTAAAGGAATTGGCAGAATTTTCTACATTATTAGCTTTCATCATGGCTGCAGGAGCAGTTGGATACTGGCTGCTCTTCAAGATCCATTAATCTCGTCCATCATAAGAGCAGCCATTTTAAAATTAGCTATTTTTACTGAGTGATGGTGTACCGGGGAGATGGGGAGATTGAAATGCTATTCCAGTGGAAAGGTCCATCCCTCCTCACTTTCAAATCAGCAGGGGAAGCCGGACAGAATCTCCACAGGCAGGGGTCAGGGAGAGGATCGCGCAGGGGCCCTTCTGGAAGGTTCCTTCACACGGGGCAGCGAGCGTTCTGCCTGCCGAGCCCCAAACTCTGGGAGGTTAAGACAACTTGCTGGGAGGCCGAGACCAAGAGACCCAAATAGGGGCTTCTGAGTAGGGAAGACGTTTAGACCTAATAGCACAGTCTTTCTAGCAGATGGCACTGGGGGTGCAGGACAGCATAAGAGCCAAGTAATAACATTCATTATTTATGGAGTGCCTGCCCTGAGCTGGGCACTATGTTATGCATGTATCTTCTTATTCTAGCATCAAAGACATTGGAAGGTAGGTATATGTGTGTGTGCGTGTGTGTGTGTGTGTATAATAGTTGAGGAAATGAGGTCAGAGGGGTTAAGTCAGTTGTCCAAGGTCTCACGGCCAGTAAACAGCAGGGCCATGATTCAGATCCAGGTCTGTCCCCGAAGGCCCTGAGAACACGCTGTGTTCATCGCTGGCCTATGACACTTTGAAGAAACATTCTCTCCAGCATATCCAGAATCTTCTAGGAGGAAGCTGGTTCTTCCAAGCATAGAGCAAAGTTGCGGGTCAGGTCTTCCCTCCAGTAACTTGAGACCCAGTTTCATTTCAACTTCCCTTGCTCCCTTGCCTCCTTGCCTCCCTCCCTCCACCCTTGTTTCCATCTTCTCCTCCTTACCCCCCCCCCACCTCCTTCTACCCCTCTCTGTTTTAAAATGCAAGTTTTATTATTATTCAGGTACAGAGAGGCCATCAGATGAGGAGAGGATTGCCAGTGAAGACAGAGCTTATTACTTCCAGTCCCAAGGACTGGTGTTCATTGCACGTCATGCCGGGCCCCCTGGGGAAGTCCTGGGGTCAGTCTGGAGGCAGAGGGAGTGAGAGGAAAGCAGGGCAAGTGTCTTTATAGTGGTTTCCGTGGGAGGGGACAGGTGGGGCAGGGCTAGCAGGTTCAGGATTAGCTAGTCTAAATAATTTCAGTAGACTCTGGGGCATAGGGACTGTCCCTGGTTGTCTTGTACCTGTCCCAGGGATGATTAGGGAAGGTGGGTAGTGGCCTGGAGTAGGAGAGTCTGATAAAGGAGGTAGTTGGGAGGGGCCTGGGTTTGGGATTGGTTGGTTTGCATCTGAAAGGTATACTCACAGGCAAGTTGTTTACTATCTCTAAGAATTGACTACCTTTGGGAGGGGCAGTGTTTCCTTGGTCAGCAAAGTCCCAGATATCAAAGCATCAGAAATAGCAAAAATAAAAAGGTATGATTAATATACTCACTTCCATCCATCTATGTATATATGCATGTATGCATCCTTGCATCTATCCACTCATCCATCCACCCATCCATCCGTCCATCCAGCCTTCCATCCATTCATCCACCCATCCACCCATCCATCCGCCATCCATCCATCCATCCTTCCATTCACCCATCCATCCACCCATCCATCCACCATCCATCCATCCACCCATCCATCCATCCATCCATCCACCCATCCACCCATCCACCCATCCACCCATCCA